>NW_024355205.1:11171919-11589188 GCF_902729225.1 Pteropus medius
TATAATTATGAAACCATGTTTTAGAAAATATGACTTAGGGAATTTCTGAAAGAACTCCAAGGAAATAGAAATTGATCTCAGAAAAATAAGATGAGTAAAGGAGGGAAAGAACAGATCTGCAAACAGAGGATGCAACATTTGCAAAGTTCTGTGGCAGGAAAGAACATGTATCAGTGCTGATAGTTCAGTATGTCTTGAGCATATATGTTGGGGGAGAGTATATGATAAAAGATGAAAATGGAGGGGTAGGAAGCAGTTAAAACATTAATATTTTTGAAGGCCATGATTTCTTTTTAATGATATGAACCAGTTTCTAAAACCACACACTTTTTTTTTAAATCTGGGAGAGGATAACCTGTTTCATTAACATAGGCAAAAAATACAGTATAGAAATTTAAAAAGTTCTGAATTACACATAAAAAATGAATTTAAAAATGTGTTCTATTTCATTTGTCTCAGCAGTTCTCTTAATAATTTCATATTATATGATCAAGTAATTATTTTAATAATATTTTTTGTTGAAAAAAGATATACCAAAGAGATTATGCTTCTAATTTAGGGAATTAGTGAAGAGCTAAAATTATATGCTTTGTTATTTCTCACAGGAAGTCAAAAGAGAAATGTGTTTCTGTTTCAATAAAGTAAAGGTTAACTCCGAGAGACTGGAATACCTAAATTTTCAACCAAATGATGTCATGATTATATAGAAGGGATAAATGTCCAATGAATAAACCACTTTTAAATCAAACTGCAGTGTGTGGAGGCAGGTGGTTTCTGTGGTGATGTGTCTATGTTTGCCATGGCTGAATGGAAGAGTGAGACTGCATTCTCTTCTGTACAGATTCCCATAGTCGGGGTGGTTAACACTCACCAGGGAGAGGAAAAGACTATTTCCAGACTGTGAAGAAGCAACAATCTGGAAACATAAGAGTGGTCTTTTTATAGAGTAAATTTATCTAACTGGAATAAAAGAGAGGAAGTATTCTTGTGACAAAGAGGTAATAATATGGTGGAAGAAAAGGAGTAATATCACTAATAATTATGTTGCAATTAACAGATCATTTGTTCATATATTATTTTAGTTGATTTTCAAAATAAGCTGGTAATGAATGACCTATGTGGACTCTATCAATTAACTTATTGTCAATTGTGTATTTTTACAATATAATAAATGTATGTCTTTATCAAGATAGCTCCCTAAGAGAAAAGTGTTGTGTTATAGAAGAATAGGTCACCAAGAAATAATAGCAGACTACTGTTTTGGGGGTAGGGGAGACACATTTTCCCTAGATAAGTTGTCGAATATAAGAATCTCCTTGATGTCTAGGAATCCATTTCTTAATAAGCATAAAGCTAGGTTTCAAAACCTGTTCTAATTATAACATTGAATTTTTATAAAGTTATCCAAATATGTCCCCCAGAACCATTTAATAATTGTGTTAAAATTGATTAATTTAGTGCAAGAAATACATCTTGTTTTGAAATTCTGGAGTTATAAAATTATCTGTGATTCTCACCAACAGTAGAATAATTTCTGTTTCAATAC
This sequence comes from Pteropus medius, assembly GCF_902729225.1. Taxonomy (NCBI): domain Eukaryota; kingdom Metazoa; phylum Chordata; class Mammalia; order Chiroptera; family Pteropodidae; genus Pteropus; species Pteropus medius. The sequence continues at coordinate 11,173,466 of NW_024355205.1, forward strand.
TATTACTTTTTCAATGATGTATCAATCATCTCTTCTGCTATCAGTTACTGTTTCCCTTTTGCTGTCTTCTTCCTCTTAGTAGAGGAGCAAAGTCAAAATCAACCTATGCTAACACATTTTCCTATCTTCTCATTTACTAATTATAGCCTTTAAAATTATGTTTCTTCTAACTTCCTTCATATGAGCCACATTGGGTGACTGGCTAGTGTTCACATGTATCCTAAAAACTTACTCTTTCCTATAATTCTGTTGTTCTTTCCTTAGGGTACATGCTCCCTCTCCCCTTCTTCACATCTCGACCCATTATAAATACATTTGTCCATAAAATTCCAGTAAAAATAACATGTTAATTAAAGATAACCGCAGATTCTGAACTAGAATCGATATCTCAAACTCTCTAATTTCATCAAACATTATTTCTCCACCAAGTACATGACTCTCATTGTCTAGGGTCACAGTCATGTATGTTTGATATACCAGACAGCAGGAATTCTATCTTGTTTATGTTTACATGGGCCTGACTGACAAGGAATAACCTTGCTCTAAACTGCTTCTGAGAAAGAACCTGACATGCAGAATTGTATTAGTCTCATGCCAGCTTTGAGAGTTAACATTCAAGAAATATTCTTTATGTGCCATTATATTCTGTAGTGAACTATTTTTGGGTTTTGGCATTGAGCCCCAAATTCTCAGATTCTTATATTTAAATGATAGAGTTTTGTTCTCAGTCTGAGAAATCAAGAAACTGTGTTCTTCCAATGTCAGTGTTTTGCTGGGTCAAATACCTTAAAATCTGCACAAACCAGTTAATTGAGAACAGTTCAACATTACTTATGATTTTCGATCTATAGAGTCATTGTTACTTTGAAACGTTCTCAAATAAAAAGTCATGTTGACAACTAATTATGATGCCCCAATGTGTTATTTTAATACTTGTGTTTCTAATGGTTTATTTTTTAAATGTCTCTGATCATTTATAAAACTTTATATGAATTTCTGCATAAATATCAACAACACTTTTGTAAAAATTATTAAGGTGTTTTCCTGGATTTAAAACAACTCGTGCATCATTTTCATGTCTCAAGAATATTTCAAATCCCAACCTGCTCATGCTTTATATGAATTTTTATGTTTTCTCCTATTTCTCTTAAACGTTTTTGTACATTTGATTTATAAGGTTTTAAAATAATTTACTTTTAATTTTAATTATTAAAATTCTAAAGTATGGGTAATGTATGATCTCATATTCATAAATTCAAGCAAACAACATGTGTTAAAATATTCTAATTTGAACAGAACACTTTGTTTTTAATTGTACAAATTGTTTTTCTTAAGAAACAGATAGAGAAAACTTGATATGACAGATGGTGAGTGGGTGGACACCTTGTAGGCACAAACCATCTTGGAATACTAGAAGCCATGGAGAGAGATTCAGAATAAATGGGCAATTGATTGGATGATCTGTAGACAAAAGGCTGCTGTGGAATCAGGACTTTGAATCCAATATTGATGGAAATCAAATACCATTTCTTAGCACTGGATTGTTGTTTTAAGCATGATTACTGAACACATGCTATGTTACATATTAATATCGTTTTATAATTAATAGTTTTAGAGATCATTATCCATCACTTATATTTCTTCCTCTTTTTAAGAAGAGAAGTTTTGTAAAAGACAATGCTTGCACATATATTTATTTGGTACAAAGAAATGTTATCAGTGTTTCAAATGATTAAATATGTTAATTGCAGAGTTAAAATGCAGAGTTGCCAAAGTTTATATAACAGGGAAAAAATATATACATATATATGCAAGAGTTAAAGGTAAAATATCCAGATATGCTGTTAAAATATTGGTGTTCAGTAAGATTTATCAGATACCATATTTTTAATTATTACACTTTTCAGTATCTTATAACACAGTAAAAAAAATATTACCTATATCATATGAAGCCAGTATGTATATTAAACAATATATGTAAAGTTCTTCAGCCAGAGTATTCCATATTATATATGCTCAGTAAGTGTTAATTATAATTATTAATAAGAAGACTATAAGACTAAAGTAAATGTTACAAGTAGTTTTCTCTGGCTACAAAGCTGATTATGAATTTAAATATTTTAATGTTAACTCTGAACATTTATACTTTTATTAAATGTTACCATAGCATAAAATAACTAAGTAAATTTTCAAATATTAAAACTTATTCACTCTTATGAGGAATAAAAATGTCTGATTATTTAGAGTATTGACTCTGGACCCACACAACCTTGGTTTAGATTCCTAATTTGTCATTTAATAACTTTATAATATTGTACACGTTATTTAACTTTCCAGGTTTCAAATTCCTCATCTATAAAATTAAAGTGACATCAGTGTCTACTTCATAGAGCTGTGAGGATTATACATGTTAATATATTTGTAAAACATGATCTGTCAAAGAGTAAGCATGAAGCAAGTTTTAGTTATAGTTTATTTTTATTTTTATTTTATTAGTTTCAAGTATACAGTATATTGGTTAGACATTTATACAATTCATAAAATGATCTCTCTAATTGCTTTCTCTCCTCTGGCTCTCCCCCTAGCCATTACATTAATGCTAACTGCATTCCCTATGCCATGCTCCACATCCCTGTGACCATCCATGACTACTAATTTGTACTTCTTTAACCCGTCACCCCATTCTCCCACTCCCTCCACCCCCTACCCCTCTGGCTGTCACTTGATAGTCCTCTATATTTTAAAATGTTTAGTACTAAAAAAATAAATGAAATTTTTATATTCCTTTTCCATATAATTTAAGATCTAAATATTCAATATTCGGAGGGCATGTTTACAAATGAAGTCACTTAAATTTTAATTATTTGGCATTTTGAAAACACGTCCTGAGAGATTTTTATTATCAATTTAATCAGGGCAATTAAAATCAACAGAAATCATAAACAGTGATTCTTCTATAACAGTGTTTGGGTTAAAGAATTTCATAGTTACTAAGTTACTTTGTAAAAAAAAAATAAAAACAACAGTGATTTTAAGTAAGAGACATAAATAAATGTCATAAAGTATAGAGATATTAGTTGAGAGTATGATCTGTTTCTAATATAAAAACACAAAAGATCACATTTCTGGAAATAAAGCAGAAGATATTAATTTATCAAAGGTGTTTAATATTTCTTTGAGGCAATGGAAGGAAGCCAGTAGTTCTGACAATAAAACAATCATGTATAGGAATCTATCAAATATCTATTAGTTACAACTAATTTCTAAGTACTGATAACTTGAGTTAATTTTTTAAAAGCTCCATTAAGTGGCATCATATAATAAGATTCGAAATGAAAAAAAAAGAAAAGAAAAGAAAAATACTTACTTAGGGAGAAACATGGCTAATTGAAGATGGTTTCTTCAAAATGAAATAGAAGTTAAAAAAAAAAAATAGGATACTTTATTTTCAGGAAATGGGCCCACTGTCCTTTTAAACCTTTATAACAATTCATGATATAGATATTATAATTCTCATTTACATGTTATAAGGGTTGACATATAAAAAGTTGAAATAATTTATCAAAGGTCACACAGAAAGTTCATGCCAATGGACAATTGCTACCAAATTTATTATGCGTATTATGTTACCTAAATAAGTAGAAACTCATAATACTTGTGAAAATATTTGGTTATAAAGGCATAGCCCAAGAAAAGAACCAATCAGTTCCTTGAGTATCTATGAATAACTCAACTAGTAACTGAAATAGTACATATTAAAAGCCAAGAGTACATTTATTTATGGTATATTATTTTCTTCCTTAAAACTAAAAGAACATATTTGTTTATTATTTATACATAAGGAAAACTACTTTGTAATATTTAAGTTAGAGCATTACTGAGGAAAGAAAACAAAAGAAGAGGTACATATCCAGTGATTTATACCATTTACAGTCATCCATCTCTTAAGGACATTTTGGTCAATGACTAACCACATATAAAATAATGATCCCATAAGATTATAATGGAGATGAAAAATTCTTATTGCCTAGTGATGTCATAGCTGTCCTAATGTTGTAGTTTAAGGCATTACTCACGTTTGTGGTGATGTTAGTATAAACAAATCTACTGCACTGACAGTTGTGTAAAAGTATGGTGGTTACAATTACAGTGTGAGGCTATACCACTAGGTTAGTGTAAGTGCATGCTATGATTTTGCACAGCTACAAAAATCCCATAACGAAGCATTTCTCAGAACGTATACCCTTTGTTAAGTGGTACGTGACTATCAAATTCCTAGCATGTGTCTGGCACCTTAGATATATGAACTATAAGCCATAGCAACCTGATACTGTCTATTTACAGACTAGTAAACAAAAGTTTAGTGAGGTTTAGACATCCTATGAAAACGTATACAAAATGAAAAAGGCAGATTTAAGTTCAAACACAGATGTTTGATTGTTTGGCCTGTGGAGCTTTCAATGATTCTTAGCCATAAAAACTTTAGTTTCTCCAAAGTAGTGTATTATAATAAGATATTACTCTACAAAGAAGAACCATACCAGTACAACCCCTGTACTTTCAATCTCAAGTAGTGATTAGTATGGTTATAGTAAGAAATTACTATAGTGTATGTCATTGTATCAAGAGTGGAAATAGTTCCATAAGATTAGAGTGAATAACCTAACAGAAATGATTCTGTGGATGAGAGAGGAAGGATATAAAAATGATAATAAGAGGTAATGATAACAAAATTTACATACTCAGCACATTTGCACTAAAAAACCTGGGACATGGAAAAAGTTGAATGTATGTGTATAGTCTATGTAGAAATTGCTACTTACCTGAAGCATAAAACTTCATTACCTCAATCTTAGCCTCTAGAACTCCAAAGTTATTCATGATTAGGAAATTATCCTTCCTTGAATTCCAGCCACAACGTTTAACTCAATAATCTACAATGTCAGTTCAATGTTGTGGAAAGAAATATTTCTTTTTATATGAACCATTAAAGTAAAAGAATGCTCTTTAACTTTGTATTATTACCCACAGTGAATATCAAGTAATTTTATTATAATAATTATAATTTTTAATGCTTTCCTATAAAGTCTTCCTCAGTTTCACCCTCTTAGTTTTGTTTTTCATTGTAATTAAATTCAATTGCCCTGTCCATATAAATACTTCAATTTCCTTTTAACAAAATATTTACTTGGTTTTAAAATACATTGCTAGTTGATATTTCTATCAACCAAAATTAGAGATAGCAGTGTCTTTTACAATTTATTTTAAATTCTGAGCTATTTTAACTATATAGTAAATTACAGAATAGATTAATACAACATGTCTAATGAACCCTAATTAGACTCAAATAAATTTAAAATATTGAAATATGTATGTTAGATATGAAAAAATTTAGTTATATCTACAACCACATGAAACATATTCTTACTTAAGTCCCAATCCATGTGGATAAATGACAAAGCTAGATCAGGTTGGACCTTGTAAGTTATTAAAAAAAAAAGCTGTCTTAAACCAAAATGAGATAGAAAACCTTTAAACAGTTTTCTGCTGAGCAGTGGAATGAACTGAAATGTTTAAATAGAACCAATCTATTATATTTAGAAAAGACTAAGGTGATAAAGTGAGAAAGATTGACCAGTTAGGAGGTTATTGCAATTTTCTAGGGAAAGATAATGTGGCTAAAACAAAATGAGAATTGTGGAAGTGGTAAGGAGTAATCAAATTGAATATGGAGATTATTTATCTTATGGATTGATCTGACAGATCTGTGATGTTAAAGTAAAAGGTTAAAGGGATGAGATAACTATAGTTTTAGTTTTATTTTATATTTTGTTTTGTTTTCTTTGGTCCAGATGGTAGGCCATTAACTGTAATAGAAAAAAAAAGCTGTGGTTAGACTAGTTTATGGAAAAGCTAAAGAAAGCATTAAGATGTTTTAAGATATTTTCCTTTTTCTTTAGAGTCTTTAGTTTCTACAAATTAGTTCTATGTGAGAATGTATTCTTATGTATTCTGTCCTAAGCTATGTATTAAGAGAAAACTGCAGGGTAGAGTGAATGTGAAAACTAATGACAGATTTATGAATAAATTCACAGATGTGTAACTCAGGATAGTGCTTAACAATAACATAAAAATAACATTCTGGGGACGTGAATATTAGAATTGGTCCACAAAATGGTTAATTTTTCAGGTGGCTGAAAAATGTGAGCTAAACTTCTTCAGCCATTTGAGTTACATCAACTGTAAAATAATTATAAGTTTCTCCAAGTTCCTACAGGAGTTTTTGCTGTGAAATAACTTAAAGTGCAAAAGATCTAAAATTGCAAATATCTCAAGCACTTATTTCCTTCTAAGTGATGGTGCAAATTTAGAGCAAAAACTACAGTAATATTGAGTCAAACATTGACTTTTATGCATGTATTCGTAACAAAAGTTTAGCTTATAAACAGTATTTTAGTACTTATAGAATGGTAACATGAAAATTAGGAGGCTATCTAATAATCTTCCTATCTTAGCGTTATAAACATTAAATTAAAGTTATTTTTAAAAACAATAATACTGTTAAAATTATGATAAAATGTGGACATATAACAATATTAGCTTTCATTATTTTTTCTTGAAATTCCATTAGGTGACTAATAGCATATTATTAATATATAATGGCTAATTCTATCAGAACAATAAATTTTGAATTTTGATTTAAAAAAGATACGGATAATGTTGACTTATAGCTTAATATTTACATTAATGTCTTCCACAGTTTTCTATTTATTTAAATTATATTTACATAATTAAATCACAATTAATATAAACTTTATAGTCTTTTTCTTACATATTATCCATAGAACACTCATTCTTACACTTATAATCATCTTTTCTGGCATTTTTGAGTCTTTTTTTCCAATTTTTCCTTTCTGTGTTCCCTATTTATTGTTCTCAACTATAATACAACAAAATTAAAAGATAAATTCATTCAATCTAGTTGACAATTCTATATCTCAAATATTCCTATTCTTTACTTGAGAAATCTCTTGAAACTGGTTTCTTTAACTTCTCATAATTTGGGTTCTGTACCTTTCTAGATATATATTATTTAATTCAGACAGATTTTTTTCAAACTAATTTAATTCATCATTCAGATTAAAGTAACATTTATTGAGCACTAACTTTAAACTTAATATATATAATATTATCTTTAATCCTTACATGAGGGTTTTTTTTTTTATTATTCATGGACCCATTCAACAGAAGAGTAAATATCTTCAGAAATTTGAAAGCATTCAGCCTAAGCAGTGCTGAGTATTTAATTTAGGTTTCGATGTATATCAGTAAGAGTCTGATCATGAGAGAAATCAGAGTAATATGAATAAAGTTTAATGTAAAAAATTATCACCCATAATAAAGGGTTAAAGTGATGAGGAATTTGCTAATAAGAAGAGAACTCAAAAATTATAGAAATAGAAGCTATAAAGAGCAATCACTACCCCTATGGCTAAGATAGGGAACCCAAGGAAAAGACTCCCTGGATAAAGAGCTGGACGTTGTTAGGGAATTTGTGGCTCACTGAATGGCAGAGAAGTCATTGTGGTACCATGTCACTATATTTTGCTGTAAAGCTTCACCGTGGAATTTGTTGGAAATCTATTCTCTGTGGTGCTTAGGAAAGGTGTTGCCAGAGCAGTCTATCAACAGAGGCATTATTCTACAACATAGTCCAAGCGGGGATGTGGAGAAAAGCTACTGACTGCTGGCTGCTGCTGTGGTCCATACACTTGAGGAGCCAGGCACTGGAGAAGCTATCAGTGGGGTGCAGGAGCCTGCGGCTACACAAGCTGTGAGCCCTTCTGTATCTGGAGGTACTTCTCTATGAAATTGCCTTTGATGGGTGCTATGTGGAACCTGTTGGCCTCAGTGCTGCTGGACACAATGCCCTTAAAGCTAAATAATAGAGAAACTGAGAACATTTCAGGAGGATGGTGCTGGAGAAAGCCACACGCTACAGGATGCAAAACACTTTCCTCCTGCAATGTCTCTCCAGCATCCTCTACTGGCAAAGCTTTGATGTCAGCTAGAAAAGAAAAAAATATTAAAAGATCAAGATTCATTTTTTTTTACAAAGTAGGCCAAACAGTGTAAATTTAGACCTGGGAAGCAATAAATTGATAACTGAAATTATTATACAAATCTAAAATCTTTATTTTCAAGTTAGATATAAATTTAAATTTTTCATTTCCAATTTATGTATATAGAAATTTCCTCCCACCATAGCATTCAATTTACCTTATGATAATGTTGAATAAAGAGAGAGAAATATCCTGATGGAACTCATTTCAGGCCCCAAGGATCCATAATTATTCTTGCCATAAGACTCTGAGCTTATAAGTAAGCACCCCTATGGTGGTGTTGCATATTAAAGCAACCTGGAATAAAAAACCAACATAGGAGGCAACTGCTACAGAACAGTTGCCCTAACCTCAGTGGGTCTTATATAAATGAGAAATGAGCTTTTATTATGTTAGGCAAATGGCTTATTTAATACCACACACAAAAAAAATGGCTTTGTTTAATTCCATAATGACATAAAAAAAGTTAAGAAAATTAATGTAGCTGCTAGGTAAGTAGCTAAAAGAATATTTAGATAAGCAGATAGAACAATGGAAGATAATACTTATTTAACACATATGACAATGCCAGGTACCATTTTAAGAGTTTTACTTAAATTATCTCATCAATATTTACCCCAACCACTTAAAAGAGTAAATTTATGATTCCTATTTTATAAGAAACCACTCTGAACCAAAAACTTAGTTATTTTCCCAAGTTCACAGATTACAAAATGAAATGACAGGACCCATATTCTGAAAACTACTCTTATTCTTAGCCACTAATGCATAGATAGCTAAATAGATGAGAATTTCTCTAAAGAGAATTTCAAATAACATACTTCAGAGGTACAGAAAAATAATTTATTTTATAAAAGGAAATGTTTCTCACTTGTAACATGGCATGAGTTTGGCCAGTGTTACAGTGAATCATCAGTATATCGTATTTTTCAATTTACAACATCTCCTCTTATTACATAATAAAACTACTATGTAAGATGATATAATAATTTTTTGAAAGTAAAGTAATAATTTAGTAAAATAAGTAACTAAGTGCATATTGAATGATGTTCTTCATTGATTAAATGATGTTTCAATTCGTCCTCCAGCAGTTATCTCTCAACACTTCTAAAATACTAACAGTTGACAAAGCCTTAGTGAACTTCGTCAAATCTACTGACTAGAGAAAATAAACCAAGAACAATTCAACTGAACGTCAAATCTCAGTGAAAAACATGATGTTTACAATGGTCTACTTTGCAAATTAGTAACAATTGTAAAATTAGAAAAAAATTTGGTTTTTAACTAGAAATTTTAAATCTTTCTAAATATTTACAGTAAAGTGCTATACACGTCACTTTAAGAGAAATTGTGCCAGATGAATTCAACTGTACATTACTCGACATCAGAGCTCAGAGTGGAATAATATTCTACTAAATTACACAAGCAAAAAACAATGTTTTTAGACAAGTTATCTTCTTATGTTTCAACATAGGAGAGGTAGTAAGCTCAATGAAAAGTTTTTAAAAAAAGGAGGATAAGAAAGAAATCTTCGGCAAACTTCGTTGCAGTTACTCAGAGCTATTTTGAAATATTGTCTATAGTAATATAGGATAAATTCGACAATATATAAACTTTTGTCCTCTCCATAGAATCGAATGCAAAAATCAAAATTTACTAGTGGATCAAAGTGGCAGCAATGACAGAAGGAGAAAAATAAAGAAGTAACCAATAATTACCAATGACCTTGTTAATAGTGGTAATGAAGGTATGCTGCTGACAGAATCTTTGAAATATCAACTTCGCAGTTCACAGTTTCTTGAGGGGTTGATAATTTAGATTAGTTATACTTTAGATTAGAGTCAGGTAGACTAGAAAAGGCATTTCACTGAATACACTCCTGCAACCTCTGCTTCCTTGATTATTAGGACTTCTGTTGTGAAATACACACGTAAACTCACACACATATACATTCTACATGTACACACACACATACACACACACTAAAAAGACAGGCTTCTAAAATGCCTTGATAGACAATCTCTTAATGTTTCAAATAACCTAAATATACACAATCATCATGCAAAACACTCTTTAATGGCTTCCAAGATCACTTCTTTTATTATTAAAAAGTGCAGATAATTGTGAGAATTTAATCTATATCATAAAGTATAATTTGTAAAGAGAAATACTGATAAGGAAAATGTTATATTATTTCTATGTAGAATAAAATTATAAGTATGGAGAAAGACCAATGTTAAATTAATATCTTTGCATATTTGGAAATGATGGTGATGTTTTCATTAAGGAAAATTATGAACATGAGTTTTTGAGATTTCTCAACTCTGTGATCTTATGTAAAACACTATGGAGCAGATATAGAGACAAAATAGAAGAGAAAATAAATCAAAAATAGAGAAAGAATGATGGACATGACTGGTAAATTCAATTGCCTTATTTAAAAGTAGTTAATTTAGCACACATCATTTTCTTCCTCCTCTCAAAAGATACTTGGAGATAATTTTATAAAAACATCTTAGCAGCATTGTGACATAGGAAAGGGTGTCTTCAATAAACCAGAATTTTGAGGAATTTCTGGAAGACATGGAACAGATGGGGACAGATGGAGGACAAAGCTGATCCTTTGCAGAATAGCCTTTGATTCCAAGCAGGGAAAAGGGGAAATACTGGAGAAATCGTGAGCAGGTTTTCTAACTGAGCCCTGAAAACAATCAAAGATTAGAACAGAAGGGGCTGGAATCAAGGCGACTGGGTAATAAGGCAGAAACAGAAGAGATTTTGATTCTGAGCTAGCTAATTCCCATGCAAGATGGATAGTAAAATCCCAGTTGCCAGGGACTGATTAAAAATGAACCGAGTGATACGGCACTGAAATCTGTCCATGTGGGCAGAAAGACAAAGAGAAGATATATACCACATTATACTTTTGATACCATTAAGAAAACTTAGAAGAAGAAAGTAATTTAGCATATTTTTAAAAATATCCTGAATCATCTGGTATTTTCTTTCCTGTTGGACCCTGGGAACAAATAATTTAAGTGGACACAAACAACCCTAACATCTCACAGAGTTTGAAAGATTTAAAATTTGGGACACAGTCATAGAAATTAAAGACAGGATATTTGGGATTTCCACTGACCAACCTACTGAACAACTAACTAGAGTCTATACACTCAGGTTTCATTTGGTGTGAAAAGCAACTCAAACAGGATCATGTCATTTAAGGAACTCCGAACTGAAGAAGTTCACCATCTTCTGGAAGGCTCCAAAACAGACCTAAATACTCATGACAAACACCTTTATCAATCAACACACACATAAAAAGTCCCATTGGACAAAGCCTTTGACAATTCATTAGTCTGGGAATGAATAAACAGGATAGATAGGGAAAGTGATCTTTTTCATAAACTCTCACTTGGGTGTATAATGAAATAGATAAAACATCTGGTTTATTCATTTTAGTCTTTTGAAAAGTTGTTAATATGATTTTTAAAAATGTAAAAGATTTGTACATGGTATATCCCAGTCACGTTTATTAACTTCTTTTCCACTAAGTTATTTAAGGCAGTTAGACAATAATTTAGACCTTCATAACTAAATATTTACTGAGATTAAGAAGAAAGCACTTGCTTCAGAAGAAAAATATTAGGATAATGACCAATAAGGTGGGATCAGCTTAGTGAACTTTCTTCTTATTTTGAAGACATCCTTTAGAATTAATGTCATTTTTGCTTTCTGGAAACAAACACATTTGACAGAGACACAGAATAATGTCAGAATATATGGTTCAGGATATGCAATTAACGTTTCAACTGCTGATATCCTCAATCATCCCAGAGAAAAATGTCTGTCTTAGGAACAAGGGAGAGACATCAGCACACTAGATGTTTACTACAATAGTTTTGCTCATTTTGTCACCAGCTATTAATTGCTTATGTTAAGCATGTTCTATTTACTTTCCTCTGAAGGGATTTGGGGAAATAAAAATAATACTTCTTCCTTGTTTTTTTCTAGCTTATATAGAGGTCATCTGAAAAAGAAAATATATTCCTGTCCTTCTAAATACTGAAGAGTGACAAGATTGTTGAAGGATGCTAAAGAAGCCATTGGTACATATCAATCTGGACATTTTTTTTCTAAAAGAGACAGATTTGAAAAACTAACAATCAGACATATCAAGAGGAAGTGAAAATATAAATTAATTAGGGCAATGAGTTGTCAATAAAAAAAAGAACCTAAATGCAGAAAAAAGATGAGACTTTGTAATAAAACAACTCTCAGCAGTTTTCTCAGGAAACAATCAATAAATAAGCTGGGAGAAAAAGTATTTTTAGAAGTAAAGTGCATGGACATAAAATATTGGAGAAAAACTCAGTAGAGGAACTGATGGATAATAATGAATACTGACTGTGATTTGGAAGATTAACTTTAGATATTCCACTGGAAGTCAGAATAAACACAGAAACAAGAGGGCAAAATATTGAGTGCAAAGGAATGACATTTTGGAATCTAAAACAATCAAATCCATGTAACAATAGTTCCAGGAGTACAAAAATTGAGAGGATAAGGAGATATAAAATAATCAAACTAATGATGAAAATTGAAATTAATAAAGTTAACTTTTAATATTAAAAAAGCCACTGAATAATGAACAAAAATATTGAAAAGAAAAAAAAAAACTTTACTAAGTGAAAAGTCATATATTCTAAGGATAAAAAGGAAGCCTATAAATTTTCCAATTTGGGTAGATGGTTACAAAAGAAAGAAGTCAGCTTAGCATTAGAAAGCTTCACCATAACATTAAGCTCTAGAAGACCATGCTAAGAAAAAATCATAAGTTCTTTAATAGAAAAGCATTGTGACTTTTAGATTCCATACTGGAGCAAATGGGATAGGGCATAGAAAAGATCTTTTCAGGTATGCAAAAACTACAATATATATGATCTACGGTACAGTTTTTATTTTTTCTGCCTTGTAACTATTTATTCTGGTAAAACTTTAGAAGGAGGAAAGTTGCTCTATTCTACTTCAGTCATTGCCGTGTGGGGAAATATTTCATTATCTATCCAAAAAGTTTCTCAAGTAACCCAAGTAAATACAATTACACAACACAATTTATTTGGACAGATAAATTGCTCTAAGGAACAGCATAGACTAAAGCTAAATAGATCCCCTCTTAAGTATTTTTCTCATTAGATTTAACAGAAAGATTGTCTTTAAATATTTGTCCACAATATAATATTGCTAACTCAGGAATCACAGTTATATATTGGTGGTGAACCTTAACTTGAAAGAATAAATCAACAAATAAAGAGAAGTAAAAAATAAACACATATTATTGATAGGCTGATAGATGAAAGATAGATAAAATAATTTCTGTGAAAACCTTCACCTCTGATATTTTGGATAATAATGGAACTTATTAAATTTGATAAAATTAATTTGGTAAAATAAAAGTAAATAATAAAATACAAGTAATTGAATATATAGTATGCACTAAAAAAAACAATAAAAATTATATATATGGCTCTAGTTAATAATATAATATTTTAAGTTTAATGCAAAAAATCAGGTAAGGATTTTTTCTTATAGAGATATAACTGACACATTTTTAAACAAAATTTTTTAACTGATAAATGAATGTGAATATTTATTATTTTTGCAATGACATATTATTAATGATTAAAAAATTAAGATCAAATATGATTGCTAAATATTTCTGAGTAACTGATGTTAGAAAATATAATTAGATAAAATGTTCAATTGAAATAGGAAATAGAAACAATAAACAAAAACACTTGATAAATAAAAACAAGTCAAAAAGAAAACTTCAAAAAATTCAAAGTAAAAATGCAAGAATAAAGCTAAACTTATTAGTCATTAATGAATTAAATCTACACGTTAAATGACAAAATGCATAAATTGTATACACAAATCGAATGCAGACTTAAACTAAACATTAATGAAGAGTTAATATTAAATGCCACGATGGTTGAAAATAATGAAATAGACCAGGATACAAAAAAACACAAGCAAACAAAAAGCAGAAAGAGAAATGTTAATATTATTCCAAGAGAAAACTGGTAATCTTGAGAAGATAAAAAAATTGTACTGAAAAAAGTATACTCAGATAAGAAAACAATACTGCATGAAATTAATGTAGAAATATAGAGATAGTGACTAAACCAAAATCATAATGAAAAACTCTCACTCTTCCTTAACAAATCAAGAGATAATTTTCATAGGAGTTGATAAAAAGTAGTTAATATCAAAGTGGACAAAAAAGATAAACACACCCAATAAACAAGCTTAATTCCACATGGCTTAATAAAAAGATTTGTCTTGCTTATGCTATATATTAATTACTTGGTTCCACCATGTAGTTTGTCTGTTCTAAGTCAAGATTCGACACTGTTTGAAAAAGATTCAATCTTAACATAACTTTCTGATGTTAAGACAGAAAGGGAAATGTGGCTAATAATGTGCTGTCCCTCAAAAAATCTACCTTGAAGTAATAAACTTCACTTCCCTTCACATTTTATTGTCTAAAAGCAATTTCCATGGCCCCAGCTAATTCTGAAGAGGGCAAGAAAGTTTAATTTGCTCTGAAGGCAGAGAGCCAGAAATAATTCATCAACAATACTAATGACTAACACAGGCCATCATTTTGGTCATCGAAACAATGCCTTGCTATCCATTCAGAAGACAAAATACACTCAACCTTCCCTGAAAAATATAACCCAAAAAGTTCATTCAGATATAGAATCAAGCTCAAATTTCAGCAGCTCTAAATAATAGAACAGTGATGCATCGTGATCTCTAAATCTGTTCAAGGGATGGCTTCTCTCAATCCAGAAACCTAAGAACTAAAAGGACAAGCATTCTACACCTCAGGTAGCCCATATAAGATGGTACCTAACAGAAATATATAGACAGACAGTCTAAATGATCTCCATTCTGTAAAGGTGAAAAATAGGACACACATATGTCACTTTTGTAAGGATTCTCAAATCCCATACGGCACTTATTGGTAGGCAACCCCATCAGCGGTAACAAAGCTCTTTCCAAGCAACTTTTCAGATTTCTCCATGCCTGCCCAGTGGCTTCATCTTCTGGGTGAACCTTCCTTTCCATTTTGATCCTTGCCCATGCTGAAAGTTTGTGTTTAGAAATATGCCTGGAGTTGAGTAGTTTTCTCAACCCACTTTTGCATGTTAGTATGTGTGGGCACTAGAGTTTTTATTGTCATGTAGTAAAAGATTCTGCTACTTATGAAAGTCCTTAAATAGATCAGTCTCTTCAATTAGTTTCTTACTTATTTGTCAATTCCACATTTTAATAGCTATAACTGCAACTCTCTAATATAATTCTTTCTCATCATAATTCTCATATGTGCTATTCTTTCCTTTTTGTTCCCAGATTCTGCCCTTTCTTTCTCTATATTTAATGTGGGTAATGTGAATTTATTAGGCTTTGGTAGGAAAGTTATATACCCTTGAACTCTTTTTAATGAGTTATTTTTGTCTAGTTGATAGGATTTAATGTTACCACTTAATTCACTAATATAATCTAATTATGAATTCCTTTGATATAATCATCCAACCAATTCTGTTTTCATTAGCCTTTGTAGTTCGAAGTCCACCTCAGTTTATCTTTTCCTCTTTGAAAGTTGAGCAGAATTTGTCTTTTCCAATCCTCAAAGTCCCTGAATTTCTAGCCTCTCTCTTCCGTTTTTCCTCTCTCTTTCAAATCTACTATATATTCTATTCCACAGTCATCTTTAAAAAAAAAACAGTACTTAATCTGTTGAAACCATTGGTAACCCATATACTCATATTAAGATTTAGGTTTTCTAACATCTTCCACTATATATACATATGTATAATGGAATATTACTCAGCCATAAGATGAAATATTGCCATTTTCAACAACATGGATGGATCTTGAGATTATCATGCTAAGCGAAATAAGTCAAACAAAAAAAGTTGAGAACCATATGATTTCACTTGTATGTGGGATATAAAACTGAAAGCAACAAATGAACAAGACAAATAGACAAGAGTCTCATGGACACAGGCAACAGTTTAGTGGTTACCAGAGGGAAAAGTGGGAGGAAGTAGATAAGGGTAAATGGGGTCAATTATAAGGTGATGGAAGGAAACTTAATGTGGGTGGTGAACACACAATGCAGTATACATATGGTATATTATTGAACTGTACATTTGAAACCTATATAATTTTATTCACCAATATCATCCCAATAAATTTAATTAAAAGAAAGTTCATTAGTACATTACTACATTCTACTTAATTATAGGGTAGTTTTATCAAATGTTCTGTGACTATACAGTAATCATCAATCTCCTTCTAGACTCCAGTATTAATTTTTCTAACACTTATATCAACTGAATTTTAAACAATTGCTATGTTTTTTGTGTTTTGCTTTTACCACAGTAGTACTTACTTGAAACATCATTTTTTCATATTAGTCTTGCTGCAATAAGAAATAAGCCTAAACTTTCATAGCATAATGCAGCAAATATTTCATTCATGGTCATACTCCCTGTCCATGAAGGCTTTGCTCATCTTAGTTGACTGGTTAGAAAAAGAGCTCCCACTTTGACACATGCACCCATAATTTTGAAAGAAGGAAAAGGTAATTTGACTCTTAAAAGCTTCTGAGAGAAACATTATATATACTATCATTTCATTGACTTAAGGAAGTTTCACAATTTGACCAGTGCTGTTGAAAAGTAGTAGAGAAGTACAATTCTAGTATGTGGAAGGCTAGCATTTCAGTATAAGATTATAAGGAAGTAAACCAAAAAGAAAAAGTTCTTAACATCTTTCAAATTTTATCTTTTACTCAAATGAAGGTAAATCATGTTTGCTCTTATTTTTTATTAGATAATTTTAGAAAATGTTTTAAACTTTCTTATATTTTGCTTTCTTCATTTAAAACTTTAAGTTTTTAAAAAAAAAACTAGGTTTAAAATGTCATAGAGAACATAGTTGCTCATCATCTATTTTAAAAGTATATTATGAAGTATATTAACATCCTATTGCTATGTAGCAAATTACCATGTTTAGCAGCTAAAGACAGCACACACTTATTATCTCACAATTTCTGTGGGTCAGGAGTCTGGGGTCCTCAGTCAGAGGCTGAAAAGGCTATAATCAGGCATAGGCTGAACTGTGACATTATCAGAAGCTCAAAGGGGAAAATCTGCTTCTAAGATCTCTGAAGTTGTTGGCAGAATTGATCTTCCTGCTGCTACAGAATTGAGAGAATTATTTTCTTGCTGTCACTGACTGCTACTGTCAGCTCCTAGAGGCCACCAGTGGTTCCATGCCACATGGCCCTTCTCCCATAGGTCTTCCCAGAAGGTGGCATTTTAATCTTTCAAAGCCAACAAAGGAGATTCTCTCTCTTCTTATAAAGGGCTCAGTTCCTCTTCCAACATTTTCAATTGATTAAGTCAGACCCAAACAGGGTCATTTTGATTAACATAAAATCAGCTGTTTGGGGATGTTAATTTCATCTTCAACACTCCATCATCTTTCTCATATTCTACTGGAGAGAAGAAAGGCACAGGTCCTGTCCATGCTCAAGGGGACAGGATTATACAAGGTGTGAACACCAAGATATGGGGATAATGGCTTAGTTAACTTAGAGTATGTTCATTACAGAAAGATAGCTCGTATATTCTTTATGTCTAACTATATAAAATAATTTGATCATATTGGTGAAAAAAATGTTATCTATTAAATATCCCTCATATTTTCCTAATCATTCCTTATTGCCTTTTCTAGTTGTTAAAAGTTTCTCAATAAATGTACCTCTTAATTTCTCCTTTTATTTCTGAGCTTATCTTTTATATACCACTTACTGTTTTATATGATAAAATTATTTAATTTTATTATTCTAATTCTCAGTTAATGAGTTGCAATTCTGTATCAGGCACTCTGGTAAGCAATTATATATGCTATCTTATCAATTAATTGCAGTATCTCCAACTTACGTATAACAATAAAGGTTTCCTAAAAACATCTCGTGTGTAAGTAGTGAATTCCAGTGGCCAATTTATATCTATTTATAAAGGCAATTACTTTATATGCTATATATATTTGATACATTAAGTTAACAATAGCTTAATCTTAATTAAAATGTATTTATAAAATGTGGCCTCATTTACTCACATAAAAATTTTCTGAGATGACTGCACTTTGATACTAGTTTTCTCTTTTGCATTCCCTATAGTAGCTTTATAAATTAATTTCCCTTTAAATTTTCTATGCTGTTTTATTTCTATGAAAAATTCCATATAAATTTATTTTGTGGCTTAATTGAATTTGAATGTCATTTTATTTCTAAAAGTTAATATTATTTAAATTATTACTTCTTTGGTGTAGTTTAAATGTTGAAATAGCCTTTTATTTTTTTCAATGCTACCACTCTGTGTCCTCAACATATTTCCTTTTGTTAAAAGAATTTTATTTTGTCTGATTATTTTCACCTAGATTTGATGAATTTATGTCGCATATTTCCAATTTTGCTACTGATTCTGCTTACTTATTTTGAATTTATGCAGGCATATATTTTTAAATTATGGGAGATAACAGTTAAAGTACATTTTCCTATAACCTCTTTTAAAGGAATTTTAATCCTTTAAAAGGAATTTTAATCCAGTGTAGTGCTGTAGACGTAAAAAATAAAAATAAGGGATTGTAAACTGACAAGTTCCTTGCAATCTGTGAGGTCAACCAACAGTTGCTTTGCCTAAAAAATCAATCAATCAATTAATTAATTAATTTTTTTAAAAAAAGGAATTTTAAAATCTTGGTGTACTGGCTTTCATGCCTTTGTGTAGTCCCCTTTCTCCTTTTGTGTGTTGGCTCAGTCAAATGATTTGTTTCTAACAAATAGAATAAGGCAAAATGTAATAAAATAGGAGCAGGTTAAAAACAATTAAGATTTCCATCTTTATGAAACCATTTCTGGCTTTCATTTGTTCATTCTGATGAAGCCGCCTCCCATATGGTGAGCTGACCCACAAAGAAGAATGACTGGCAAGTAACTGATGGCAGTTTCAGGCCAACAGCCAGCGAGAAACTGAGGCTATCTGTTTAAGAGCTCCCTAGTTCAACAACTCATAAAGAACTGAATTCTTCCAACAACTACATGCATCAACTTGGACATGAATGGTGGTCCACCAGATGAAGCAAGCATTTTGCTGCAGCCTTGTGAAAGACTTTAAGACAGAGAAGTCAGCTTAATCATATTGAAATTTTGAGCCTCAGAAATGTAATAAAAATAAATGTTTGTTGTACTAATCCTTTACATTTTGAGGCAATTTGTTACATGGAGATAGATAATACGATATTTTACATAATTATTCATCTCCAAATTTATGTCAAAAAGATACTGTCTTTTATCAGTTGTTTCCAATATTACATATCTCTCAGTCTGTCTATGGAGCAATCTTCAAAGTTAAGTAGATGAATAAACAAACTAATATCTTAAATGCTTCACTGAATAAGCATCATCTTTTTTTCACAAGAGAAAGCATGTACATGAATTGATTAAATTTAAATAATTATATATAGATTGGAATTATTTTAATTTTAATATTTTACTAAAAAAGTTCATGTATATTTTACCCATAAAATATTTTTTAGTTCTGAATCAAATTACAATAAATGAAAATTGATTTAGAAACAGGAAATGCTTAAAATACAAAATAAATTAATCTGAATTACATAATTAAATTTGGTTTCTTGAAACTAAAGTTGTTCTAAGTCAAGCAGACATATGCCTTGAAATACGAGGCATATTAAATAAATAATAAGGAAATATTCTTTAACCATGTGTTCTTAAACCCAGTGTTTTCTTATGGAGTAGAATTATACATTTAAATTTTATTTTAGATTCAGTTGTTGAAACTGGTTTACAATATCAAGAATTCTTTCAGCCTGGTTAGGTTTATTTCATGCTTTTAAACACTTGTGCTGATTTCATCTGACATTTAATTCTGTGCAACCTTAACAGTTCAGTAACTTACATGAAAAGTGCAATTGCAAACATCCAAGGAATGGAATTTTCCATGATTCATAAGAGCAAATATTGTATGCCACTAAAATAAATAAGAACATTGCCAAAACAATACAGCTGATGACTATTCTTATTTTCCATCTCCTATAACCTGCCTACTACAAGAATTATTAGCAACACTCATATACTTACACTCTCGGTGAATATTACTGGATAAAGTTCAAGAACTAGTAATGGTAGAAAAGAGACATAACCTGCCATAAATATTACAAAACACTGCTTGTAAAATTACAGAGATTTCATACCTAATCATATTCATAAAGAAAAACTATAGGAAAATATCCTGTACTTAACATCAGCCCATGTTCAAAACACTATTTGGTATATTTACATGAATATTTCACATATTTATTTAGTAAATGTAATATGTAATATGAACATATATTTATACCTTTTGAGTTTTCTTAAACATATCAATATGTATGAAGAATGTTGAATAACATATTTGTTTAAAATAGTCATATTCAAGTACATGACATACAATGATGTTTTATATGTTGTCTTCATATATTATACACTACTGTACACATTATATATTGATCCATGTGTTACTTTATAAAGTCATACACTAATGCTCATAGTTCTTTTATTTCTAATATATTATTTTTGCTCCAGATGATGACTTTAGAACAACATAGTAATAAATTCTACTATATTTTCTTCCAAAGTGTTCAATATAACTTAGGTTTAAAAATACATCTCTGACTAAAAACAGATTTGCTAAATCCTCATAGGAAATATATATATACACATATATACATATAATGTTTCATATTCAGGTTATGCTATACCAATATGCTACAAAAATATCGAGATTAAACATAAATATTAATCTTTTATTTTAAAATGGTACAATATATATTATTAAATAAGGATGAGTTGCAAGATAATCAGAGATAAAGGCAAAAGTATGTAATTATGTAAATGGTTCAAAACTGAAATTCTAATAGAGAAGTATGCCATGTTCTTAAAATATAATGCACATCAAATTTTATAAGATGAAATATAACATTACATTTCTTCTTTTTCAACCATGAATTTGCATGTTGAGAAACAAGTTTTCACTTCAGAATCCTTGCAATAATTTTAGTTCTTTCCCTACATCCAGAACATGGCTTGAGGTTAAAAATTTTTTGAGGGTCAATGTATATCTGAGATTCTTTGTACATAACTAAAATATTCTTAAAATGAATCATATCTACTAATCATTAAAACTGCAGGATTTTATTGAAATTTCCTCAATCTTAGTGCTGCTCTAGAGCATTCATATACAACCTTAATATCCTTTCAACCTAATTATCTATTAAGATAGTATTTTTCATAGTGAGATTTTATTTATGATACATGAAACAAATATTATTTATGCAGGATCTCAAATTAATTTGTGAGTCACAGACTACATCAAATACACGTCAGCCATTATTATGGGGAAATGGTGATATATATATATAATTCCTAATTTTTTTCATAAAATTCGTTATTTTTTAAAGCACTTGTTTAGTTCCTGAGAGTTGACATATTTGTTGAAAATAAAGTTGCCAGGTCTTTGACTTTTACTATTACAATATAAAGTTAGAACTATTCTTCTTCCTGGAGAACAAGAAACATAAACACAGATTTGTTTTAGCAACACTAAAAGACAGTAGATATCCAAACTTCATTGTAAGTGAAAAGACTCCTGAGGTGTAGACAGTGAGCTACAGTATTCATATAAAATAGCAAAGAGAATATCAACAAGGAGCCAGGCAAAGAACTGGGAAGTCTGTATGGGGAAGAAGACTGTTCCTGCTGCAAAAATACTCAGTGCTTCATAAAATGTAATTTTTCTTGTATGGCTGGGGTAAAAGAAATTCGGAGCAGTAACAGGTGGCCAGAAAATAATTTAAAAGTTCTAAGCTACAACATTAATAGTGATCCATACTAAGAGCTAAGTGGGGACAAAGATCCACTGGGAGCAGGTAGGAATATCCGCACTGTAGTTAAAACCTGGGCTTCGAGCCAGCTGCAAGGGTGTATGTTTCAGGCACTATAGAAAAGAAGCTGGAACTCTCTCACTAATACTGAGAAATGAGAACTCGAGACCACACTTATACGCTGCTTAAAAACCTGCTAAAAACCTGAGAAACAAAAAGGCTGAAATTTAAAATGTGCAAAAAATCAGTACACCACGTATTGGTATAAATAAAAAGGGCTGTTATCTTTGTTTTGGTAAAAGCTAAGCTGTCATAACACAAACATTAAAGAAACATAAACATTGATTTAAATAAGTTAGAAGTTTACTTTTCCATTCTGTAAATCCCAGGGCATAGTCTGTATTTCATAAAGTAATCCAGCCTAGCTGGCAGTCTGCCATGTTAAGTTCTCAGCATGATTTTACAAGATTGCCTCAGGAATCTTCATATTTTATCGGTTTATAAAAAAGATGAAGTTGAAGTACAGTAATAGCTGTTGCAGAAGATAACCTGAAATTTGCACATACCTCTACCACTCACATCCCACTTGTGAACTCAATAGCATGACAACGCAAAACAAAAAAGCTGAAAATGTATTTCTAATCCATAGAACAAAACATTTTGTTGGTAGAACACAAGCATTCTGACACGAATAACTTTATCAGCATCCAACAAAATAAATTCTAAGACAAAAATGAAACTACTATTAAATGACCCAATACATGAGGAATATAAATCTACCTAGCAGATGAAGAACCTATAGAAATAGAAAAAATAAAGGAATGGTTGGCATTTTACAATCACAACACAGACCGTAAATACCACGAAGGTCAGTCAAGCCTGAATAAATATATTTCATATAGAGATCATTTGAACAGCAAAAGTAACAAGCTCAAGTTTTTAGGATAGGTAGAATCTTAAAGGAAATAATTGAAGTACAGGCTATGTCTCAAAAAATGAAAGATTTACCCAAAGTTGACCATAAGCAGCCCATAACAAAGATCTCAAATATTTCAAGGATCTAAATCAAAAGATTCTGAATATGGTCACAGAGCAATTAAAAAGTAAATAGTAGAAAAGCAAAGAAAAATTCTAATCATAAATTATAAATAACTCCTGTAAACTAATCAAAAAAAAAAAAAAACTTGATAAGAAATGGGATATCACTATTCACCCACTACGCAGAATATTTTTTAAATCCTGAAAATACTAAGTTGTACCAAAGATGACTAACAGATAATTCTTATGCACTGCTGGGGGTAGCAGTTCCATGTTATGGAATTACTTAAAAGAATCATTTTTACATGAATACCAAGAAACTTAAAAATATTCATAGAAGTGTTCTTAGTAATAGAGAAAACACCACTGATTTCTATTAAAAGAAGGAGGAATATGAAAATCTTGGTTCATGCGTGTTATATAACATTTAGTA
Organism: Pteropus medius; assembly: GCF_902729225.1. Lineage (NCBI taxonomy): Eukaryota > Metazoa > Chordata > Mammalia > Chiroptera > Pteropodidae > Pteropus > Pteropus medius. The sequence goes on from NW_024355205.1 coordinate 11,197,085, forward strand.
AATCTGGATACTTAAAATTTTGCATGTGGATATCCAGTTTTCCCAGCACCATTTGCTGAGGAGGCTATCTTTACCCCATTGTGTGTTCTTGGCACCCTTAACAAAGATCTGTTGACCTGATGTGCATGTTATTCCATCTAGGCCAGACTTGTCTTCTCAGGAAGGTTGAAATGCCATTATCTAATATCACAGCTCCTGCTACAAATTTAAAATCCTTTACGATTCAAAGATAATAAGTAAGATGGACAATGTCTACTATGGCCTATTAGAAATAGTTAAGAAGTGCATTAGAACTGTAACCATTCCACGCCGGTGTTTAAAGGAAAAGAAAATTCTGAATCCACTCCACTCCCAGCCCCCACCCAATTTTATTTTACAAGAATGATTCTACAAGAAATTTAAAAGATTTGTATGAGGAATAGAATTATTGTGAATTATAACTAATATACATCTATCTTAAACACATAAGATAGTTCTAACAGTATTTTATAGACAAACATATTGAATGACCAGTATTTTTTAATTATCACTCTTTTATATGTCATTCACATTATACGCATATTTAGTTAGAGTAAAATGCTAAAAGATAAAATAAACTACTGGTTAAGGAAACTGAATACATGTCACACTTGAGTATAGTAAAGCGGTAGACAGCTATATATCAAAAACATTGACAAATCTTTTTTTTTTTTTTTGGCAATTTAAAAAAGACGACCAGGAAGAATAAAAAGTTTGTTTTTTTTTCCTTAAAAGATTAAAATATTGTGAGCCCAAGTTTACATTCATACCCTATGTTAAAGAATGCAGATTTATTCATGGTTGGTACTTGATAAGTGTTTAAAGTAGTATAAAATAAATATATTTTAAAAAATCAAATAAAATGGCTTCCCCTCTAATTTTTCCTTGCCATGCTTAATACATTTTGATTTTCCTTATTTATAAAATGAGTTAGTACTATTGATTTTCTCTGCTTCTGACTTAATTTTTCTACTTCTCTGATTCTTTAGTCTCTCAGTCACTCTGGATTGCTGAATCTCATTCTCTCCATGCCACTTTTATTTTGGGGGGGGTCTATCTCTATATCTGTCTCATATGTTTGTACGCTATGCTTTAAATTGTTAGTTTAAATTATTTTATTTGTTATTGTAGATATTATATTAATATCCTCGATTTCTGATAGGCTACAAACAATTAGTGCTTTTCTGGTGTCCCTGACACTGCCGGAATCATAGAAAACTCCATCCTCTATGTTTAATGTTATACAATCCTTGCCAGTAGTCCTTAATTTTATGTATTGCAGTTTTCACTTCTATCAGCCAATTTCATAAATTTTTTACATTCCAAAACATGGCTGAAATTCTTCTCTTTTATCTATCTTGTCTAATTTCCCATCTTTCTTTCATTTCTAATTTCATCGCTGTTTCTTGTTTTCTCTTAAAGAGATGTTTTCATTTTAATTTCACTTTTAAGTATAAAATATAACATATAAAATGAGAAATTGTAATGAGGCCACACAAGAAAAAGAAAAAAACAAAATACTGAACTGTTCAACTGCTACTAGCATGAGAACTCTTCGAATATTTTTCTAAGGGAAAAAAAAAACAAACTTCAACCAGGAAGTTAGTGAGTATATAAACAAACTGATTCCAATTTGAGTAACATAATTTTCATTAGAAAGCATAAAAACAAAAGCTATTACATTTAAATGTATGTAAAACTTAAGATTCTCTTTGATTAAATTTTATTCCATTTGGAATTTAGCTAATTTGATCCTCTCTTTAATCTAGCCAAAACACGTTGGAGTAAATTGAATATCACTAACAGTTTCCAACTATTACATTTTATTATCCACATATAAATTTGTATTTGCCCATCTAAGAATAGGTATATCAGAAAGAAAGTAAAGATCCAGTAGGGACATATATTAATTTTATTAAGGGTTCAATAGCCTTCAGGAACTAAAGAAGACATACAATTCCAAACTTCCAACAGTAAGTAGTAAGAAACCCAAGATCTACAGACTGCTTTGTAGTTTAAATGTTCTCCTCTAAACTGATTCACAAAATTCTTTCTAGAGGGTTGATTAGCATTACCCAAATAACTATTGAGAAGCCCAAGAAATATATTACCTATACCAAGTGGCCAAGGAACCGAGATTACTATATCAGAGCCTAAAGCTGCTTGGATTACTTGTAACTCTAAATCTTAGGTAGTGTATTTGTCATTAGTACTCAAAATATTTCACCAACTTTATGAATACTGCCTCTCACTGCACTGCCACATGCTTTATTGTTCTAGAACTTACTGTATGGCATTCTCAAATTGTCTTATTCTGTTCTTTATGTCTATTAACCTCTCTTCCATAAATCTGTATTTTTTAACCTTTGTATAATTCCTTCAGTTGTTTTCCAGTTCATATAATTATTGGAAAAACAGTGCAAAGTTCACATTTACTCCTCACCCAAATTCCACTATTATTAACATATTAGATTAGTGTAGCACATTTATCACAATTAATGAGCTAATACTAATAAATTATTAGGAACTAAATTCCTATTAGATTTCCTCTGTTCTACCTACTTACTCCTGTTTGCTCTAGGTTCTCTTCCAGGATATCACATTATATATATATATTTTTAATTTATTTATTTTTATTATGTGACACTGGTTAACAAAACTCAGTAAGTTTCAGGTGTATAATTCAGCATATATATATGCGAGATATATATATATATATATATATATATATATATATCGCATTGTGTGTTCACTGCCCATAGTTAGATTTCTTTCTGTCACCTTTTACCCCATCTACCTTCCTCCTTCCCCCGACCCTTACCGTCTCGTAACCACCAGTCTATTGTCCATGTCCCTTAGTCTCTGTCCTGTTTGTCTGTTGCTTTTAGGTTTATATCTCACATATAAGTGATATCATGTGGTTTTCCACTTTTTCTGCCTGGCTTATTTTGCTTAGCATGATTATCACAATTACATTTTGTACCCATATCTCCTCAGATTTTTCTTGATTAAGAGAGTTTATAGAGCTCGTCTTAGTTTTGATGACCTTGACATTGTTTAAGGATATTGGTCAGGTATATTGAATTGGGATTTGCATGATGTTTTTCTCATGATTACACTGAGATAATGAGTTTTGGTAGAAATATCACTAAGATAAAATACCATTCTCAACGCATCATATCAAGAGTACATATTATCAATAAGACATCACTGTTGATATTAACCTTGATCATCTGACTTAAGGCAGTATTAATTAGAATTCTCCACTGTAAAATAACACCTTTTTTTTCCCCTTCCATACTGTACTCTTTAAAAAAAAGTTACTACTTGTAGCCACACTTAAGTAGTCATGCTTGTCTTCTTTGCAAGCAATGTAGCAACATAAATTAGGTAAAATTCTTCTGAAAAAGAGATGTGTCTATTCTTCCCAATTTATTTAGTATGCAATCAGTTATTTAAGTAATATGGTATTAGCTGAGATGGTTCATTCTGGAAATTCTGAGGGATAAATTGTTCCATGCCTCTCTTCCATCCTGGTGGGTTCCAGCAATCCTAAGCATTCCTTGCCTTATAGACGTATTGCTTCAGTCTCTGCCTCCATTTTCACAACACCTCCTCTGTGTGGCCTTCTCCTTTTCCTTTATTTTCTCTTGAGATTTGTATTAGATTTAAGACCTTCCTTTATCGAGGATGATCTTAACTTGAAGTCTTTATGATAATTACATCTGCAAAGACACTTTTTCCTAATAAGGTCACATTCACAAGTTTCAGGTGGACCTATCTTTTAGGAGACCACCATACAATTCATTACACTGCCACTACTCACTTGCTGCTTACTTATACTTGATAGTTATTTTGTTTGTTTAATTAAAATTCCCATATCTTGCAGAACAATGTATTTGTGGTTAGTAAAATAGAAATCCCTACTGATGTCCTATTTTTAATGAGTCTAGGATCAGACTCATGGAAATGGAAAATGCTTGTTAAATGCCATCAAATGTCATTTCTTTACCATTATTTAAATGATCATATGTAGCATGTTACAATAATAGTACATTTAATTGGTAAACAATTCTTGCCACATTGCTAATAAATCATACTTACTTCTAGGGCAATTATTTTTAAAATGTATCTGAAAAACGATGGAATTTTGTTCATGTATACTCAGATATGAGACAGGTTTATAGTTTATTGGGAGAAAATATCTGCCACATTTTGTATTATGGTCAGGCTAGGACAATACAATAATTTATGGAACTTCGTATCATTTTATTTGTTATGAAACTGCTTATATAATATTAAGACTGTCATCAAAGTTTCAGAGGCTTATCTAAGCCATGTGATATTTTCAAATATACTTTTGTTTATTTTTAGAAAATATAAATAAGTGATGGAAATATTTATGGCCAATGGAAAGGATGGCTATCTATGATTGATAGTATTATGCATAACAATTTCTTCCATAGGCAATTCTGAAGTTTATAAATGGCATTAAAAAACTGTTCATTTTTGAAATTCCTTCTAATATTTTTTAAATTAAATTTATTGGGGGTGATATTGGTTAATAAAATTATATAGGTTACAAGTGTACAATAATACATCATCTGTATATTGCATTGTGTGCTTACCACCCAAAGTCAAATCTCCTTCCATCACCATATAGTTGATCCCCTTTACCTTAGTCTACCAAGACCCCTCACTCCTTTCCCTCTAGTAATCACTAAACTATTGTCTGTGTCTCTGAGTTTTTGTTTGTTTTCTTCATTTGTTGCTGTTTCATATCCCATATATGAGTAATATGGTATGGTTCTCAACTTTTTCTGTCTGATTTATTTCACTTGGCATGATAATCTCAAGATCCATCCATGTTGTTGTGAATGGCAGTATTTTATCTTTTGTCATGGCTGATTAATATTCCATTGTATACATGTACCACATCTTCCTTATCCAATCAAAGATCATTTTGATTGTTTCCATGTCTTGGCCACCATGAAAAATGTTGTGAACATAGGGGTGTATATATCAGTCTGGATAAAGGTTTTCAAATTTGGGGGTAGATACCCCCATATTTGATAATTCTATTCTTAATCTTTTGAGGAACTTCCATACTGTTTTCCATAGTGGCTTTACCAATTTACATTCCCACTAGCAATGTATGAAGGTTCCTTTTTCCCCAACACTTGATAGTACTTGTTTTGTTGATAATAGCCATTCTAGCAGTTGTGAGGTGATATCACATTGTGATTTTGATTTCTATTTTCCTAATAGCTGATATTCTCATGAGCATCTTTTCATGTCTGTTAGCCGTTTATATGTCTTCTTGGGAGAAGTGTCTGTTCAGGTCTTCTGCTCATTTTTAATTAGATTTGTTTGTTTTTTGTTGTTGTTGTTCAGTTGTATGAGATCTTTATATATTTTGGATATTAGCCCTTAATCAGAGGTATTGTTTGCAAATATATGCTCCCATTCAGCCAGTTGCCTCTTTGTTTTGCTGATGGTTTCTTTTGCTGTACAGAAGATTTTTAGTTTGCTATAGTCCCATTCTTTCATTTTTGCTTTTACTTCCCTTACCTTTGAGGTCAAATTCATAAAATTCTCTCTAAATCCAAGGCCCATGACTTTAGTACCTTTGTTTCCTTCTATGCAATTTAGTGTTTCAGGTCTTATATTTAGGTCTTTGATCCATTTTGAGTTAATTTTGGTATATGGTGACACATAGTCTAGTTTTATTCTTTTGCATGATGCTTTCCAAAAATTGCTCATTTTTATATTTTGAATTAGCAAGAGATCATTCATATTTCAAATATGAGAACTAGTAATAAGTTAAGGAAAAACATGAGGAGTTGGAAGAATTCTCATTTTACTTTTTTGATAAATTGCTATCTGATATATCTGAATTATTTTTTTCAAACTATTTCTGATTCAATATTGAGTCATTACCAATAGGCGGATATTTATATTGTGCTCATGTAGCTTAACTGATAACCAATTTTTAACCAAAGTATTTGGAACTTATAATGTGGCCAATTAGTTTCAAACAAATTTATACAAATTCAAATGTATTTCACCATAAGGAAATAAATGTTACACTATGTAAGACTTCAGACTAAAAAAAATGACTAAATATCACATTTCAGCATGATTACCAGGTTTAGAATATTATTGTTCTTTACAGGATCTTATACAGAAAATGTACAGTGCTTTTTGTTATATTCTAAACACAACAATTTTTAAAATCTTAAAATTAAGGTTTCAGAAGCAATCTTTTTATGTGTGTGTATATAAATAAATGGCATCTTAAGCAAATACAAATAAATCACAGGCTAACTACAATGTCTTGGTAATCTTACTGAAAAAATGATTTCTTAACGTATCATTTCTAATTTAATTAAACTAGCAATTGCCAGTGGAAAATCTTCACAGAATGCTTTTTTCTTCTTTTATAAAATAATCTTAACTGTACAAAAAAAGTAATTTGCTATCTGGACAGACTGGTTGAATATTAGAGACAACCAAATGTAGAAACTTCAAAAGGCTATTTCAGAATTCCAGATGAAAAAGTACTGAGAAATATGTGTGTGATTTCCCTCCCTCTAGGCTTATTAAAATAAAATACTGTTGAATCTCTCTCTATTCTATGTTATTTGAAATATTCCTGGGTTATAAGTAAACTGAGTTAGATTTCTCATTTATTAATCGGTAATTCATGACTTTGATAGACCAAATAAAACAATTAGATACAAAACACATTTGATCTTTATTGGAACAATACACAAATGTGTATGATTTGAACATTAGTTTAAATCAAGATATGTTTAATGTTAATATAAACATGTTGTAAATATTGACATGAAGTCTCCTATAAAATATACGTACTTTTTTTTTCTTAAATACAATTTTGTCTATATAATGGTGGATTAAAAAAAACTTGTAAAAGAGATAAGTATTTTAAACACTGAATAGTTAGTTTTAGGACCATGACATAAATTATAGGTGATTGTATATTTGTGCATTTTTGGGGTCTTAATTGGTCTCTAAAAGTTTATCAATTTTATTCTTCTTTCCAAAGAAAATATTTTATTGTTTAAAAAATGTATTTTACAATTGTTTTAGATTTTCAGAAAAATTAAATGTAGAGAATTCACCTGTACCCCACATGGAGTTTCTCTGATTGTGGATGTTACAATAGTGTGTATTGTTTATGTGTTATAATTAAGCATATTCTGTATGCTATTAATATTTCATGAATTTTTTCCTAATGTCTTTTCTTTCACTCCAGAATCTCATCCAGGATATCACATTACATTTATTTAGTCATCATATCTACTTAGGCTGCTTTTACTGTACTGGCTTCTCAGACTTTTATTTTTGATGATTTTTGACTTTTTGAAAAATACTTGTCAGGTATTTTGTAGAATGTCCTTCAAATTGGATTTGCCTGATGTTTTCCTCATATTTACACTAGAATTATGGGGTTATGGGTTTATATTAGGGTTCTCCAGAGAAAAAAATTCAATAGAAAATCATATATACATATATATATATATGATTTTCTATTGAATATATATATATACATATATATATGATTTTCTATTGAATATATATATATATATATATATATATATATATATATATGGAATTGGTTGATGTGAAGACAGAGGCTGACAACTTCAAAATCTGCACAACAGATGTGCCAATTTGAGTTTGATAGCTGAGAGCTTCTCCCAAACCAGAAATTGCCAATGTTCCACACCAAAGCAGGCAGGATAATTCTTTCTTATTTGGACAAGAATTAGCTTTTTAGTTCAATTCAGGCCTTCAGCTGATTGGATGAGGCCCACACACATTATGTAGAGCAGTCTGCTTTACCCGGTCTACTTATTTAAATGTTATTCTCATGCAAAAACATTTTCACAGAATAATGTTTGACCAAATATCTGGGCTCCTGGTAGAAACAGTCAAATTGACACATAAAATTAATCATCACAAGGTTTTCTGTAGAAAGAGCACAGAGGTGAAGTGTCATTACCTTCACATCATATCAAAGGTACCTACTACCAACATGATTTATTACCCTTGATGTTAACCTTGATCACCTGGTTGAGCTAGAGTATGTTAGGTTTTTCCAATATAATGATATTCTTTTTCTATCTTTCCATATGGTATTCGTCTGAGGGAAAACACATAGGGGCCCACACTTAACACTGAGAAGTTATTCTCTGACTCTTTAAGGGTGAAGTATGTACATGAGATATTGGAATTCTAAAAGGAACATTTATCTGTTCGCCCCTGTTTATTTTCTTATTTATTAAATCATTTGTTTAGGTTAGTATATATTCATAGATATTTATTTTATAATTTGAGTTATAATTCAATATCACATTGTTTTTCTAAATTTTCCATTTCATCACTCTGAATTCTTTCAGTTGGCTCCTGTGTCTCTTTGACACATTGTATCATTATAACTTTTTTGTTAGTACTTTATATTTCTGTCACCATAATAGGCTCTAGGCTTATCTTGTATATTTCCTGTTCTAGCCCATGTATATAGACATACATAAATATGTATCTATACGCACTCATCTGTATGTATGTTAAACTTAATGTGAGTTCTTACTGATGTCCCCTATTCTAGTGCAGTGACATATGAATCATTCTAGACTGCTCCCCTTGTCTGTACCTTCTACACCATCAGTGAAAAATTTCTTCCAATATCCATCATCCATTTACCTAATTATTTAATTCCAATATACATGCATCATGGTTTTCCAATATTTTTAATCTGTACTCCTATCGAATAGAATTTTGTCAACTAGAGCACTGTGCTTAGCATATTTTATTTTGTCTTTAGTCTTCCACATTACACTCATTTCTAAAGTTACTTAGGTCAGCAATTTTTCTCCTTCAGAAATAAGGTTCAGTGAAATTATTTCATATATTTGTAACACAGTTAGATTGTAGTTTTACAACTGCATTTCAACCTGGGGTCTCTCAATCTCCCAATTAAAAAAAATATATAAGTTAACATTCATTCTTTGTGCTAAAAAGGTCTATGGACTTTAACAAATGAATAGCATCAGCTATGCACCATTACAGTATCATACAGAATAGTTTCATTTCTCTAAAATATACCTGAATTTCACTGATTCAAACCTTAAGTATACCCTTTACCACTGGCACCCATTCATCTGTTAATCCTTCTTACTGTTTACCGTCTCCAAAATGCCAGATAAGTGGAATTCTACAGTATGTAGCCTTGTCAAAATTTTTTTTTTACTTATGCAATTAAAATTAATCATGTCTTTGCAGGGCTTAATAGCTCTTTTTTAATCACCAAATAGTATGCTATTGTATAGATGTACCACAGTATGCTTTTCCACTAGACTACTGATAAACATCTTGGCTTCTTCTAGAATTTGACATTTATGGGAAAAGCTTCTAAACACTTATGTTTTGTTTTTTTTTATATAAATATAAATTTTCAACTCAGCTGAGTAAATATCTAAGGGTATGATTGCTGAATCATGTGGTAAAACTGTTTTGCTTTATGAGTTTGTTTTACAGAACATTTTAATGTCTATTTTAAAATTCCAAAAAAAGTCCATTATTTTTTTTAAATAGTTTCCCAAGAATAATGCTTCATAATAATTCTATGTAGAAAAGGCTAATATAAAGTATTAGGTATGATTGGCTCATTCAGAAAGAAGAGTTTTAATAATGAATAATAAATATTCAAAAGTGTTTCCAGTAAGAGTTACATATTTATATCTGCAGAAAATATGGAACCTCAATAGTTTAGATAGGGTTTACTACCAATGAAAATTCAGTGGGTGCTCCATAGCAGTTCTCTGAATGCTTTGCTACTGTGACAAAATTAAATTAATTGTAACATTAGCACCAGTATGCAGGTTCAGATAGTGCTATACATCACAAACAGTGACGTCCCTAATATAATTATCTAGTAAAGCTTTCAGGTTTTCCTGGGAAGAACAGACATGTTATATCTACCATGGACTGATGGATATATAGCAAAGTTTCTAAGTAAAATGAATCTCTGCTGAGTGAATATAATTTTTCCATCAATTATCTTACAAAATTTGAGATAAATTCTAATGGCAAACAATCAGGATCCTCTTTTCTTTTTTACTCTGATGTAGGAATTCATCAGTTTTGAAAATCACATAACTAATTGGAAAGAAAACTGAAAAAAAATTAATATTTATAAATCAGTAATAATGCAAAGATAATAATAGCTATAATCATAGCTACCATTTAAAGGGCACTTACTATATGTTGAACACAATGATTTTCCTTCATACTTGGTTTCTCTTCACTATTTTCTCAACCATTTTATGGCATACCTATTTTTATTATGTCTGTTTTTTTCCCTCACATAAGCACAAAGACTAAAGAGGTTAAATCATTTGCTTAAGGACAAATAAGCTAAGAAATTCAGGACTGATCCAAAGCCAGGCATCCTAATCACTAAGTTATACCAGCTCCTGAAAGCAGAACAGATAGACTCAAGATGCAAAGCATACTAGCATGGCCATCACTGAAATTTAAAAATATCCAACATAATATTTTCAAAATTATTTTGTTTCAACAAAATCATGCAGAGATTCAGTCCTCTAAATATATTAATAGAAAATTAAGCAGATATTTTAATGAGTATGTATATTTATCTAATTATTTTAGATAATTAGAGTCTATTTTATCATAAGCATGTGTTAAAATGTATACTCTAACTCTGTATTTTGATTTCTTAGGTGTTTAGGGGACCATTCTTATGTCATTGGTTTTCTCCATTTTGAAAATTAATGAATAGGTCATAAATATTACAGTTTCACATTTACATGAGACCTAGAAAAACATAAACTGAAAGTGAAAATAAAATATACTTCGGAAAATTTCAAAAGCATTTTTCATACTCTCCAGGCTCAAACTGATATTCGAGAAAAGCTGGGAAAAGAAAATAACTAATTAATGAATCTGAGGTATTTTTTAATTCTAAGAAAATAGCTTTTTATATATATGATGCATTCATATGATATGCATCTCTTGATTTTTAACTTGGTATACAAAGACGTATAAAAATAATTTATACATTTATATTTTGATTTATACATTTATAACTTGAATTGTATAATGATGATAATGGTTGTTGCACATAGGCAGACTAGACAGCTGAAACAGTATGTCTGCAAATATTCTATGTGACTTTATATCAAATATTTATTTTGTAGATCCTAATGGCTGATTTTAATTTTATATATTTCAAATTAAATATTGAATAATTAGACTATATCAGAATTGCCTTAACATTTGCCTTGTTAGGTTATCATCACATAGCTAATATTAAATTTGGTAAGCCCGAGAAATTTTTAAATACATTTTGAGAAATTTCTACTTTTCAAACACATACTCTTATGTCAAAATTATATTAAATCCCACCCCCATGAGAGTTCCTGTATATAAGTTCTTGTTAGCTATTTTGAGTAATTTTAATGAAAACTAATATAGGCAACCAATAAATATAAATTCATTATCATGTAATAATTATGATCTTTAAAAGTTACATATCTGTGCATTATTAAAATGTCACTTTTCAATTTATTTATTTTCAATACCAAGGAAAACTTGTAAATGATTATTAGAGGCCTTAACTAAAGTCTCCTTTTCTGTAGGATTTACATTTATCCTTTATGTCCTGTTTCTTCCATATGCATAGAACTTTCAGAACATTAGCTAATCAATATCACATCTCACCTCTAGATAAGGTCTTTATTGCTCGAGATGAGAAAGCTTAAGAAGAGTTAAGTAACTTGTACGAGGTCAGTGAATTGGTGTCTGAGCTAGGCATTGAATACAGATTAATTATCCCCATAATTATTTCTACTTTCTTTGGCATAGTAGCTTCAGACAGACCTGTGACAGTGAATTTCCTTTAATTGTGGATCTCCATTACAATGTTTAAACACAATGTCGACATACTCTTCCAATTGCATATTTCTACATATCGCTGACCGATATTTTGCTCAGAGCAGATTCTCTAGGGAGAATAAAAAAGGTATTATATATATATATACACACACACATATATATTTTATATATCTACATACACTTATTTGCAAGTCATATTTTATGTACTGTATATTGTTTTGAGCTCAATGTTTCTTACATTCACTCTATTCCAAAAGTCAACTCATTACCATGTTTTGCCACTACATTATTTATTGAAAACAGCAGCATTAGTGTTAGATCTCATGTTATTTTTTCAACATAAAAATATTCTTAGTTGTGGGTCTTAAATCAATACGCTGATTCCTTAAATGACTCCAAGTTATTAATTTCTCTGAACAACTATATAAGCATATTAAATATGCTTGTATAATATTTCAGGAAAAATTACAGTTCATTGTTTTTAATAAACTGGATATTTACTAACAAATATATAATTTTATGCCAGATGGTTTATTTTCATCTCAGGAGATCCCTTCTATTTCAAAATATGTACTATGCCTTTATTTTTATGAAAACAAGAGGTACTGTTTTCAGCATTATCTCAGTAGCATTATTTCCATGCCCAGAACATTCTATATTCACTTCAGTCTTGTGTACTTTGTCCCCTCCACTCATACACTGACTGTGATTTATAGCTCCAGTCAAGTCTGTGAGTATCTGAGCTACTTGGATGCCACATCCATTATTATTTTGCCCGGAATTCTTATGACCACTTTGACCAAGTTTATGAGGCAGTCAATATTCATACAGCTTGCAAGTATTTAGCACTACTGCTGTCAGGAACACTTTGTGAAGCTATGTTGCTTTGCTGACTGATCTGCCCTTAATCTTTCTTTATTTCAGCTTAAATCTCTCATCCCGTACCCTGGACGATTTAAATCATGCCTCCATTTTATTTATTTTAGCTTAATTATATATCCCTCCATTTATTTTTTTCTTTTTGTTATTAATATTAGTTTTCCCTATCTTATGTGACATAAGGTGTGTATACGACCTCGATTATCCCATTAGCGGACATAGTAGTTATTTTCTTCTTATTGGCTAAGTTCAACGTATCCATCCAACTTTAACTTCTGTGATGTAAGTCACATTTATTATCTGTATATTATCTACTTATTCACTCATAAGCTACATGTTCCAAATATAAGGTGGAAACATTTCCCTATTATGTGTTAATTTCATTTGTTTCACTTACTTCACTCAGTACATATGCCAGATTCAAGCTAATTTTTTCTACTAATATTTAAAGGTATATATTATATAAAAGCATAAATTCATATAGGTCAGTCAGTCTTTCATCCTGAAAACTACATGACCACAGTAGGAATTTTGTGATGATCACCTTGTCATACATTAGTCATTACTTTAGAAAAGGTAGTTGTTACTTATTGATTACTTTACAAAGAAAACTTCTACATGTAGCGTAGTATCAAATATAATGAAACTAAAACATAGCATATTTCAAGCAGCTGTACTGGATGAGTATTCAAGAAATGTTACCACTTTTCCTTTCCGTTTTCTTCATGCAGTTGTTTTGGCTGTATGTCCTCCTGCTCTGTGCTGAGGGTCAGCAGTTTGAAATGAAAGCCATGGTCTGAGATCATTTAACAATAATCCACTAGATCTCATAAAAAAAAGTTTTCCAAGAATATACAGTTTAGAGTTTCACATCTTTGGGATATATGTAAGTTATGTCTTTATTTTCCTCTCATTTTTTGCCTCCCTTGATTTTTACTGAATCTTTCTAGGCTTACCCTTGAAAAACTTTCCTCAGATTTCATAGTTTCTAGGTTTTAAATATAAGAATCATTTTTACATTTTTAATACATACTCAGTTTCAGTTATGACAAAAAATAATTCTGTCGAGTTCTAGTCTAATATAAAACTTTGACTCTGGATACTTTTCTAAGCTCCTCCTATCTAAATCAAACCTTATTTTGGCTCTAGGCACCTGCAGTAAAATAATGAGTAATAGCCTATTCTTTACATCGATTTCTTCCTCTTTTCTGGTTCCCCCAAGGTTGAGGCACAGTTGAGGTGAGTGGTTTAGAATGAAGTGTTATGCAGCAAGTCATATTTGAAGTTATCTCCTAGAATCCTCTTTATGACAGCTATCCAAATACAACTGTAGGCATAGGCTATTTGGAAGGCCCAACGGCAAATGATGCATAACACATTTCCAAGGCATGACCTTATTCTCTCAGGATGTATCTCCAGTCCTAGTGGTCTACTCCTTGCCCATTTATTGGTGAGATTCCACATTCTCTTAAATTGGCTCTCTTTAGGAAATTTCGCATCTGACACCTACCAGTCTCCGCTTGACTCAGAGAAGACACATGCATCCTCGGATGTTTTAATTACAGAAGTGCGCCCTGTCTCTACTTGAACACTCTATTTCTGTGACATTATAGGCTACTCAAGCCAACATCCTATCTTCTGAAATGTCCAAGAAGAAAGTATCACTTATTCCCCAACTCCAGGGGAAATTTGTTAAACTCTTCCAAGATTCCCTTATCACGTATCACTTTTTATTTCTGTAACTGGACAAACATCCATTCAGGGAATAAAATAATAGCCTTTTTTTTCCTTTTCCTGTAGGAATGTTTAGTAGCTCTGAGTGGTTCTGATGGAAAGCCACTTCATTTTGGCATTATCCATCTATATTTACTATACCAACTGACGGCACAAAATGCTTTTACATCTATACACTTCCTAAAAATATCTAGTCTTTTTACTTAACAGTGTAACTGTTTTGTGGTAAGGCTTAAAGGATAGTACTACATTCTTATAAAGAACTGTAAGAGCTATCAGGAAACACGGTGCTACTCTTATTAGAATTTATGACCTGTTTTCAATTGTAGAGATTTAGGGGAAAAAAATATGAAGATTGCAGATAAAATCATGTTTAATACTCTGTTACATATATTCTAGATCAGTAATTATTTTTTGTTATCAATATGTTCCAATAATAATTTAGTATAAAATTAATGCTTATTCAAGTTCTAAAACAAACATATTTTTTAAATTGTTTATATTTAATAATTATTAATTTAATTGTGTAAAATTTATTTCAAAGTTAAAAATCAAGATTCCTAGCTGCCAGAATGAGCCAAAAAGCAGTTGAAATATATTTATTATATATTTAGGTACATATGAGAAACAAGCATAGAGGGTAAAATACTGCTGTCTGAATAAAAAATAACATTTCATGATAGTTTCTGCTAAAATAAAAGGATCTTATAAGTGTTTCTTGACATTATACATCATAAATCGTATGCTAAAACATCTCTAAAATCCAAGAAATTGTACAATGTTTAAATGTGCTTAATTTGTAATAACAGAAACAACCATTTAAATTTTAACATTCAAAAGCCCAAGCCTACTGAGAGAATAACTTATTAGTAAACATCTAATATCTCTGATGGAGAAATAATTAATTTATCACAGAGAAAACCACATATAAACAGAAGCTTCACTAAAGATACAATCTGGTTCTAAGGAGCAGATGCTGATCAATAATTCAATATTTAAAATAAAATGATAAGATATCAATGGTAAACATTTATTTATGAAATAGCAATTTTGTTATATTTCATAATTCAAATATACAAAAATTCTACAATGGAACTATATACTTCCATTTTCATACAAAGTATATATTTGGAAATTAGAGAGTAATCGTCAAAAAACAAAATTGCTTTAGATATCTATTATTCATTGTGGGAAATATTTTTATTAAGAAGAAACTCATCCTTACTTCTGAATTCCAAAAACTCCTGGTGGAGAAACTATGTATCTTATAAGTTCTCCCCGAGTAATGAATAGGTAAAATCAAAAGATTGTAAAGATCAGCAGAATATTTTACTTTTATCTTAAATTTTATCTTTCCAGAAATAAGGCTATTAATATAAGCCACTGATAATGATGGATGATACAGTCCCCATTGTTTCTTTTCCCTTATTCTTATCTCAATTTATATCCTCTAATTGGACAAAATGATTCAAAACCATGACTTCTCCAAAACAAGTGAATTAAAATGCAAGATCATAGCCTCGACTTTATAAAAGAGCTCAAGTTATTTTAATTACCTATTGGGGTAATAATATCTTCACGTCACACAGATATCTCCATCTCAATATGGCTGGTAGTGAATGCTTCACCTTTGACCTCAAACTTTTCCCATCTTCTACGCTTGATGCAAGTGAGTCATACAACTATCTATTTTAAATGTCAACTTTGTATTCTGGTCCCTAGCACAGACCAGTGAGTGATATTTCTAGTATTCACTAACATTTAGAATTCTTTGTCTCTTTCCAAGTAATAAAGTGTGAAATTAAGTGTGACTATTACTCTCTTTGGCCAATGCTTTCATGGAAATATAATAAATATAGCTTCTAGGTTGAAATTTTTTATTTATTTTTTGTAATTCTCCCATTATATTTATCTGACATTACAATCATGGATAGTAATTTTAGGATAAAGACTCCTGAAATATTAACCTTCCATACTGACAACAGCATCATCATGAAGACTAACGAGAACTGAATGTTCTATATATTTCAGTAGCATTCTTTATTTTGATACCAGCATCTTCAAATCTTATTTCGCATCTTCCATTTCTCCATGTTATCCTCCTGAATGTCACAGTAGTGGCATTTTAAAACAGGAAGCCAGGATCATTCTGCGTCTGATTTCCTTCCCCAACAAAAATATTGAGGAGACTGCTATGGTTTGCCAGGTGAGTAAAACATAAGTCTAACAGGATGCAATGAGTACTTATATGCTAGGGCAAACTGTATTTTAGAATTCATCAATGCCCAAAATATAGTGGATCTGACTGGTAGAGTTAACTGAAGAGATGAGAGTTAAAATATGTTGTCAATCTAAGATGGTAAACAGGAAGCAGATAACTAAAGTACCAAAGATCCAAGGAGATGAGAACATGAACCAGTGAGTTCACTGGCCAAGAAAAACTGCAGTGTAGGTAAACCATAGATAGCAATAACTGATACAGAAGCTGCGGCAAAGGCTTTTTCAATTTTTGTATGGAAAAATTAACTAATCCATAAAGCTTTCATATTAATGGGGGGAAAAAAAAAAACAAAAAACAAACCCTCGAGCTGCCCGTCAGGTTTCCACTTTTTTAAGAGGTACAGTGTCCCTCCTTGGGTAGATTTATTCTATAAATATTTATTGAGGATATATTATGTTCCAGGCAGTATTCAAGACTATTGGAGTACATCAGTGATCACAAAGGGCAAATCATACTTGTCAATGTGAGGCTAAAGGTATAATAGAGGAAAACATGAAATATAGTAAGAAAAATTTCTGTTATGTTATAAGTTGATAACTGCTATGAGTAAAAAGAACAGGAGTGTTTGTTGTGGGGCAGTGGACAATTTGTTGCTTTTCATAGTGTGGTGTGAATAACTGCATTGACAAAATTTGAAGGTGATTGAGATAGTCATTACAGGTGTAGAAGACAATTCCATGTAAAGTAATAGCCAGAGCACAGCCATAGTGTGCCTAGTGTGTCAGAAAAACAACTTGGGACACTGTGTCTAAAATAGAGAATGGATGGATCAAAGTATCCATCCATTGGAAAGGAAATAGAGTTATTGAGATAAGCAGATATGAGATCATATAGGGTATGACAGCCTATTTAAATGACTTTGATTTTTATTCTGAATGAAGTAGGAAATTCTTGCAGGGTTTTGAGAAGAGTGCCATGATTTCAATCAGTGCTACTTATTGTTTAAAAAAAAAAATAACTGGTTACTCTGTGGAGAATAAATTTCATAGGGATAAGAACAGAAGTAGAGAGAACTGTTAAGAGTTATTTCAGGTATCTAGTTGATGAAGGTTGCATCAGATTTGTAACAGTAGAGATAAATGATATCATATTATATGTACATTTTTAAGTCAAAACTAATAGAATTTGTTTTTGTTTGATGGGTGTGATAGAAATAGAAAGGTCAAGATTGACATGGAATTTCTTTGAGCAACTAGACGGATGAAGATTCTATTAACTATGCTAGGAAAAAGTCTGGGGTTCATATTTGAATGTTTTAAATTTGATATCCAAATGGACGGGTTGAGTAGTTATTTGGGTATGTGAGTCTGGACTTCAGAAAGCATTCTGGAACATTTCTTAAAGAAATAGAATTTCCTTTGGCTGTCCTTACATATGCTTAGTATTTAAACAGGGATGTAGTGCAAATTGGTGTCCTCTTCAAGAGGAATTTTCCACTCAAATGGCTAACTTCTTAATTAGCTCTTTGTTCTGCTTCTGTAAATGTGCAGGCTTACCCTCCCCTTAGGAATGTTTTGTCTAGATAACAGATGGATTGCCTAAGTTCCTGTTTAAACTACCCATAGCCCATAGCTTCTCTCTTGAGCCAGCAATCCAGAGCGACTCTAGTGGTCTGTAATTGGCTGAGAACAAATCAACCCATCAGCTAACTGTAATGGCATGGATATAAAAGAAAAATTGCCGCCTAAGCTCAGGGCCCAGATCTTCAGAGTGCTAGCTCTTCTGAGACCACCAGCATAATAAATCTGAGTTCTCCAACTCTCTGAGTGCTACTTGCTTTCTCACTGGTCTGATTTTTGCAATTTTTATGTAACACTATTAAAATATCCAATGTCTTTGATATATTATTCTGGACAAAATAATGAAATTAACTTTATTATATAAAACAATGCTTCCGATTTAAAGATATATTAACTAAGACTCAGAACAAATTTACACAAAAGTTTTATATCTAATTATTGAGAATGTCTGTCCTGGAACATGAATTTTTTTCACTTTTTTCTTTTATAAGTTTTTACCTACCACACAACAAACTTCTCGATTACTCTATAATTGCAAATTAAGCATAGTTTTAATTATTCACTTTTACGTGAGATTTTTTCCTCCAAAGATTCCATGGATTCCATATTCCTTTGTGATTTAGTTATCATTCTTCAAGTGAACTCACAAATACTTGTATGTTTGTGCTCTGTGATCATAGAAGTTTAGAAAGCCATTTATCATTTAATTCTGTCATGTCCAGCATCATTGACTGTTTCTTGAAGCGTTTCAAAGGTCTGTTAACTTTTCAAATAAATCAAACTTCTCAACATATATGAGCCTCACATAAAGTCATCACACAAGTTGAGTTCAGTGACTGTTGCCTGTAAGCATTACAAAATTAGTATATTCATACTTAAGATTTATTTTTCTTTCATTATGATTCTTTACTGTTCATTGTATTTTAACACTAAATTTCTAGTAATTCCGCTAAAATAACTGTAAAGTCCTATTTGAATAAATGCACGAGAGAGTTCTATGAATGAAACACGTACATTTGTGCATTAATCTCCATCAAGATATTGCATTAAGAGCTCAATGTGGTTGTGTTCCTATCTTATTTATTGGCACAAAAGCAAATATGCAAAGATGTATATATCAGGCTGAAACTTTACATCAGAGATTAAAATTCATGAATGCATAAATTGCATTTAATTCAAAACTGACTTTCACTTATAAATCCTAAATAGTAAATCCCAAAATGGTAAGATAGAAGGATATCTTCAGCCCTCAGTAGAGTATCTTACACGTATCTACTCAATGGAGGTACATTCAGTAATTGAATACATTTAAAAAATTAGAAAATGTAATACTGGAGTTAATTAGAAATCACTGTAACTCTTTTTATCTACACGACTTTCTAAAGTTTGTATATTCTCATATTTGTTATTAACAGAAAATACTGTTTTTAAAATAAGGTAACAATATATCAAATAATGTCTTTCTGATAATTTTCTTATTGACTATATTACTGCAGAATATCTTATAGGTAGCAAAATGTCACCCAGTGAAATGCTTTATTGGTTATTTGGCAGAGGGAGAAGAGTAAAACCTAATATTAATATTAGTGTAACAATGATAAGCTGATGAAATACATCTATATTTCCGTTAAATTTGAAATACCTCGCATATTGCTTCTTCTCATGCTAAGTAGATACCTTAAAATAGTGCATTTAGCCCAGTCTGAGAAGATATAAGAATATAATTTAGTGCGATTTCCTAAACAATGACTATTTTAAACTAAATAAGATGTATAATTTTCCATGTGAATACTGTTAAGGAAAATGACCTATTTTTCTTTATCTTTCTGTGATCAAGTGATACCATCTTAATGACTTAGTTTCCTTTTAAAATTAAATTTGAAGTATAAATGTCAGTTCATACCATTGGGACGATTAAGAAAAATACACACATATAAAAAGCTTAGGCTGTACTTGGTACTTACCAATCCATAAATAAAGTTAGCGCTTTCAAATTCTGTTAGCTATAGCTATTTTTTTATTCTTTTTAATATCAATACCTATTATTCTCATTGCTTTTCATTGCTTTTACTATAAGTACATACAGGAAGGACATCTGTGAGAATAATGCCGTATATTTATCCTTATACTTAAAGCTCATCTATCTCTATCCAAATTTGAAAAGAACTGTCATTTTGGTGAGTCCTGCTGTCAGCAGCATCATTGTGTTTGATTTGTTTTCATGCAGTCTAAAGCTTCTATGCAAAGCCTGCTGTTCATTTTAAACAGCAAAAAAACAAAAACAAAAACTCGTTTGAGATTTTCTATCTCACTGACATATGCATGTCAATGAACCCAGAGAATATAATATTTAATCTTTACTACATAACATATTTTGTGGGAGGATTACTATTTACTGGTTTATAATTCTCAGATGAAACGTAGATGATATATTCAAAAGATCACTTATTATTTAACAATGCTCTTTAATCTCTCTTGAAAAGTTAACAGTAATACTATTGTGAGACATCACTTTTGACTGTGATGGGGTTGTTGTCCATAGTGGAAACTGCATAATGAAAACTGTGTTTTATTATAGTCACATCTTCTGTATCAAAATAATAAACTGAGTGAATTATTCTGTAGAAGTAGATGAAAGTCAAATGTTCTTTTTTGAATAAATTTAGTATTTTAACTAAGTCTGTGGAATCTGACAATTTCTTCAGGTGAGTGTGTGAGCTTACTTAAACCTTTTCATAAGACAAGACAAAACAAAAACAATTAGGCTTTAGAGAAAAATAGATTCTTTTAGTCACCTTCCAAGTGTTATCAGAGCTGCTTATTACTTAAAAGGGGTAAAGAGGTAAACCCCAGTGGCCTTGGTTCTTTGCTCTTCTAAATGTTCTATCTTAAAAGGTAAATTTGAGAGAAATGTATCTCCAAGGGTTAAGAGAATGTTTGATTGTTTAGTTTCTTATGCAAAATTCTGAATTGACTCCCATTACTCACTGATTTGGAATTGCAATAAACAAATAGTTATTTAACTCAAAGTGAGTGATGGTTTTCATTTCAAATACTTCTAAATACATTCTTAATGGAAATTTCTGGCCTTATGTTATTTAGGTAGTTGTGTTCATTCCTCAAATTCAATTTCACCTAATATAGATTGACTTCATTCAAGGATGCAATATCATGCTAATACTGCCAGATCTTACACTTTGTTTCTTTTTTGTTTCTTAAACTATGCTCTATGAATAATACTTTACATAGTTATATAAAGATGCAATTCATTCTTTAAATTTCTTAAACACTCAGTCTTTTCATAAACTAAAAAGCTAAATTATCATTGCACGCAGTTCGTAGTTAACTCTTTTGACAAAACTTGGCCAAACGCTGAAAAAGCCTAGAACCTCTACATATATGAAAACAATAATTTCAGCTACTCTCAGAAAAACCTAAAATCAAGCAAAAGTATCATAAACAATATTAATGAACCAGCAAAAAGAGATCCCACATTAGCTTCCATCAGAAGACAGTTTCATGGCTCAACAAATATACATTATTTACAATGAAATTTTAGCATAATACATATATAAATCAGCAAATATTTCACCACCATCATGTATCATAAACTCTAGGCTTTCTGAATGAATTTATTAACAATATTTTGCAAGAATCCCATATTCAACTCCATCTCCTCAAAAACATAAGCTGGGGCTGGCAGAGTAACTAGCCAAAACAAGAACTAGAAGCAGGCAGGAAGACTGGGGTTATCATAAGAGCAGACACTTCAATGCTATAAACATTTCTATATTTTATTCAAGTTTTACAGTTGTTTTTGGCAGCAAGGCAGGTCCAATAACAGTTATTCTGTTATTCTCAGAAGTGGAAGTCCTTGATGTAACTATACCTTTAAATAGTTTATTTTTTTCCTCTGTTTCTGCTCACCCCCATATTCCTCTTATATAATTTTTCATTTTACTATAGTATATTAAATGACTTAATAAATTAAATGTGTCTGCTATAATTTTTAACTATTTCACATATGAACATATTTATTACCAATCTCACTCGAGTACTCTTTTTATGGTTTTAGAATTTAAGGATGTAATTCATATTTCCTCAGAACTTCAAAGGATCTCAGCATCGAGCTTTGAAGATACAAACTCATACACCAGTAGTTATTTTCTTCTGCAGATAGCATATGTATTTGTGTGTGTGTGAGTGTACACGTGCAGGTGCACACACGTGTGTTTATGTCTGAGATTGTGTCTCATTTTTATCACTCTACTTCGTATGGGATTTGTATATGGATTTATATCTGCACTTTACGGCCTTAATTCCTATGTTCTGTCTGTATGGGTACAGGGATTTTTCATTTGAAATGCTTTCTTTGAAAGACTCTTTTAATCTGAAGATCACTATGTTTTTTTCATCTAGGAGAATATTTGTCTTATTTCTTTAATATATTTTTCCCCAAAATTTTTCTGAAATATTCCCATTGGATGATTAGTTTTCAAATGTAGTCCAAAATTCTCTCTTAATTTTCATATATCGATTTTTATCTTTTGCAATTACATCTGGAAGAAAAACTTGGATCTGTATTCAAGGTTATTAATACAAAATTAGCTGATGTTTATAACCTATTTTCTTGTCCATTGTGCATTTCAATTTTGAATTCAAAAATTAAGTTTAATTTTATCTATCTGTAGAACTCATAGTCTAGCTCATTAGCGTTCTTTGTACTATTTATTGCTCTGGGAAAAAAAACTTCTCTGAATCCCTATCTACTGCTAATAATCATTGAATTTGTGTATGGAGTACACATAAATGGCCACTTTACTTTAAAATAGCATTCTCTAACACATTATTGAGCTACTGTTTCTTTGAATTTATATATATATACACACACACACATATACACCTTTTAGCCTTCTGTTAGTCTGCAAAAAAATGTTAAATAATGAAACACTTTTTTCCTTATACTCATTTATTTTTTTCATTTTTTTTCTTTTATTTTATATACTTAATCTATCATTCTGATCTATGTTCCTTGGTGTTATTTTACTAGTTCACTTTTTATTTATTAATTAGTTATTGTTTTCTTCAGAATGTTTATATCTTCTGTATTCAATATCATACATTTGTAATTTCCTAGAAAAGTTTATTTGATAGAAATTTTCCAATTTATTGGCATATTCCCTCAGCAAAAAGAAATCTATTTTATTTTCTCTAGTATAGGTCTCTCAATGATGAATTCTCTCCATTTTTGTTTTTCTTAATGAGTTTTGTTTCACCTTTATTTTCAAAGAATTTGTATTAATTAGTATTTAATTCGTTTGACAGTATT
The DNA here is from genome assembly GCF_902729225.1 of Pteropus medius. Taxonomy (NCBI): domain Eukaryota; kingdom Metazoa; phylum Chordata; class Mammalia; order Chiroptera; family Pteropodidae; genus Pteropus; species Pteropus medius. Next base: position 11,220,789 of record NW_024355205.1, read on the forward strand.
TTCCTTTAAAACATTTGAAGGCATCATTTCATTGCTTTTTGGTTTCCATTATTGCACTTGAGAAATCTTTAAAGGTTTTATGTCTTGTCTTCATTTCTTTTCTATTTTTCTTTTCTCTCCTCCACCACCGAGCAATACTCCTTTGATTCCTAAGTATGCGTGTGTACACTGTATTTATTTTGTAATAAATACTAAAATATGTCTGGGACATAATTCTTTCCCGTTTTAAATCTTGTGAGAATTGTCTCTTTTCACTTCATCCTTACCACTGGGCTTTAGGATTTGAGATTCTTACCCAAAGCCTTGTATGTTTTCAAGGTCACCTCCCTCTTGTTGTGACCTAAACTCTAATTTTTATTCCACCAGCCCAGTGAATGTGTTGCAAACATTACTCATTATTTAGACTGAGAAAATGCCCAACATGAAAATAAATACTGCTAATTTGTTTTTATTTCTTAAGGCTTTTCTCCTTTATCAAATTTTGGTCTAGAAATTTATTAAAAATTTTAGAGAATAAATATTCCTAGCTATAGAAGATCTAAGTCATAAATAATTGTTTTCAAGAAGTTTCTACACTGAAATATTAAAATTACTGTGATAGTGACAGAAAAAAAAATGTTCAGGAAGAGGGCATACTGAAATGAATATACTTTCTACAACCAGAACACCATCAGCTAATTATGTTCAATAGGAAAAACTGAAAGACACATCATTTACCAAAGATTTAAGGAAAATTCTACTAAGAGACACCAGCATTTTAGTAGCAATACTTCTTTTTTCTCTAAAAACCAGGACTTAACAATAGAAACTAAAATAAATCTTGGCTCATTGAGGATGATAGGCCCCTGCAACTTGGAACCAGGTAGTGAGATTTAGCCCAGAAGCAAAGGGTCACAATTATCATACTGAGTGTTAAAGTCAGAATGATATTGACAGGGCCAGGATAGTGGCTAAGTATGGACCCAACTATGATCTCCATTTATCAAAGTGATCTAGCTTCTCCCACTGCCGAATGTTCAAATTGCCAACAACCTGAGCTGTACAACATGGTAACACTTCTCAAGGACATAAACGGTCCAAATGAGGGTAAATTTCTACACTGAGATTATTCCAGTCTGTTAGAGACAATAGTTCATTCTCACAGGAACATAAATTTATGGCTATGGATTTGTGTTTTCTGCCCACAGAGATTCAGTAAGTATCTGACAGTACTAGATGAATCTAATCAGAAGATGCATTTAAAGAAAAAGGTGGCAGCACTCTTAGACTCTAATGGTGTGTTGAAATTTTTCATATTAATGAAATCTCAGGTTCTGTGTCTTCAGATGATGATATCTTAAATAAATTTCTCAAACTTAGGAACTGATCACTTAATATATTTCCAAGAACAAAATGAAAATACAGCATTCTCCAGTTAGTTACAGAACTTTATACGATAGTTTGGAATGAGAATTCAGATGATCCCATGTTGTTAAAAGGATTTATGATAGTATTCTTTCGTCTCCAATGATGTTTGTGTATAAAATTCACTGATTAAAAGAGATCTGCTATATTTAAAATGTATTAATAATTAATAAAGTTGTTTTCAGTTTGTCTTTATTTTTATACCTGTAAATTACTTGTAAAAGGACTTAAAATATGAACATAAAATTAAACAAAATTAAAAGAGTCCATGGTGCCCTGATGGTAAAAAGTTATGACTATTTCTTCTGTAATATAAGGGTTAAATAGCTCATCTCCTTAATTTTTCTCAAAAATCCTATGAGGAATCATTATCCTTTAATTCTGAAACAGTTAACTTGTTTAGAATTATACAGAATAGAAATTACCTAAGTCCTCTGATAATTCCCAGGACCTTTTACTAAAGGAATGAGGCAGAGAAGACTTTTAATATTCAATGGAATAATGAATATTGAAATCTGCATTTTGTTATTACTTTCACATTTTAGATTTTTATTTACCAAACACTTTCAAGGCAGTTGTGAAAATGTGTAGTATTCAGTTTAGCAAAAAGAGAAGTTCATGTTGTCTGTCCTCAAAAGATTCTTCCTAGATAGGAAACTATAGCTTAATTTCTTAAAACAATTATAAAAGTCTATAGGGAAATTCACAAGAATAGCACAGATTAAGCTATATAGAATGTCAGACAACAAATAGATGAAAGTGGCTTAAAAATCATGCAGTGAAACATTTAAAAATAAGCTTCCCCTTATGTAGGAAAATTATTACATGGTATTATTAGATTTTGATGAATAAAAGATAGAAGGTAACCACTGGTTGGTTAAATTATACTATAAATGTAGTAAATCAAGAGAACAAATTAATATTTTTCATTTGGAATCTGCGTATATAGTTTTTTGTTTTCTTTTTTTTCCAAATATTAGCTGAATAAACTAATCACTAATTTGGAATTTGGAAAGAGCTCACTAGTTACTGTGATGGTTAATTTTATGTGACAACTCAACTGGACTAACGGATACTCAGGTAGCCGGTAAAACATTATTTCTAGATGTGTTTGTAAATACCTCTGAGAGAGATTAGCATTTGAATCAGCATGCTGAGTAAGGAAGATCATCCTTACCAATGTAGGTGGGCATCACCTAACTCACTGAGGGCCTGACTAGAAAAAATGTGCAGAAAGAGTAAATATGCTCTCTGTTGAGCTGGGACATCCATCTTCTCTTGCTCTCAAACCTTGGCACTCCTGGTTCTTGGGCCTTTGGACTCAGATTTGGACTTCTGCCACTGGCTTCCCTGGTTCTCAGGCCTTCATGTTTGGACTAGAACTACATCACCAGCTTTCGTGGGCCTCCAGTTTACAGGCAATAGATCATGGAACTTCTAATCTTCCATAAACCCATGAGCCAATCCTTCATAATAAGTATCTTGCTACACATCTATATCTATATATTTATATTTAAATCTATATCTATGTCTATATCCTATTGGTTCTGTTTATCTGGAGAACCCTGATTAATACAGTTAGCATTCTCTTTTGCTCATGGAAATCTTAGACTAGAGGTTAGTCATTTAATATTAATATACATTTTACACATTCAATATACAACCATCTATCTTAAATGTACAAATATCTATCTTAAAATAAATTTCACTTGTTATTCTAACAGATTTTACAAAATGCTCATTCTCATCTTTAGAATATTTGCCTGGAGGAATATGCTAAATTTGTTAATTATTTTCATTAGTGTATTTATTTTAGTATGCTGGAGTTTATTTAAAATTACAAATAAAAGGAGAAGGTGTTTTGGTGGTAAATGCTCTTTGGTAGATAGATGGGTATATTTAGATTAGTTTTGAAAAATACTGATTGCTAAAATTCACCCTGTACTACTGTATGTTTCGTTACATGAAAATACTATGTAAGTTTTTAAGGGTCATAATGAAAAATTTTTGATTGCTCAAGAAAATATTTTGTAAAACTATTTTTTAAAGAATAAATACTTTATAAATCACATATACAGATATATGTCTGAGTTAGGACTGTCCTGATTCTAAAATAGCTCTCCTAGATATTAATGTTCAAAGTCAAGAAATGACTTGTATTTATCTCTAAATTTATCTCTAGGTATTTTGAGCACTGATAGCATGTTAACAGGTTAATATATCAATTAATCTAAAAATTTATCTGCCATTCTTTAATTATTTTCAAAACTTATTGATTTACTGAGGGAGTATCTAATGATAATGATGCTACTGATAATGACAGGTAGCACTACATGCCAAGCACTTTGTTAGGTGCATAATGTATGTAGTCTGAGTTTCACTGCACTATCAAATTGTTGATGAGGGACTGATCTCATTATTAAGTAGGTTGATCAGGGTAGGACCCATACAAGAGGCAAGATCTGAACAAATAACATAAGAAGATGGGGTAATCTCGGTGAATTCTCAAGATAAGAATATTCTAGGCAGAGAGAACAAAGTTGGAGCACAGGTTCTGAGGTAGATAAGTGCCTGCTTGTATGGTGTGTTTAAGGAAGAAAAAGGAAGCTCATGTAATGAGAACAGAATCAATACACAAGTGGAGAATAATGGTCAAAGAGATCAGAAAGGCAATGGGGGCAAGTAGTAGGGTGATGAAACATCCCAGTTGCCCAGGCCAATTAATTTTCTTATGTCTACTGTTTTAATTACTGTAACTCCTTCTGTTAGTCTCCAATCCAGTTTGCATAATAAATTATATGGTCACCTTACTTGTAGTCATCGTAGCTATTTTGGCTTTTATATTAAATGTAAAGAGTAGCCGGGCAGAGATTTGTTCAGTAGAGGAGTGCTGTAATCTATGTTGCAAAAGATTCACTTTGGCAGCTGAGTCTTTGGGGCTTAAACTCTTGGGTATTCATAGGGAGAACTAGTAGAAAGCTAGTTTGTAAATTCAGGTGAGAGGTGATGGTGACTCAGGCTAGAGTGGTAAGAGTTGAGATAGAAAGAAGTGCTTGGGATTTAATACATTTTAGAGTAGAGCTGGCACGATTTTATGATAGTTTAGATACAGTGTTTTTTTGTTTTTTTGTTTTTTAAATAAATAAAGGAATCTAGAGTAAAATAAATTTTTATTTGGCCTGAGAAACTAAAAGAATGCTCCATACACTGAAAAAGTGAAGGTTGCAGTTAGATAAGATTTTTGTGAAATGATTCTGAATTTATACTTGGACATGATAAATTTAAGATAGATATCTAAGAGACAATCAGGTGGTGATAAATGTATGTATTAAGTATAATAATTTAAGAATGGCAATTGACAAAAAAATATGGATTAGAGATATAAATTTGAGAATTGTCAGAACACAAGTGGTATTTAAGCCGTGAGGATGGATGAGTCACCAAGAACTATGCCTAGGGCCTGTTCAACTTTAAAAGTCAAAAGAAAAGAAGAGTGCAGCAAGAGAGACCAAGGAGCGACCCCAGTGAAGCGGGAGAAAATCCAAGAGACTGTCCAGTCCTGAAAGTCAAGTGAAAAAATATATATTAAGCAAAAAAGAGCTGTGTAAATTGTTTCTGATAAATCAAATAAAACCAGGATACAAATAGATAGTTAAATTTAGGAAATTGTGTATCATTGGTGACACTGATACAACCAGATTCAGTGATGAGAGATCAAGAACCAGACTGGAACAGAATTAAGGCAGAATGAGAGGAGAGAAATCGGAGGCTTCAAGTCCATCGCAAGAAAAATAAAGCAGAGAAATTGAAAAAACAAAAATCTTAATAGTAATCCATTAAGAACCAGGATGCATTTCAAACCATTTTTACTTCCTTGGTCTTTTTATCATTTCCACAAGCTTTTAGGTAAGAAATGTTTAAAAAGACAGTTCCTTCTTTAAACCTAAATTTACAGTAAAGTGTATGTCCTATCGTTATCCACCTCAGCATGTTAATAGAGTTAGCAGTGTTCCATAGAGTAATGTAGTGTTCAGTAGTTTATTAGAATGAAGTTCTCTATTGAACACATATAGAACACAGTATGTTCTCAAAAGGAGTCTATTTTCATTACTGTTTTAACTGTAACTACTACTACTTCTCCTCCTCCTCCTCCTCTCTTCAATTGCTATTCAGTTTTTATTTAACACAGGAGTGGGAAATAGAGCCCTGACTCTTCTTTCTCCAAACAGTTTTATACTTCTCTCATTCTTCCTTTTATCACCACCTTGCCAACATCTCCTCCTTTGAGATCAAAAACAAACATCCAGAGCCAACAAACTTTTCCGACTTAATATTTGGAAGGCACTAGGTAGTCTTATATTCTTCTTTAAAGTACACTCATAAGATAAAGAATCCTTTTTATTAAAAATATTTCTTATATATTATATTATAACTCCCTGCCAAGGTGAGGCTGAAGCAGAAAGATAAATATGAAAGAGGCATATTTGTTAGCTATGTCTCTAATGTTCCATACTTCCCTGGCTCAAGATCTTTTCACATGATGCACTATGCTGCTTACAACGGCCACTTCTTTCTTTTATTCATTAATTCTTAGTGTTCTTCTTCAGGTTCCACACTCATTTGACTTCAAAACTACAATGCAAATTGTCCCTAGCCCATATAAATATTCCAGGTGTACTGAGTATCTATACAATCTGTATTTTTTAAAAAGATGGTCATGGCGAGTAAGAGTAAGAGAAACATTAAAATATTTTTTACCGAGGGTCTATCCTACCAATTTCTTTTCTTTTTTTCTTTTCTTTTTTCTTTTCCCTTCCCTTCCCTTCTCTTCCTTCCTTTCCCTTCCTTCCTTCAGCTTCCTTCCCTCCCTCCTCCTTCAGCCCTTCCTTCCCTTTCTTTCCTTTCTTTCTTTCCTTTCTTTCACTCTCTCTTTTCTTTTCTTTCTTTCTTTTCTTTCTTTCCTTTTCTTTTTTCTTTTCTTTCTCCTCTTTCTTTCTTTCTCTCTCTCTCTTTCTTTATCTTCAGCCTCAGCCTATTTCCCGTCGTTCCTTTCCCTCCCTCCTCCCTCCCTCCTCCCTCCCTCCCTCCCTCCCTCCCTCCCTCCTTCCTTCTTCCTTCCTTCCTTCCTTCTTCTTCCTTCCTTCCCTTCCTTCCTTCCTTCCTTCCTTCCTTCCTTCCTTCCTTCCTTCCTTCCTTCCTTCCTCCCTTCCTTCCTTCCTCCCTTCCACCTAACGTAAGGTATTCTGGCATTCCTAACTTTAGAAGGGATGAGAATGATGGTAAATATGGTTCATCTTCACAAATGACAAATGTCATTATTTCATTTCATTTATATAAATTATTAATCAGAATTGTAATTAGTTATCATCTTTTATACTTCTAGTAGATGGAATTCCTAGACTATAAGATATGTTTTCTTTATCTTAATATTCTGAGTAATAACATACTGTTTGGAATATATTTAGCATTCTCATTTTTAACTAAATTAAACCAAATTATGTTTCACCAAAACCTTGATATAAATGTTTCCTATATTTATATATATGATGTCATAATTATTAATATATTCTTTTTATGCTTGTTACCATGACTTATGTTCTCACATGATAAGATGACAGCATAAAATATTTTACATCGATCCTTGTATTGTCATGTAAAATGATGAATTTTTCCTTAAGTTGTAGCCTTAAAAGAAGACTCAGATTTTCTATAATATAGTGGCATTTAATGAAGAAAGGATGACAATGTTGCTCAATTTTCATTATATGGACTTTGTTGGTAGTAAGTTCTGATACTTGTTTTGATTGTTTCATATTGTTATGGAGCCACTTGCTGATACATATAAGATAGTTCCAATATATGAAATCTAAAAGATTTTCAAAGTTCTCAACAGGCTAAAAAAAAACTAACAAAAATTAAGTCAGCATGTGACTAGGAGTTATTTAATAGTCACATAGCTAACACAATAACCACAGACTCCTAGTCTTTACCATTTTACTCCAAATTCAATTCCTAAGAAGAAAACAGAGGAGGGGTAAAGTGTTGTGAAGTATCTCGGTTAGACATTCTTTTTATTCTCCCTATGAAGTAGAGAAGGGGAGCTGACAACCCAACAGCAAATGAATCTAGCAGCAAAGCCAGCTTTTTGCTTTATGAGATGTTACATCTGAAGATCTATTCTAGATCCTCCAAGAAAAGGAAATTTGGAAGGAATATTCTTGAGATACCATGTAAAGGGTCTTTAATGTTTGGGAATATCCATGAACATAAAGACTGGTGCTTAATTCTAGTATACAGATTACTAAAGGTGAGAGACAAAACTAGAGTCATACAAAGAAGAAAAGCATAGAGCCCACTCCATAGTAATTTAATAGGATCTTGTAAAAGAGGATTTTACTAGTATCTGAGACTCCTGTAAAGTAATCACAATCAGTATAGAGCACCAGCAGCAAATAGAATCAGACAGATATTTGACCAGAGCTGAAACATCTCTCTAACACAGTCAGTGGCAGTTCCCAAAAGATGATGATGTTCCCTCCTGAACTTTTTATCCAGCACAAAAGATTAGCCTTAAAGAGGATAGGATTAAGAAGTGTCATAAAGTCAGGTTTTGCCTTTTATCTCCTTAACCATTATCACTACTAAAGAAAGGCATGGCTTGAATCTGCATTTGAGGGTGGGCAAGATATGAAATTTAAACTGGGTTTGAGATCAAAGTTTTCAATTAGACTTAAGTTTTCATAAACAAGTGGTCAGAGTCTAGAGCATCTTGCAGTACTGGAAATTAAGGAAAAACTCTCCCTACGAAAGAAAATAAAAATTTTAAAAACTTTTTAAAGAAGGAATATATCAAAGGGACATAGGAGCTAACTAAAAGAGCTAACAAATGGGAACAATTTCAGCAACCACATAAATAATGCAGTATTAGATTATTACCTAAAGTATAAAATAAATATCCACTGGTGCATTGTGATGTAAATAAATTATTAAATAAATAAATAAAGGGGAGAACGAACAGATTCCCAGTGGAGAGAAATCTACATAATTTCCATAGCTATTTCCTCCTCCAGGAAGTAAGGCATAACGCCCCACTCCTTCACTGCAGACTGACCACAGTGACTCCCTTCAAAGAGTATAGCATGTAAAGAGGTAAAAACAATAACTTTACAATGTAGAAAGCTGACAGAACACTACATCAGGCAGATGATCAAGGTTAATATCAATAGTCATATACCTCTTTGATATGTGATAAAAACGACAATCTATATCCCTAAAATCTTCCCAAAACCTATAACTCCAGTAAAATCTTGAGAATTATATAAGAAATATTCTAAGCAACACTTTTCAAAATATCTGACCAGTATCCCTTAAAACTGTCAAGGTCATCAAAACAGGATATTCTGAAAATATCGCAGTCTGAAACTAAATGTAATGTACTTGCAGTGACATGTCAACTAAATAGAAGTAATGCTGAAACAGAAAAAGGACATTTGGAAAAAAACAAGAAAATATGAAAAAAGTATGAATTTTAGTTAATTATATAACACTACCAATTCATTAATTATGACAAATTGCACCATGCTAATATAAGACATAATCATAGGGCAAACCAGGTGTAGGGTATACGTAAACTCTTTGTACTGTGTTGACAACTTTTCTATAAATTTAAATTTATTTCAAATTTTTTTAAAGTTTATTTTAAAATTCAAAAATTAAGGGTATGTTAAAGGAACACATTAACCAATTTGAAAAAGCACCTGGTAAATAAAACTGAATCAATTTGAGCAATGAATAAATAATGTAGTATTGAATTACAACCCTAAACAGAAAATGCATATTCATGAGTCAGTACTAATACAAAAAATCTTTAATAAGTAAACAAATAAATTGTAGAGAAGAGGCAAACCTTTCTTACAGAAGAACTACATTAATATATGTATACATACCTTCTTTGAGGAGGTAGAACTTAAGTATCTTCTAGGCCCTGCTTGAGGGTGGGCTACACAGAGTGACGTGCTTCCAAAGAATAGATAAAAGAAGGGGAATTTAGCAATTTTTACAATGGATGAATCTGGCAAACACTACCTTCACCAAGTGATGAAGGTTAACATCCCCAGTGGTTTCATGTTAATCTCATGCATCACCTTATATGATGTGATGAGAAGCATACTGTGTGGTATTCTTTCCAAAAAACTATATTCCAACTTACTCATAATAAAATCAGAAAATCTCCAGTTGGGTACATTCTACAGAACTGGCCAGTGCTTTCAGAGACTGTCAAAATCATAGGAAACTAGGAACAACTAAGAAACTGTCACACACAGGTAAGATACAGTGACAAACTATAATGTGGTACACTAAATATGAATCTGAACAGAAAAAGCACAACAGCGGAAAAAGTGGCAAAATCCAAATAAAACCTAGAGTTGCTGATGTTAGCATACCAATGCCAGCCAGTTTTTACAATTGTTCCATGGCACTGTAAGATATTAACAACAGAGGAAACTGGATATGGGATATATGGGACCTCTTTTATCTTTGCAACTTTCCTACAATTCTTAAAGTATTCCAAAAAGAAATTTATTTATAAAGAAAGATATGTAAAATTATTTTATAAATAGTATAAATGGCTGTGGTGGGATGATAATGACAACATAACATTCTTTATTATTCTCCCACCAAGAAACGAGGTCTATTTCTCAAATTCCTTCTAGTTGGACTAAGTTTGTGACTGCTTCGTAAAATACAAGCATGATGTAAATGATATTGTGCTAGTTAAGGCTTAACCTTTAAGAACACTGGAAACTTCTCTTCTTCCATCTTTGAACCTAGATGTCATGTTGTGAAGAAGGCCAAGCAGACAAATGAAAGAAAATTGAGGTTCCCAACCTACAGCGCTGAACTTCCTTATGCTAGCCGTTGCCAACTTGCCAATCATGTAAATGTAGTACTTCCAGCCTCAGTCAAGTTATCTCAGCTAATACCACACAAACTGGAGAAAAGCTATTCCCAATGAGCCTTGATTAAATCAGAAAATTATGAGCAAATAAGTGATTGCTGTTGTTTTAAGCCACTAAGTTTTGGAGTGGTTTGTTATTCAGTGATATGTAGTTAAAATCTGGCCCTAGAAATGATGTACTGATGAAATAAAGACTTAAAACTTATAGAGTTAGCTTTGAAAATGACTGGCAGATCTCAAGAACATTACCGGCAAATGCTGGAAAGAAAGTGATATTGTTATTGAATGTAAGAGGAAAGTGAAATAACATGTGCCAGTTTTGTTACTTGAGATTCTCCAGAAAATAAAAATGGTATCCAATTTAACCCATGGATATGACCTAGGTTTCCAGGAAGAACGCCGCAGGTACTAACTGTCTTCTCTGAGTGTGTTATGATAAAGTACAAAACTGTGAGAAGAACTAAAAAGAACTCTTCAGGTTTCAGGTGGAATTTAAAATAAATAAATAAATAAATAAATAAATTAGCAGCAGCACTGTGTATGAAAATAAAACTTTCTCTCTCCAAGACTTTAAACAACAATAAGTTATCAAAGTTACAAATGGCTTCGGGTAAAAGATTAAATTCAGTGTGCATTTAAATCCAGTAAAGTGGAGTCTGAGTCAAAAACATCAATAGTGATCTTGTAAGACCCTTCGCTAAGACCTCAGAAAGATTTAATGACATGGCTCAAAGATCCATGCAGCCAGACAGACAAAAGCGCTTCTGAGCATTGTCAGAGTACTGTCCAACAGCAATTGCAAATGTAACCCTAAGGTAGAAAAGGAACTTCCTTGAAAATAAATGTGAGCTTGTCTAACATTTTGTCACATTGAGTTGAATTTAAATTACATAAATGGAACTCACACAGTTTCAAAAGAGTAATCCACTTGGACTGAAAGGGACAGAGATAGTTTAAAATGAAGAATGGCCTCTAAGCCCTTAACCTTCAATGAGTATGAAGCAGCCTGAGAAAGCAAGGCAGCTGCACATTTGGAAGATTTCTAAGGGAAAAGGGCAGAGCCAAGAGCTCTGACAGTGAGACCAAGAGCCGTGGAAAATCATTTCCAGGGAGCAGAACTGAGCACTCATCAAGCAACTGGATGTACCCAGAGATTTCAGAATTATTATGAACTAATGACTTCTTTGTGCCTCCCATTTTCCATTTTTGAATGAAATTGTCCATAGCACTCTCGCTACCCATGTCATTTTATTCAGCTGTATGGAGGGCATGACACTTCTAATTTTACTTCATGGTTTTTTAGGATTGATAGGAACCACACCTAAAAAGCAACTTCCTTACCTGTATCTACTGATAAACATAAAAATATTGTGAATTTGAGTTTGATGACTACTGACATATATCTTTATGTCTTAAAGGGAGGAAGAGTATTTTGCATATAAGAGTTATATAAATAATTATGGCTACTGAATGTAATGTTTCAGATTAAAGAGAATAATAAGTTCTTTGTCCCTCCCCTCACAGAAATGTGTGATCTATGTCTCTATCCCCTGTACTGCGTTAACTGGATCAGTGACTGTTCAACAGAACACAGTGCAAGTGATTCTGCAACAATTTCAGTCCTGACTTTTAAAAATACTGTCAAGTTCTGTGTCTACTCTCTTGAAATCTAGTCTGCCATACTGTGGAAAAAATCCCACACAACCATGTGAAAGAGAATTTAGGCCCCAGCTGACAGTCCCAGCTCAGGCTTCCAGCCAACAACTAGCTAAGGTACAATTAGTCCAAGAGAAGTTGCTCCATACAGAATAGAGATGAGCTATTTCCACTGAGCATTGCTGAAATAAAACACTTTAAAAATAAACAGCAAACAACCTTGTTTTAAAACTTTGTATTTAGAGTAATATATATACAGCAATAAATAATCAAAATGCTAGTTGTCACTTCTTTTCTTTTTATGGCAGTAACAGCAAATTTTAGGTTATATTAGAATAAAAAATATATCTTTGTAGCAGCATTTCTAAAATAAATAACACAAGTAATTGAGATAATTTGGGTATTTGCTATGTACTACAAATATATATTTGCTTCTTTTTTAAATTGGGATTTTTTTAAAACCAATTTGCTCTCGTTTGATATTCATTTCAGTGTGACAATCTTCCAAATTTACTCTATATAATTTAATGATATTTGTATACTATGTATACAAATATACTATGTATACTATGAGCTTTAAAATGAAAATTTTCATTATTTTCTACCTGGCTGTCATTAAGTTGTTGTGACAAAAATTACCATAAAAAAAGGCCTACATAAGGAATTTTAATTTTTTCTTGGTTATTGTTACTTGAATTGATGAAATGACAATTTATACACTTGTTTTTATCTGCCATTAATTTAATCTCATTAATTTCATAAATTATTTTTACATATAGTATGCCATCTAGTGACAAAAAATTAAATATCATAAGCATACTCTTTTAAGTCATTTTGAAAAAAAATTTATAATAATATGCACTTGCTTGATCTAGTAAAGAAAATAAATTATACCTTTATTTTTTTCTTTTAAAATTATTTTAAAATTTGGAAAACCATTTAAAATGCCATCATCTTTAAGATACTCCATATCATACATATCCAATATACCCATGTCTGTTAAAATCTAATTCCACTGTTAGAAAAATGAGCTGATGTTTAGGACATTCTGTCAAATAATTATACTTTTGTACTCTAATCTGGATTGAAGTCATAATTTATATTTGGTATTCTGTTTATTTTATATAATAGAGCACATTAACTCGTTTATTTAGCAAGTAACATAAATATCTAATACCACTTGTCTCTAAAGAGTACTCTACATTCAAAAACAGAAGATTTTTCCTCAGATAAGTATATCCTTAATATTAATACATACAAAGCATATTATACTCCAAATATAAAATATCATTCCTATATATCTCATATACTGTCTCTCGAGGCCATTATATAGATGTAGTTATTGAGATTTAGGAATAGTATGTGACATGTCTGTAATAATAATGGCATAAATAATACTTGAAAAGAGATCTTATGCAAAAAATCAAAATTAAAACTTTACTATGCTAATGAAATGTCAAATACTCTAATATTTGACAGAGTTGGTGGCTAATGTTTTTCTTCCCCTTATAATACTAAGCTTCTCATTTATTTATTTTTCTAAGTGAATCCTTGATCATCCTTTTGAAATAGATGCAAAATATAAATATCCTATAGTTATTTCCCCTAACTTACCCTTGGAGAGAAATTTACTAGATTAAACAATTGAGAGCAGAATTTGTAAAATATTTTTTTTCAACTACTTTGAGATTCTAATCTAATCTGTGTAAACTTTCTCCAAAAATAATTACTCTTATAAAGACCATCAAAGTAATCATTAGGGATATTGTGTTAGGGAAACTTGACAAGCCACAAGCTAGCTTCTAGAAAATTTTCCCCTTTTTTTAGCATTTTCTTTAAATGTAATTATGTTCCCTAAAATATATATATGTGTATATACAGATATGTATAATGAGCTCATAATTCTATTCTATTTTTGTACCATAGACAATATCGTGAAATACACACGAGTATATATTATATACATATTAATATTGAAATCCTTTTGTATTCTTAAATATCCTAAAGAATTCATTAATTATACTCATAATTGCAATTGTTTTTTGTTTGTTTCTGTGTATTTGCAGGATGGCGAAGAATATAAAATTACTTAGCTTTTAAATATAAAACTTTATAAAAAATAAAATATTTTATATATTCCTTATTCTTTGCATTGATTGTACCACAAGTTAGCTAGGCCTTGAGGACCTGATCACAAAATTTAACCTAAGAGAATTCCCAACCAGGCAATAAAAGGAAAGAAGGAAAGACCACTTATTCCGGTCCCAAGATTTATATGGGAGAAATTCACAATATAAAAGCAAGAATCTAGGCAGATGTCTTAATCTGATTTGCACAGATTTCAAACCTAAGGGTAAAGGTATTTTACATATCTTTAGACACTTTATATCTAAGATTTAAGAAGGAGACACTCCTCACAATGCTCTTCTCCAATATCAGTGGCCTCCAGTAAAGAAAAGAGGAAAATCAGTGTTGTTATGTGGCAAGAGAGACTGGCTGGCATTCTCGAATACCCTTCAATCTCCATTTTGCATGGTAAGATCCAGAGATTTCCACATGAAATCTCCACATGATCTTTAGAGTCAACAGAAGTAACCAAACTGAGAGCCAAGAAGACTTCTATAAATGTGCTCTAGATAGAAAGGTAAAAGTTGTTGGGAAAGGGCAACTAAAGACAACTCAGAAGAGAATCCAAATATAACGTGTATGGTGAAAGAGAAGGATCCAATTTCATCTTTTTGCATGTAGATGTACAGTTGTCCCAACACCGTATGTTGAAAAGACTATCCTTTCCCCATTGTGTATTGTTAGCACTCTTGTGAGCTCTCTATTCTGTTCCATTGGTCTATATGTCTATCTTTATGTCAATACCATACTGTTTTTTGTTTTTTGTTTTTTTTTTAAATCTCATACTGTTTTAATACTGTTGGCAATGATGTGGAAAAACTGTAACCCTTCTACACTATTAGTTGAGAATAGAAAGTGGTAAGGCAACAGAAAGGATTACTAATTAAGAACTACCAACTCACCCAAATTAATGTATAGCAGATGAGACCTAAGGAAACTGAGTCACCCACATTTACTAGCTGAATGCCCAGGGATGGGTGAACCATATCTATTTCAGAGCACACTGGTCCAAAAGAACCTGGAGGACATCTTAAGGACAAATATTGCATGATTTCACTTACATGAGCTTCTAAAATAGTCAAACTCACAGAAGCAGAGAAGAATGGTAGCTGCCAGAGGATAGAGGGGAGAGGGAAATTAGAGCTGTCATTCAACAGGTATAAAGTTTTACTTATGCGCATGAAGCTGTAGTGATCTGCTCTATGACAATGCCTATAGTTAACAATACTGTATCACACACAAAATTTATTAAGTAGGTAGATCTTGTGTTATGTGTTCTTGCTATAATAAAGAAAATTATACTATTGAGTAGTAGCTAAATTGCAATAAGTATCTAAATTAATGTCCACAGCTCCAATAAATTTTCTTCCAAATACGTGCTCAGAAACATCCTTATATAATAATGTTAAGGGTACTTGTCACATTCTAAAATAGAACATCTTTGAATAATAACTCATTTGAAGATTTTTCAATATATCATTTTGAAGTGTTTTCCTCATACGGCTTATTATTGCACATAGGGTTTTCTATGTGCAAATGATTGTTTAAATACTTCATATACATTTAAATACTTTATATATATTGAATAAAAATGATTATGAAGTGGATACTATTGTAATGCCAATTTCAGAAATGAGGTAATCAATGCACGGAGGGTAAGCAGTTTGTCTAAGGCTACAACGCTAATACACAGAAGATCACACAGTGAGTATGGTTTCAAACTATGTCATTTTTAAAACTACACTATATTGCCTCTGCTATTATATTTTGGAATATAACTCCTATTCTTGCTTCGTCATAAAGTAGTCAGTACACTTCTCTTCATAACTATCCTAATTTTTAGTGTATTCTGGTTATGCTTCTCCAGAAATTTAGTGTTACAAATAGCTCAGGCTAAAGAGAAACCACAAAATCTCATCCCTTGACAATCAAATTCAGATATCGATGCATGACAAAACTGAAAAAATGAGACATGAGAAGATATTTCGTGGGAACTTCTGAAACAAAGCTTCCTCAGTTTTTAAGAGTTTTCAAAAGCAAAATTATATTTTCTATAGTAAGACTGCCAGATTTAGCAAATAAGATACAAGACTAGTTGAATAGTAAAAAATAGTGAAATTAAGTCCAGCTTTGAACAGCAATACAAAGGATTGCGATCTGAGAGACACAGATTCAGGTGCAATCCAAACTGTGCTCTGGAGAGAAAAAAGAAAGAAAGGGATTATAAAAGTAAACTACAAAATGTAATTCTTTCATGCAAAATGAATGATCCTGGCTAGGTTAACAGGAATTGGTTAGTTCCAATATGCAAATGAGGAAGGCCAAAACTACAAGGGAGGAAGTAAAGTCCATATGTGTCTATACAGCAGTTGTTATTCCAGGATGTTTATGACTACAGGATGTTTATGGCTTGGCCTTGAGCTGAGTTTAGCAACAGGTTTAGCAACTTAATCGCAGCTGGGAACTGAGGCACAAGATGTACACAGGCCCTACTTCCTTAATAGCCTCTATTTTAAGAGATTCTCATTGCAATGCTTATTCCATTTTTTTTTCCATTATCATATGTCATATAACTCCTTTGCTTTATTTGACTCCTAAGACCTGAAAGTTCAACAGTAGGCCAAAGGGGTAATAAAAACTCGATTTTATATCACGCAGGGAACATCACAAATCAGTACCAAGGCTACTAATGCTCAAACATGGTATCTTGATATCAGCATTGTGTATAATTTGTTCCATCACTGCACATGAATGATGTGATATTTTGGTTGTTGTCATTGTTATTTCCCTCAAATCACCTCTTGGGTATATCTGTCTTTTTTTTACATTAGGTCTATTATTCAACTGCTATCTTCATTATCAGCACATTAGCTCGCCGATGAAGTGATGTTTCCATGGTGATACTGGAATAAGCCTGCACAAAGGCATTGACCTACTTGGGTTTTGGTTAGAATGAGAAAAACTAGGCAACAATTCTTCTTAGTAAAGGTGGTAACCACTCTTTTATATGTCTGAGATGTGTTTCAGTGATGGAATTTTAGAAGTAATAGAGATGACTACTTAGTAGTGAGTAGCTTGTGTAATAGTCAAGAGACTATTTATTTTATTCAAATAACCAGCTTTGTTTAAACATATTTTGAAAGCAGTCAGCCTACTTAATTTATTATTTTTTCTTGGAAATTAGTATTAGTTGGCTTTATCATGAACACTGCTCTAAAATGATTTAAACACTGACAATCTCCTATATTTGATACGCACAAATCCTTTCTATTTTCTAACTTTTAACCTAAAAATCAATTTCACTTTGAATTCAATATTACTCAATATTGACTAATTCCTAGGTCATTTCAACAATGGGTGTATTTTCTTCATCAGTTTCTCCTTTGTAAAAATGAATTTATTCACCAAATACTTACGCATCTGGTTACTCTCTCAGTTGTGAAAAATCACATATTTCTATAGACTTTCTTTACACAGAAGTTGAAAAGCATTCTTACATATTTTCAGTAAATTTTATTATTATTCTTTTCTCTTATAAGAGTATATATGACCAGTATTAAGGTACATTAAATAATCACAAAATCAGAGATTAAATAGTTAAGTAAACATACTTGAGATGGATAAACAGAGCTATTGCCAATGAAAGAAAATAGTAAAATTAAGTCCAGCTTTGAACAGCAATACAAATGAGCATTCATATGGGTGAATAAATAATGGAATGTATCCCCATGATAAATATTTTAAAATTCCCCATGAAAGAAATCTACTAATATTACACATGTACCCAAGATTATTGTGTGTGTAAATGTGTTGTATTCACATACTCTATACACCATACATTTATATAAACATATTCTATATATACCATATACACAAATACATATATAAATACAAATATATGTGTTTAAATTTGATGTATAGTATTATGCTGAACATTATTAGCTGATCATCAACTATCATATATGTTAGTATGAGAAAAATGGTGGAAGCCATTATTTTATTGAAAACTGGATGAAAAATAATGAATAATCCAGGAAAGACAGCCACTGCAGTAATGAAAATGATGAACTTTGAGGTTTGCTTAAAAAACAGGCTTGTTTAAAAACTATCAAAAAAGGCATATTGATTTATGAATATCCTGCAGTGACATGTTTTTTTTTTTCAGAAATGTTAAACAGATTCTAACACATAATCCTGTACCATGAGGAAAGATGACATTTGCTAGCAAAATATCTCTTGCTCCTCTTCATCTGAACCTTCTGAATATCCAAGAAGAGAAAATCATAGGGATGAATAAAAACTAAAATGAATTTGGATAGATAGTTGATGATTGATAGACAGATAGATAGATAGACAGACAGATGATAGATCAAACAGGTAAGAAAATGATAAACAAACTATCAATATATGTCAGAGAGAATATACTATCTCAACAATGTTGCCACAAAGGAAGTATCATTATAAATATAAAAAATAAATAATGAAGCAATTATCTCTATAAAAACAAATTAGTGAAACACACAGAAAAAATCTAGGGAAGCAAAACAAGTTTAACCAAATGAAATAAAATAATTAATGAAAAAATATTGAAAAGTAAAATAAAGCCATCACAGAAATGAAAGTCAAACCAGAAGTATGAGAAAAAGAATAATTACTACTGAAAATATAGCACATGCTTAAAGAAGATAGCCAAGAAAAGCAAACAAAATTAAGTCGAAATGAATAAAATATTAAACATTAGAAAAAATGATAAAATGGCAAAGGGACATTAGTATGCAACATTATTCATATCTTTGACTACAGAACTGTAATAATTAAACCAAAAACGTAAACGGATATAAAAAAATCTAGAAAACTTGAATAAAAATGCTGAAAATGCACAATGTCCTCCAAGAAAAATAGATTGGCAACTTCTATGAAAATTAAATATTCATATCTCTTTCATTCCAGCAAATATTTTTCTGAGAACTGTATCCTGGAAATAAAATAACAGTATATAAGGATAAATTACAAGCATATTTTTGAAATATTTTTCACACAGCCTATAAACTAGAATCAAAGTGACTACCAATCAATGAAAAATAATAATTTTTGTTTCAAATATTTAAAAGTAATATATTTGCTCTACACCAGGTATTGTTGAAAGAGAAGCTTGATAAGAAAGAGCATGTAACATCTCATTTTTATAGAATTAATAATTAAGAAATGAACAGGCTCTATATGTATAGTTTTTTCCTGTTTTCTTTTCCCTGTATTTCATATTTTTCTAGAATTAACTACTTTTGATAAAGATGAAAGTTATTTTGAAAACATAATGACTTCCAATTCATTCTGCATGTCTGTATATTCATAGACACATACAGAGAAACAGATCACTTGATTTTCTGTTATTAATTATACATTTAGCAAGAGATTTTTTTCTTTCTAGTTCTATTTACAAAATAAAAATTCTAACATTAAAGTATCTATTCATTAACAAAGTAAAATTAAACTTAATTCTAATACTCTGTGAAAATGAGTAAAACAATCACACGAGAATTTAAATTTGATAAAAAACATTTAATATTAGTAATACTAGATTATCTTTTTTTTTTTTTCTCTCCTGATATCAAAAGACAGCTAAATTTAAGCTGCAATCTTAGCAGAAAGATTCAGAGTTAATGGGATTCTGAAGTAAACCTTTTGGGAATGGAAACTGTTTAACTTCACTTCATCTTGTCATTATTGTCTCTCTCTAGTTACTTTTTAACTAATCTAATGAACCACCATGTAAACAATAAACATTTGTAAAACATGGGTAATTAAGTTGGATCATGGATTAATAGCAAAAAATAAACATCATTTACATGTTTGCTTCTCAGATAAGGAAGGGAGGGTCTTAAATTTGAAAGTCTAACCTTATATCTTCATTTAGCTGGTGGCTATGGTGTTGCAGCAACATTTTATTAAAGAGAGACAATGGATCTCTTGACCTAAACACTGTTTTCATTCATGCAATTGACTTACCTATTTTGGTGAAAAGAAATTATGGGCAGAATCAAGTATTTGCTCTTCAGTGACATCTGACAAGCCTAATAATAATATAAACTACCTTCATAACTATTGGTAACTGGTACAACTCGCTCACCATTGTAACTAATGTCTAATACATTACTGATATAGAGCTACTGAAAAAATGAAAATCAAGTCAATCATTAATATTCTTTTTTTCCAGTTTTATTTAGCTATAACTGATTTATATCACTATGTAAGTGTAAGCTGTACAGCACAATGGTTAGACTTACATATATTGTGAAATGATTTCTGGAGTAAGTTTAGCATTCATTATATCATAAGGATATGATAAAAAGAGAAGGCAAAAAAAAAATCATTTTCCCTTGTGATGAAATGTCATATAAAGTGTTAACTATAGTTACCACGCTGTACGTTCTCCCTACTACTTATTTATTTTGTAACTGAAATTTTGTACTTTTTGACCACTTTTCTCCATTAATATTATTTTTATTAATATTCTTATATTACAGATTATAGTTCTTATTAAAAGTGACTTGTTCAAAATCGTAAAATGCACAAGTACTTGTAGAAGAATTTAAACCCATGATTTCCAAATTAAAAGTTATTTTTATATTTTTCCACATCTAAAACTGCCACATTATTGATCTCTTCTACTCACTTTCAAATGGATACTTTCATTAATATTACATTTTACATAATAACTTTTGAAGACTAAACGCTTTTGAAAATAGAATTTTATTGAATAAGAGAATTCAGTGAGTCAGAATTATGAAGTAGATTTTTCCCCCAATGTAGAATTGTTTAATAAATAATGTAAAATAAATAATTGATTTTACAAAATGTCATCTAATAGTGTGAGATTTCGAGCACAGTGTAGTCATTTTAATTTACTTGTAAATGAGATATAAAAGAAAATTAAATATAATCAAGTGTCTGGGAGAGGCTAGTTGTTTTGTCATTTTGTAAATTATCAATCTTCTATATTTATTCAAAATTCAACCATCAGAAGAGTAAAAATATTATATTGAGATATCTTCCGTATACATTGAACTATATTTTAAGTTATTCTAAACCTTTATAACATTGTGTTCTGCCATTTCTTTATTTTATTTATTTATTTTTACCATTCCTTACTGTAATAACTATCCCTGAATTTGTTAGTTGAACTTTAAAAACTCTAATTTTTTAATCGATTTTGTTTCTCTTGCCTTTCTTTTCCCTCACTCTAAAATGGAGATATAAGACCTGGAGATATTATAGCTAGTTAGGGAATATGGTATAACAATGACAAGGAAAATATCCAAACACATTAATGAAGAACAGAATGCTAAAAGAATTTGGTTATCTGAATTTATGAATTGCAAAATCTCAGGTCTAATGATTCTATAGATAGATTATTTCATGAGACAAATAATCTCATTTTGTTTAAGATACAATATTAGATTTCCGATATTTATAGTAGAATACATTTTCAAATGCTGAATTTGTTATTATTATGATCTCTGCATATGAGGTATACGTATGTATGTATGTATGTACATGTTTATACATAACTATACCTATTTAGAGTTTACCACTAAAGAGGTGTTTTATATATATGGAAAAAAACGAAACTTACATATGTGATCCAAGAGATACCAGATATAGGCATAGCCTTTACGATAATGGAATGCATAGGCATTCCATTATCTTACCATATTCCATTTAACAAAAATGCACATAAATGTAGTATTATTTGGTTCTGTGTACATGAAGATAAATTATTAAAATTTTGTTTTAATAATAATATACAGTAATAATTATAACATTGCTAGCATATTTATAATTTCTTATACCCCTAATGATGTGCTAAATGCTTTGCATTTATTATTCTAAGTAATCTGCCACTAAATAAGAGGTAAGTATAATATTTTCATTTTCAAAATGATTTTTTGAGCCTCAAATAGTTGAAATAACTTAACTATGTAAATATTTATATTATTATAGGCAATTTTAATTGACTCCGATTTTATCTGATTCAATTTCATCATGCTGCACCCCTCTTCCTAAAATGAGGTGCTTCCATCATCAAGTTTATAAATCTTCCTGAATGAGGATTAGAAACTATAGTATCTTTCCTCGAAATCACTCTTTGATCATTCCCATTTACATTCCACCTCTACCTAGGAGTTGGGGAAAGAAATTTCTTTAAGAACCATAATTTTTCAGTAACTCTAGTACAGATCATAAATGAAAGTTGAAATAATCTAATCTAGAGGACTAAGAAAAAGGAAGAGAAGCCAATACAGATTAGAAATTTTAAGATGGATGAAAAACTGCTGAAGAGAGCATGAAAACAGCAGAAATGTAAAAGTAATTCATACATGGACAATATATTTTATATTTTATTTTATTATATCCAATTAATTTTTCTAAAGTATTTTAAAAGTTCTTCAGGAGAATAAAAATGTATGAAATAAACGGAGCTCAAGGACAAGCAGAACACTATAAACTGAGGCAGAAACAATTCTGGAAAAATGCAGAAAAGAATAAATATCTAATCAGGCTATAGATATGTCAATCATTTC
Organism: Pteropus medius; assembly: GCF_902729225.1. Classification (NCBI taxonomy): domain Eukaryota; kingdom Metazoa; phylum Chordata; class Mammalia; order Chiroptera; family Pteropodidae; genus Pteropus; species Pteropus medius. Next base: position 11,243,517 of record NW_024355205.1, read on the forward strand.
TTAAAACACTATGTGATCACAGCAGCATGGCTAGGGTTAGGCAAGAAAGAAAGAAATATCAGCTTATGTATGGATGTTTGTTCACCAAAGCTTGTTATTCTTAAATACTCTCACCCCTTTGGAAAAAGATATGGATAAGAATGATAGCTATGGGTACAGTTCCATGCTGAGCATGTTTTAATTTACAGAGAGAAAAAATTTACTCTAAATACAACTACAACTAGTAATATTTAATTTTGCATTCACCAGGTAAGATATTCTAGATCTATTTCCAGTAAAGGATGGAAAGACAATACAGAAAGTTTAATCCTTCGGGGAAGGAAGAGCTGATAAAATAAATATCTTGGTTTTGAGAAAGATATGTTAGGATCCAAATGTAAGTGAATGGCAAGCCAAATAACAGCGCCATGGGAACGAAGGCTAGAGAATCATGTCCAATAATGATCTTTGTAATCTCATTCACTGCCATTCCTCCTAAGCAAGGGTAGCTTGGTGAGCATAGCCTGCCTAAAGACCAGATTTGGAATAGATAAATGAAGGATTGGTGAAACCTCCTTCCTTTTTTTTCTTTGTTTTTAGCATCTATTTTAAAGTTGTTGTTGTTGTTGTTGTTTTGGAATGCCTTATGCTACGAATACAAAATTTGTTTTAATCATGCAGCTGATATAGAAAGCATGTGATACCTAACTAAGATGACAAATAGAAAAAAAAAAGGGTCAATTTGGGTCTACTATTGGATAAATAACCAATATGTGCCCTTTAGTAAACCTAATGCTTTTTCTTTTTCTTTTATTATCTCCATTTTCTCAAGTTATGATATATCCGAAAAGTACAAGTATTTCTGGAAAATAGTTATCCATTCAATTCGACATGAAAGATAGAACAATTTCACCCTGATTATATTCCTTGTTAAATTCAAACTCCATATTCTCCCTATTAGTAGTATAGAATTGTATTCATTTTTAGTTTTTAGGTTGATGCTTTTGAGGGGGGCAGAATCTTTGAAGAAGTGGAGGTATATGGAGTGTTGTTTTTTTTTTTTCTCTCCTGTATAGCATCACCAAATTTGAAAATTAGTTATCATAGACCTTTCATTAACTATGGTATATTACCTATCAGACACCACTCTGAGCAATTTTCCACGAGGAGCTATTAAGAACTATAACTTTGTTTCATACCCTTGGAGAAATATTTTAATATGTTGTACAATCTGATTTTTATCCAGAACATTAATTTTAAAAATAAGAGGTATGTAATACATATTTAAAAAACTAATATATGCTATAGATGCAACACTTGCTGAAAGTGATACAGTATTAAACCTCGGTTGTTCTGTTTGTTGAAAGACTCAGAAAAATATGTGATATTGGGTTTCTGAAAGTATGAATCAAGAAGGTGGAGGAAGATAAGAAAATCATAAAGTTTGGATTTTAGTGTAAATATACTTTAGTCTTAACTATGGCAGTGTTTTATATATATATGTATATATATATATAACACTAAATGCAAAGTGTTTTATAAATGTATATATATAAACACTAAATAGCAGAAACATTAAATTAAAAGTGACTTTTCAATTATGGTGATCACATTTAAATATCTTGCTGCAATAATCTGTGAGGTCTTCCTAATTGTACATGCAAACTAAAGAAAGAATTTGCCAACAGTCCATAACTGGGGAGTGATAAGGCTCAGATTTAAAGGGAAAGGCGAGTAATACCTGTAAACTCCTACTATAACAAGAATTGTTCCAAGAACATTATATATATGTAAAATCTAATCTTTCAATGTATAGTTAAGTGTACAAGTATATACATAATGTTTATGTATATTTTAAAATCTTACTATTGAGAATACTTAAGTCCAAAAAGACAGAATAATTATTGCTAACAGCCACGTGAAATAAGATCCACGTTTATTTAAAATCCACCTTGTTTCCACCATACAACACTAACTCTAAATGTCATGAAAATATATGTGTACATGTAGCTTGTCAATCTCCACAAAAATATTACTTCAGAAAGTGAATGCTAAGAAGCAAGAATAAAAGAGATTCAAAAAAACACATTATAGGCCATAGATATTGTCTCTCTTTCTGAGTCCATGATGATCATGGAGCTTAACAATAGCAATAAGAGTTACAAATAATCTATAACATTAGTTGTTAATTTTGGTCACTGCTACCTGCAGAAACTGTGATACAGTAGATTAGAGGTGGGTCCAGATTGTCTGCATTAAAATAAAATTCTCCATCTATATCAAATGTACATGCTTAATTGAAAAGTGTCAAATTTATCCTAAATATTTAACTTACTGTTTTGCCTAAGAGTAAATAAATAGGTTTATTATTAATCAATAGATCTACTATGAGCCAGGCAGAGTAATAAAAATTTTTATCTGCATTACTTTTAAAATTTTTCTAAGAACATGATGAGGTTGTTACTATTATTATTTCCATTTTATCAAGAAGTTTACGTAATTTCTCCAAGATCACAAAGAACAAAGGAACCGTGCAGTGTTCTTAAATACCAGAAGGCAAAGTTTAGAGCAGCTGTATAATAATAGGAAATAAATCATATTATGAGGTTGGCATTTTTATATAAATGTCCTTAGCTTTTTAATGGCAAAGAATTCTCCTGATTATTTCAGAGACATATGTATTAAGTAGAATGCAATATCAAATCAAAATTTAAAGTTCTGAACATTTCTAGTTCTTTAAAATATTTCCAATTAATTTTATTACTTAGAAAGAATGGAAATTTTGTATTAATGTTTTAGAACTGATTATGTACCTAAATTGTTTTAATATACTAAATCTTCCCAATTACTTCTATGCTAAGCTCTGTGGAACACCACATTTTGTAGGAAGATATTCTCATGAGACACGTCCAGCAATCTGAAATAACGAGGATTCTGAAAAGTCGTGCATGCTTCTCAGTTTATCCTCTACATTGTATTGTCTTGTCTAAAATGCTGCATTTTATTTATGTAAGAAAATTATTTCCTCACAGCACTATGAAAGTTTCTTTAATTATTTAACCTGATTCTCTCTGAAGACCTGAAAGAAAATAAATAACTATCTTTCTTGGTATAAAAGGGAAAACCCACAGTTCATTCTCTTGTTAAATATTATTCTCATTAGGGCTTCATTGAGCGTAGGACAAAAATTGCTATCTTTAACTGTCAATAACCATTATTTAAGATATAGTGAAAGATTTGCCAGAAGAAATTTGATAAGGTTCTTTTCATAGGAGAGAAGACAACGTATTATGTCCAAGAATATGAACTGCATACAAAGTCAAGTGCATAAACTCATATAATAAAGCAAGCGCTATATGCTAGACACCACTGTGTAAGAATAAAAAGCATAAAATTTGCCTTCTTCAAATAACTTAAAAATGGTAATGCAAATTTCTTAATAATGATTAAATATCCTAATATCATTCAATTGAACTTTGAATATACATTTTAAAGAGGAATAATTGCAGCACAGATCTGTCCTGTTAAATCTTACATATAAACATCTCTGGGAAATACTGGTTCTTTCCAGGCTATGTTGGTGGCTTCTTACATTTTCTTTCTGCATCTCATTCCAGCAGCTAGCATATTATGTACTGTTTGGTTTTATAATTACTTGGTTGTTTTTTGCCAGACGCTAGGCTGAATGTACCTTGAGAACAAGAATCCTATTATTTTTTTTATTCTTAGACTCATGCAAAGTACCCAGCACATACAGATCAAACACATTCCTTCTTTTCACTATTTAAGTGCATTGCTTTATCTTTATATAGAAGGAAATGCCTGGCACATAGCAGTACTTTAAATATTGTTGACTGATAACAACTGTAAACATGTGCAAGAGTATGCAATGCTATTAGTTACTGCATTATACTGACCACTATTACACCATCTCTACTGCTTCTATCATTTCTCACCTGTCTTTTGGCAATAACTTCCCGACTTCACTGCTCCCAATATTACCTCCAAAGATTCTATTCTCCACCCAAAAGTCAGATTGATATTTTTAAGCTATAAAATGCCCATACTCAAAATCCCCCACTGTCTTTAAATTACTCTGAACTCATTTCCTATCACTACCTTCATTCTGATTACACCTTTATTTTCACAAGTTTGTTAGAGCCTTAGGCTCTTTCTTTGATGCACTCTCATCCAGGAACTCTCTCTTCCTTGATAACAATAAAAATGGTCAAATTTACTTAAGACTTATTAATCTTCACAGCAATCTCATGGGAATATACTATTATAAATCCACTTTTGAAATGGAGAAACTGAAACATAGAATAGTTAATTGTTTTGTCAAAATTCACACACGAATATTAGTATTTGTCTGAGTAGACAAAATAGTGTTTCAAATAATTTCAAAATGTCAGTGGCTGAAAGTAACAAAAAAGTTTATTTCTTGCTTCATGTGGTTCTTTCTACGCAGGTAGAAATGTGTGCTTCATCCTTTTTATGATTCCAGCTGCCTATAGGTAATCAGAACTTCTCTGTTCAGAAAGAGAATACATATATATATAAAAATATGTGTGTGTGTGTGTGTGTGTGTGTGTGTGTGTGTGTATATATATATATATATTTTCAATGAAACATTGATTTTTCCAGAAATTTTCAAGGGCTACGCCTGGAGATGATGTACTCTACTCTTGCCTACATTCTATTGGCCAAAATTTAGTCATAAACCTCTCTATTTACAATGGACTGGGAAATTAAAGTCTACCTATATGTAAGACAGAGATCACTTTCCTTACTTTCCATTCTCTTTTCAGTTATCATCTCCTCAGAAGTGCTCTTCATAGCACTGCACTTAATATGCCCACAATCTACCCCCCACCATTTACTGTCATACCCTGGTTTATTTTATCACCAAAATTAGTTCTTATTAAATAAAAATTAAATTAATTTTATCTACTTTCTCTTCCTACATATGTGTGTGCACACATGCACGTGTTTGTATGTGTGTGTACATGTGTGAGAAAGAACTAGAACAAAAGAATAAATGTAGAACTATTTACTGAATTAATAAATAAATGGTGCAAGAGTCATAAAATGATAGCCATTCACGTCTTCTGAGCCAAGATCAAAACCATTTTCACAAATAAGAATTTTTTCTATCTCTAATCCTTTCATTCCCTTGATGTTTCAACTGAAAAGGGCTGATTATTATATGAGACCACACCTATGATGGATAAAATGAACATAGATCCCTTTTTAATGGAATAATATTGAAAATTATATTTCAAAGAAATAATTTTAAAATATTTCTATTTTTACATTCTTATTCATCTGTACTTCAAGGATTCAGTTAAAATAAACAGTTGAATATAAAGACACCCGTGGGGCTAAACAATCTGGATATTCTAATCTCAGAATTTAGGCAAATTAAATTCTATGCTTATAAATTCTTTATTTTTAATTAATTTGCAGTGATCTACATGATTCTATTGATATTTCCCACTCTAAGGGAAGAATGACATTGAGTGATTGTATATTTGTATATTTGTAAAACAGAACATTGACATCTCACTTGGGAATTTTTGCACTTTTGCTGAGTTTAATTACCATGAATGTTTTATTTATATTTCAGTTTAGGGTTCCTGAACAATATGGATAGCAAAAATCTGGCTCTGAGTCAACAGCTGCTTCATACCTTGAGTTATTTTTATAGGAGACCTCTTTTCCTCCTTTTTCTTTAGCCAGTTTCTTGGTTACATCCAGGATTTTAAGATGGAGTTGATCTTGTGTCCATTTTACAGAAATGACTATGTGTCCTGAGTTTATGCAGGAAATTCTTTTCTCACTCATCACTGTGAATAAGCCTAAAGTCTCAACTTCCATCATTAGAAAGGCTAAATTTGACCTATTATATAGTCCCTTCTTTTAAGCCTCCTCAGTTCTGAATTCAGTTTGTATTAACCTCATAATTTTGTGTTGCCTCTTTGCATTTGCCAACTAGTGATGTCCTTTTTTTAACGTCAAGACAAACTATAAATTTCAGTGTTAATTTCATCATATTACCTACTATTCTTATATGTTTTATGGGACCAAGAACTTTCTCTGTTACTTCAGTTTTTACTAAAGTAAAACTCCAGATTTTATAAAGACTAAAAATCATTCCCTGAAAGTTGTCTCTTATGCTTCACAATTTGCTCTCTATGACTCTATTCTATCCTATCACATGGTACTCACCAGAATGAATTTTGCTCCAAACTGGTGAGTATCCTCAAATTATCTTTGCTTACATTGTCTCCTAAAGGAAGAATTTTATCCCTTCAAGACATATATCTTGACTTTATTTTATTTGCAACCTTTTTCTGAATATTTTAGTTCACTATGTACAATTTCAAAATTTCTATTGTCTAGATTTTATGTTTAAAATGGATATTTATGAGAAAGCCAAGATGGAAGTGCAGAAAAACATCAAACAAAACACTAAAGAAATCTGGCAAATCTTTACAGAAGAAACCAAGAGAAGAAGAAAATAACAGAGAAGAACAAAAACAACCCAAAACAATGAACAAAAGAAATAAGCATATACCTATCAATAATTCATTTAAATGTAAATGGGCTAAATGCACCAACCAGAAGACATAGGATGGCTGAAGATTAAAAAATATAAAACTAAAAGGCCTATCAAAATGCTGCCCACAAAACAATTCGGATAAAAAACAAACAAACAACAACAACAGAAAACCACACACACTGAAAGTGAAGGAATGGAAAAGGATATTCCATGCAAATAAAAACAAAAAGAAAGCTGGAATACCAATATTTGTATCAGAAAAAAAACAGACTTTAAAATAAACACTGAAAAAGAAACTTAGTCTCTTTTTTTCACTCAAAAACTTCACAACACACATTCTTTTCAACTGCACATGAAACATTCTCCAGAATAGATCACCCGTTAGGCCACAAAACAAGTCTCGATAAATTGAAGAAGAATGAAATCATATCAAGTATCTTTTCCAACCACAACAATATGAAACTAGAAATCAATTAAAAGAAAACTGAAAAAACCAAACATGAATACACTAAACAAGATGCTACTAAACATCCAATGGATAAAGGAATAAATTAAAGCAGATATCGAAAATTTTCTTGAGACAAATGAAAATGAAAACATAATTCTTTAAAACCTGTGAGATATGGCAAAAGAGGAAAGTAGGTACAAGCCTACTTCAAGAAACAAGAAAAATCTCAAATAAATTACATAACTTTACACGTAAAGGAACTAGAAAAAAAGAACAAACAAAACCCGAAGTTAGTCCAAGTAAGGAAATAATAACATCAGAACAAAAATTTAATAAAAAATAGAGACTAAAAAACAAACAAAAAAAAAACAATAGAAAAGATCAATGACACTGAGAGCTGGTTCTTTGAAAAGATTAATAAAATTAATAAACCTTTAGCCAGACTAGTAAGAAAAGAAAGAGGGCTCAAATAAATAAAGTCATAAAGGAAAGAGGAAAATTTATAACTGACATTACAGAAATACAAAGGATTATAAAAGATATTATGAACAATTATTTGCCAAGAAATTGGACAAAGTAGTAAAATGGATAAATTTCTAAAAACATACAAGACTTCCAAGACTGAACCAGAAAGCAACAAAATTGGAACAGATTAAATGCTAGTAACAAAGGTGAATCATTAATCAAAAAACTCCCAATAAACAAAAGTCCAGGACCAGATGGCTTCACAGGTGAATTGTATCGAACATTTAAAGAAGAATTCATATGTCTCCTTCTCAAACTATTCCAAAATATTTTTTAAAAGGAATGCTTCTAAATTAATTTTATAAAGTCAGCATATCCTGAAATTAAAATCAAAGACACTACAAAAAAAAATAATTACAGGCCATTATCCCAAATGAATATAGATGCAAAAAATCTTTGCAAAATATCACTGTACTGAATTCAACAATATATTAAAAGTATCATATACCAGAGATGAAAGGATAGTTAAATATCCATAAATCAATCAACATGATACATCATATTAACAAAACCAAGGAGGAAAAAAGTCATATGGTAATCTTAGTACATATAGAAAAAGCATTTAACAAAATTCAACATCCATTTATGATAAAAACTGTCTACATAGTGGGTATAGAGGGAACATAAATCGACATAATAAGGTTACATATGACAAACCCAGAGCTAACATCATACTCAATGGTGAAAAGATTAACGTATTCCCTCTAAGATCAGAGACAAGACAAGGATGTACACCCTCATCACTTTCAACACAGAATTGGAAGTCCTAGCTACAGCAATCAGACAAGAAATTTAAAACTATCTACATTTCTGGTGAAGAAGAAAACAAAAGTACTATTTGTAGATAACTATATATAGAATTACTATACATAGAAAATCCTAAAAAAAACACAAAAATTTATTCAAAATAAATGGATTCAGTAAAGCTTCAATAAATATAATTAATATTCAGAAATCTGTTTCATTTCTATACAAGAAGAATGAGCTATCAAAAAGAGAAATTAAGAAAACAATCCCATTTAAAATTGCATTATAAAGAATAAAATACCTGGGAATAAATTTAACAAAAGAGGTGATAGTTCTATACTCTGAAAACTTTGAGACACTGAAGAAATGAAAGATTATGCAAATACATAGAAAAATATACCATGCTTATATACTGCAAAAATTAATACTGTGAAAATGTTCATAATATCCAACACAATCTATAGATTTAATGCAATCCAAATCAAAATACCATGGACTTTTTTCACAGAATAAAACCAAAAATCCTAAAATTTATATGAAATCATAAAAGACCACAGATAGCTAAAGAAATCTTGAGAAAGAACAAAATTAGAGGTATCACACTCCCTGATTTCAAACTACACTGTAAAGCTATATTAATCAAAACAGTATGGTACTAGCCCCCAAAAGCAGACACATAGATCAATGTAACAATAAAAAACTCAGAAATAAACCCATGCTTATGTGATCAATTAATCTACCAAGGGAGGTAAGAATATATAATGGGAAAATGACACTCTCTTAAATAAATGGTGTTGGTAAAGCTGATTAAATATATGGAAAAAATAAATGTGGATCGCTTTCTTACACCATATAAAAAAATAAACTCAAAATGCATTAAAGACTCGAATTAAGACCTGAAACCATGAAACTCCTAGAGAAAAACAAAGGCAGTAAACTGTTTGACATTGGTCTTAGCAATAGTTTTTTTTTTTTTTTTTTTTAGATATTTGTCCCAGGTAAGGACAACAAAAACAAAAATAAACAAACTAAAAGAAGTTTTACACAATGAAGGTAATCATGAACAAAACAAAAAGACAAACTACTTAATGGGAGAAGATATGTGCAAATGATATATCTGAAAGGGGTTAATATCCAAAATATATAAAGAACTCATACAATTCAAAATCAAAAAAAAAAAAGAAAAAAAGAAAAAAGAAACATCGATCTGATGAAAAAATGGCCAGAGGACCTGAAAAGGCATTTCTCCAAAGAAGACATACAGAATGCTAACAGACATAAGAAAAGGTGCTCAACATCACTAATCATCATCACAAATCAAAACTATAATGAGATAGCACCTCACCTGTCAGAATATTTATTATCAAAAAGACAACAAGTAACAAATGTTCTCAAGAATGAAGAGAAATGGGAACCCTGGTGTACTATTTGTGTGAGTGTAAAATAGTACAGCCACTATGAAAAATAGTATGGAAGTTTCTCAAAAAATCAAAAAGATGTGATATATATATATATATATATATATATACATACATACATACATGAATGAAATATTTTTCAGCAATAAAAATGAAATCTTGCCATTTGTGACAACATGAATGGACCCTGAGGTATTATGCTAAGTGACAGGAGTCAGACAAAGATAAATATTGTATGATTTCACTTATATGTGAAATCTAAAACAAAACAAAATAATCAACCAAACAAAACAGAAACAGACTCAGGGATACAGAGGACAAACATGGTTTCCAGAAGGGAGGGAGTGGAGAATGGAAGAAAAAGATGAAAGGTAATAAGAGATACTAACTTCCAGTTATAAAATAAATAAGTCATGTGGATATAATATGGACAGCAGGGAATATAGTCAATAATATTGTAAAAACTTTGTATGGTGACAGATCGTTACTAGACAATCGTGCTGATCACACTGCAAGGTATATACACGTAGCATCACTATGTTGTACACCTAATACAAATATGATATTGAATACCAACTGTATTTTTAATTGAATTTTATTATGTGCTAGATTAAAACTATTATGAGCATATAGTTGATATACTCATGCCAATGCCAGAGAAAGAGGCAGTGGTAAAGCATTATTTCTGGATTTATTATTACATAAGGAAATCTTTGATGCAAGTCTTTAACATGCTTTCTTATGCTTATAAATTCTCTTAAGATGCTTACACTTAAAGGCCTAGAAAGAAGCAAGTGAAAAATCTTACAACTGTAAGTTTTCAAGATAGATATTAAAGTATATTTTAAGGCTACGAACACTCTCAGTTGGTTTCTATGGAGAACAATGATTTATGGAGTCAGTTAACAAGTAACTATAAATGATTTTATAGTTCTCTGTTTCTACTTACAGGAAATCTCAACAACTTTTAACTTTCTTTCCAGACAGTGTAGTTCAAAAATAGTCACTGTGTGCAGATATTTCTATTTTCCTCCCTTGTTATCAACACTTGATAGAAAGTAAGTACTGTTAAGATCGTTTCAAAGTGATTTCAAGACAGTCACAACTGTTACATCATTAGTGTGTTAAAAAGCAGTGATGCCACAAACAAAAGACAGGGTATGATTGTGTTAAACAGAACTGAATACCAGGGCTCAATTCATGTTCTTCTTTTAAATAATCATATTTTTAATCAAGATGGTGTTTTTATAATATAAAACCATTTTAAGTTTTCTGTTAATTTTTTATAGCTAATTTTTCATTGATAACTATTGATCATAGATACCCTCTATATTTATGCTTTTTGTGTGTGTGCATGCATGAGTTTCTATCTTGGGGCATGCATAATCCTACATCTTGTTTGCTATTTTTTTTAATGTAAAATATATAGTTAAGCAAGAAGATATGTCGTGACTGTACTGTCACTTGCCTATGCACAGAATCACCAAGAGATATATAAAGCTTCCATTCAGGGCTTACCATCATAATAATAAGAATTATGATATACCGTACAGCTTAAAGAAGTCTAAAACTCCAGAGTGTGAAGCCTAAGTGATTTTCTCCAGTACATTAATCAAAGCACCTTTGACAACTAGAATTATGTTGTTATTCATGTGAAGCGCTTAAAATTCTTCTTAATTCCCAGTTGGGTATTTATTTCAAAACCTTGAAAAAGCAACAGATGAAAGAAACCTTAGTTAAAATATCAAATGAAATAAAAATGGTAAAATATTTCTGATCAGCCATACATTAAATAACTACTTGACTTTCAAAACTAAACATTAATGCTACATAACCTATCTATAATCTCTTACAGGAATAAAGTTTTTTGTTATTTCTTTATTGTATTAAAATTGTTTGTATTTTCATTTTGTTTTATATATTTTATAATGTTTATAACCCTCCCATAAATCAATAGCTAATTAATACCAAAACACAGGTCAATATTTAATATGACTACATTCATTATTAACAAAAGTAATTTAAAGTTGAAAAATTCATGGGCTTGAACACACAAAAGAAGCTCATTTGTAAAAATAACAATGTCTCAGGCCATAGAAAAGTTAGAGAACTAAATGATTGCTGCAAGATTGAACTTTAGTATTTTCGTGTTTTCAAACAGTATAAGAAAGTTTAGTTTGATTATATATGAATCTGTGCTATCTTATTAACTAAGCCTTAACTGGAGTGCCCCATTGTGATCCTTTGCCTCTCTAATGCACTCCCCTGAATCACAACTGACCAAATCCTAAAAACTGGAAATATGAAGATCCAACAATATTTTTGTTTTATTTATTCTTACTTAAAAACAGGATGGATCATTTTTCCTAAGAACCTTCTCTGGTAAGAAGCACTGCCAGTTAAGGTTGGTCTTTCAGCCAGATTGTTATACCACAATCCTAGTCAAATTGTTGATCAGAGTTGGATTTAGGTAAACTGACTTTCAATTACATAAGATGATATTGTTCAACTAATTGTTTTGATTACATTACACTTATCTGAAGAAAGAAATACAAGTGCGAAACAATTTATCATGCTTAAAGTTATTAGAATTACAATTGCCCTATTTCTACAGTCAGTTAAGTATAATAATAAAATCATATTACATGAACCAGAAATGTGAAAAATCCCTCTAAATAATGAAAGCAATTACTGATTATGATGTGGATACCAAGTGTACACACATATGTATATACAGAATATATATTTATATTTATCATAAATGTTATGATATAGTATAAAATAAAATGTAAAATTTCTATATGTTACCTTAATATTACTTTTTCAATATAAATGAATTTGAATATATGAAAACAAGAGATGAGAAATTTTAAGTTTAGAGTAAAAAATGGATCATCTATTTTATCCTTGTAAAAGACAAAAATGGCTTATCTACCCCTCTTAATATATGACACGATAATCCATTCAATGGCTTTCTTGTGAGTCCTGATCACTTTGCTTTAATTTCAGAACTTTCTACTTATTTTTATTCCATTAAACACATTTAAAAGTGAGAACAAAATCTAAAAAAATAAACAAAAAAAGCAGTTGTAAATCCCTAAATTCAACACATATTTGTGCATATGTGGTATTGAGAAACATATCCAGGTGGCAGAATTCCTTTCAATTTCCAAAACCTGTAAAATGTCATTGTTAATAACACATAATCTACATGAGGGTGATGACAAATGATGACAGAAACAGAAAAGCTACTTAGAAAAGATAGATTTCTTCTTGATGATGTTCTCTACTTGCCTCTGATTTCAAGACAGTAAAACCAGTTGATGAGAAAGGTTTTAACTTTGTCACTAAGATGTGAAAAGTCAGGGTAGCTAAATCTCTCCCCCCACTCATTATCGTATCAGTTTATTTTTCCTTGAGTCTGTGCTGTTCTATGTTCTTCCTGTTTAGCATTTGCACTTAAGGATGAATTCTTTCAGGGTTTTTCAATTTCATAATAAAAGAACAGATGTTTTCTACATTTATATGATTGAATTCATTAAAATCTAATTTATTAAAAAGGTGTGACTGGCATCTGATACCTTGTTCTTAGAAGTTTGCACTCTGACATTGATGTACTTTAAAGAAAAAAAAATAATAGCAAGTCAAAGATTATCACAGTCATTACAGATATTATACAAAAGTTGTATATCAAAATGTAACCTATGAGGTACAACTTGATGCTAATGAGTAGTATCTACAAAGGTTAAGTATAAATATACATAATTATAGCTTTCTTGTGACAAGATAATATTACTTTCTTTCTTACTCACAAGACATATCTCTAAAATAACAAACTGAAATGTAAATATATATATTCTGCAATCATAACAGGTCTAGGAAGTGTACAATTATGGTACAGCATTTAAAACCTTTTGAATATGCATTGCTACTTCCTATAGACAGGATTAAAATCTTTTCAACCAATATAGTTCTATACAATAGCGCATCTGAATTTTGAAATTTTAAATTGTTGTTGAAAGAAAATATGTATCTTTTGTTTTATGTCAAATTTGTAATGTGAACAATCAAATGAGAGTTGAGGAGTAATCTTGAGTGATTAAATTCTGCTAATCATTTGTACTTACTGACTGTAGAAATAGGGCAATTACAGTTGAGTAACTTTAAGCATGATAATTTGTTTTGTGCTTGTATTTCTTCCTTAAGGTATGTGTACTGCAATCAAAACACAAATTTCCCCCAAATTCTTCCAGTTTCTGAATTTTTAGATGTATAATTTTATTTAAAACAAAACTAAAATAAATATACCAGTTTAAGTTCCTACCATGGCTTACAAAGCAATATAGGGTCTGGTTCCCTTCAAACTCTCTGATCTCTTCTCCATTCAATTATTCAGCCATACTCTGTCCACTTTGCTCTTCTTTGAACCAAGTTTGTGCCTGTTTTAGGCACTTGCCCTTTCCTCCTCCAACACTTGAGATCCTGCCTAGCAGCCTCCCTCGTTTTATTCAGGTCACTGTTCATAGGAAAATGTCTCAGAAAGTATTGTGCTAATTATATTATGTAAAATAACAGTATCTATGTCTTTAGCTCTGTTACTTTTTAATTTTTTATAAAAGAACATAGTGCTTCCTGACATGCGTGTGTGTATTTGTTCATTTCCTATCTACTTTCTACAAGAGGTTAACATGAATACTTTCTGTTTTGTTTGCTGTGTATCCTAGAAGAGCAAGGTACAATGGAGAAATGACAGTCTCTTCAGCAAGCTGCGTTGGGAAAACTGGACAAATAGCAAAAAAAACTGAAACTGGACAACTCTCTTACACCATATATAAAAATAAAATGCATTTAAAGACTTAATGTAAGGCCTGAATCCATAAAATTCCTATAATAAAAACTTAGGCATCAAAAAACTTCTGACATCAGCCTGAGTAATATCTTTTTGGATATGTCCCCTCTAGCAAGGAAATATAAGCAAAAATAAACAAATGAGACGTCATCAATCTAAAAAAGCTCTGCCCAGTGAAGGAAACAAACAACAAAACAAAAAGACAACCTACTGAATTGGAGAAAATATTCGCAAATGATAGATCCAACAAGAGCTTAATTTCCAAAACATACACAGCACTCATACAACTCAATTACAAAAAAATTAAACAACCCAGTCAAAAAATGGGCAGAGAAACACATCCCCAAAGAATATATACAGATGGCGAAAAGACATGAAATAATGCTCAACATTACTAATCATCTGGGAAATAAAAATCAAATCACAGTGAGATACTATTTCACACTAGTCAGAATGGCTATTATCAAAAAGTCAACAAATAATGTGTTGGCAAGGATGTGGAGAAATGGGAACGAACTCTTGTGCACTGTTGGTGGGACTGCAAATTGTTAAGAACACTATGAAAAATAGTATGGAGGTTTCTCAAAAAAATAGATTTATCATATAACTCAGCATTTCTACTTCTGGGTATTTATCTAAAGAAATAAAAAGCACTAAGCAAAAAGATAAATGCAACCATATGTTCATTGTAGCTTTATTTACAATAGCCAAAATATGGAAGCGACAGTGGTGTCCATTGATAGATTAATGGATAAAGAAGATATGGGTGATAGGTAGATTAGACAGACAGATAGATAGATAGATAGATAGACAGACAGACAGACAGACAGACAGATAGATAGATGATAGATAGATGGATGATAGATAGATAGATAAATAGATAGATAGATAGATAATAGAGCTAGATATGTATGTGTATACATACATACATACATACATACACACACAAAGGACTTACATAGCAATGTAAATGAATGAAAGCTTGCTATTTGCAAAAATATGGATGGAACTGGAGGCTATCATGCTAAGTGAAATAAGTCAGACAAAGACAAATACCATATGGTTTCACTTATATGTGAAATCTAAAAAAACAAAAGAAGTGAACAGACAAAAACAGGCTTATAGAAACCTAGACCAAAGCAATGGTTGCCAGAGGGAAGGAGGTTAGGGGTTGGGTGTATAGACAATAATACTGCAATAATTTTGCAATGTAACATATGGTTACTAGAATTAATGGGGTGATCACTGTAAAGTATAAAAATGCCAAATCACTATACTGCACACCTGAAACTAATACGACTGATATAATATTGTATACCAACTACACTTAACAAATAAAAAAAATTGATTGTGGTAATAGTGTTGTATGATTCTGTGAATAAACTAAAAAACAGTAAATTGTGTATTTTAAATGGGTTAAATGTACAGTAGATAAATGTATCTCAATGAAGCAGGTCTTAAAATATCCAAGGTTTTATTAGACTAAAATCATTTTCCAAATAATCATATTTTTTAGCAAGTAATTTTCTCCTACTATGTACTAGTATATTTACATTCAATGCCTTAAAAACACATAACAATCAGGCAAAATAGATATTCTTCTGACAGTTTTACAGAGGAAGAATTAAACTAGAGAATTCAACTTTCTCAAAGGTACATGGCTCTCGTGATGGAAGATCTGGAAAATGAATTTAGAATTATCTATACTAAGCATTGTACACTATGCTGACTCTACTATAATTTATTTTAAAGGACATGATTAAACAAGTATATTCTGCTTAATAAAAAATTACATTTTTATTCATTCTTTTATTTTATTTGCTAAATAAATATTTACTGAATTCTTCCTACTAACCAAGCATGACCTAGACATTGGGGACTGATTTAAAGAAAATGTGTTTTATTTTCCAATTCAGTACAGTTCTGTTCTATCGAGGAAGAAAAAATAGATTATCCAATTTACAGGCTCATTAGCCCCTTTGGTAAATATGACTTAGATTTATCATAGAAAAATAAAAAAATATTGAGATTTTTTAAAGTAAATTTTATATCAAAGATAAGTCTACAACTGATTTCTATATGAATTACTTTTATAAATTATGAAATAATGAGAATCTTTCTGCTTTTTCATTTTTTTTACCTAAATGGAATTCAAATTGAGTGGCACTTTTGGCAAAGATCAGTTCCAAAGACATTGGGTAGAGGCAACAGAGGATTAGATTTATAAATTGATACTTTTAATCTATCCAAGTCATTCCAACCCCACTGGTTTCTGTATCAGATGACAAATGGATATTATTACTTATGCTCAGACAAGCACTCATGGTGACATGAGTCTCTCAGTTTCCTGGATCCCCAAGTTTTGACATTGCTTGAAGGAAGAATTTTTCTAAAGAAAAAAAATCCATAAGACTTGAATGAAATTGAAAAGATATATCCCTGGTTAGAATGCATATGAAATTTGGTACTACATTATTACACAAAGTGACTCAGGCAATTATAAGTCTTTAAATAAATTTCTGAAAGGAAAAGCATGGTACTATGGCGAAGAAGGGATCACACTCAAATCAGAGGCATTCAACTTTAACTGCTGGTTTTAGAAAGTAGAACCATAAAATTTTTGAGGGTAAAGTGAGAGACAAAAAGTGATGATATCCATACTGCTAACTATTATTCATAACTTGTTGGTTGGAGTGTAATTTGATACTGGACTTTTGGAGTATAACTTGATGGTTCCTGTCCAAATTTATAAATTCTTTTATCAGTGTGTTTCTAGGAATATATTCTCCACAATATTTCATCTTAAAGACATTAGCTTCTCTTTACCTTGGCTATCATTCAATTTCCGAATCACCATCATTTTAAGGTAACTTTCTGTAAAAGCTAAATTACTGGTTTCCTTGTTTCTAAACATGCTCGTCCTCAATTTTTATCAACATTGTCAGAATGAATGCTAAAATATGTAAAACAAATCATATCGTCTCCTATTTTCAATGGTCTTTGTATATCCAGTAAAATGAATGTAAAACCTTCATTAGTCTCTACAGGGCAGTACTTGAACGAACTCCTGATTTACTCCCCCATGATCGAGAGCTCTAGTCATACTAACTTCCTTACTTTTCTTTAAAATCACTAAGCTTTTTTTCTATATGTTAGGTTAGTCTGGTTCCCACTGCTTAGAATATTTCTCCTCCAGCATTTAGCATGACTGACTTATTCTCTATCATATTGTTATTTTTAATAAACGAACTTTGTTGGTTTTTCTTATAATTTCCTCTTTTCAGTTTCATTATTTTTTTGCACTAATTTTTATTTCTATCCTATTACTTACTTTGTGTTTAATTTGTTCTTAGTTTTCCCCTTTCCTAAGATTAAAGCTTGAATTATATTGTAGATTATTTTTCTTTTCTAATATACACATTAAGTGTTCTAAATTCTCTCTATGCACTGCTTTTGCTGCATCTCACAACTTTAAGTTATATTTTCATTTTTATTTAGTTCAAAATATTTAAAAATTTCTGTTAAAATACTTTTAGTATATTTCTAAAAACTGACGTGAAAGTTAAGATTATATTGACAAGTGAAAAACAATAAGTTCATACAGTAAGAACACATTTCACATTAACTGGAAACTGTATGTCAATACATATACATATGTGTGCGCATGTATGTATGTATCAACATGCATGTGTGTGCTTATTTGAAAAGATAAACAGTACACTGCCAAAAGCAGTTACTCAAAGCATAGTGAATTAGGGGCGGGTGCTTTCAATTTTTATTGTGTACATGTGTTTTGTTTGATTTTTCAAAAATAATTCTCTATACTCATAATTAAGAATACATTTAAAGAATATAAGGGGAAAGTTTGTCTGTTTATTTGTACTGAATTTGAAGTCAGAACCAGGAACTTCTATTATTTTAAATAATGGATTCTTCCTTGAGAACAGATACTCTGTCAATATGATTGAACTCTGTATCTCCAGCTCCTGACACAAGACATGCCACAATATGCACTTGATAAATACTTTTAGAATACATGAAAACCTTCAAGAGCAAACTTCAGAGATTTTACTGGAAACCATCAATATAACCCACCACTGGAGATCACCATTCAGAGTATAAAATGGTACACTTCCTGTTGCAGAGTCATTATTGCTCACCAGCCTCCAGCTATCTCTTCAATACTAACATGAACTGTCCATCTCACTGAAGGAAGCACAAAAAATATCAATCTCCACTAAACTTCATTGAAGGAAACTTCACAGAATTAGATACCCCGAAAGGTGGGATGGCAATATCAATGTTTTAGAAATCTTGAAATGTAAGTCACCTTTCAACTTATTAGCAGAGAATTTGATCCTGTCTGAAAGAGATGGTTACAATACATCATAATAAATTAATTTCTTCCGGAATACTCTTTTCTTTGTTTTTTTTCCTCTTTTCTCCTTTCTCTTTCTCTCTCTCTCTCTCTCTCACACACACACACACACACATTTGTCACAGTTATTTGAAAAAATCTAAAATTCGTTATTTTCCGTGACTGGTTTTCCAACTGTTCTGACTGCTTTATTCAGGTAAAATTTGTGATGAGAGAAAATTATTCATGTAAGTTAAAAAAAAAAGTACTTGCCAGATTGCAAGAAGTTTTATATACAACAGAATGAAACACAATTTAATAAGAAACAAAAATTCTCTTTTCTAGGACAGCAGTCAAGTAAAGTTTTGAATTTAGGGGCCAGATGGCTGTCTAAAATAGACTATACTTTAGATTCTTTGGTAACAGCAAAGTACACTTAAATCAACTGGATGAGAGGTTCACTTTAATCAGGTCAACCAACAGTTGTTACATCAAAGCTGATTGAAATTCAGAAATTCAGTGAAATAAAGTGATTTCCACATTTTGACCGTCTACTGGGATAAAGCACACAACTTTTTCCCTATTTCTCCGTTTAAAGATTTGTTTATGCCATAGAAATTTACTCAATGTTTTACACAAATAGAAATATAAATAAAAATAATAAAACAAAAATAACCTGACAGAGATAATTAACAGATCACATTTACTGAAACCCATGATGGTGGTCAGAATACTTACACGTTAGCAAAATCAATTTTTACTTTTAATATTTCTCTTTATATAACGATTTGAAATGTGCTTTATAAACAATATTAGAGGAAGTAGCATTAAAGAAGTAAAGAAGGAAATGAGATTTTAACCTCATAGTCATTTTGAAAACATCCCCTAATTCTTAAACTATTTCTCATTAAAACCCTGCAATGATTAGCAATTGCCTTGATTTCCCTGAACCTGAGTTTATCCATAGGACATTGGCATGTGGCTAAATGACTGCTGAAAATCTTCTCCATTTTGATATTCCCATAATCAATTATTATGCCAAGGGAGAAGAAAAAATTTATTCATTCATTCCATCATTCATTCATCAAATAAATATTGAGTAATTATATATGAAACTGTTTAATAAAAAGGCAGAAAATAAACAATAGAGAAATGTGGGAGTAGTGATCTGTTAAAAAGAAAAATAATGCAATGAGCTAGAGAGCTTAGAGGAAGTGGTGTTATTTTATGAAGAGGAAAAAAGTGTGGGAGAGCATAAGGAAAAAAAGAGATACATTTTTAACAAGGTTGTCTTAGAGTGGGCATGAAAGAATTCACTGTCATATGATTGGTGATAATCTGTATTTCTTTATATTACTGAATTTTGTTTTGAAATTTTGAAGAATGTGTTTTTAAAAGTTTAGAGTTTAGAAAATGGGAGAGAAATAATACAATAAACGGTTTAACTTTGGAGTAGAGGTGAAATAATATCTGTTACAACAGGATTCAAAGAATAAAATATAGATGAATATACAAGTAAATTTCTCTATTTTTATTCCATTTTCTGATTTTGAATTTAGAGAGGTAGTTATCTGCTAGAACTAATTTAAAAAGTACTAAGATTAGGAGGGTGAGGTATATAGAAAATTTGGATTCTGGAGAATGTGGGAGACAATTGACTAGAAAAATCTAGAATTACTGAAAGATGGATACTTAATATTTCCCTTCACAGTACATAAACAACATCTTGTAATAGTTTGTTTCCTGTATCAGCTGAGAGCTCCAAGATGGCCAGAATCAAATAGGAATCATGTTAGAAGTCAAAAACTTAACACAGTGGTTGCCACATACCAGGTGCTAAATCATTTTTACGAAGTAACTAAATTCTAAATTAAGTCACATAATATATATAATTTTTACATTAATATTAGAAGTGTATCCACATATTCATATGATAGATCTGAGTTTCTATCTGAATTTGAGCTTGCATAAAACTAGAGAGATAAATGCCCACTGAATGTGGAAGATATTACTGGAAAGTTCATGTAAAAGACAACCCACTGGAATGGAAAACATGTAATTCTCCTTGTGGGGATAGCCGAGGTTGGGGTGGGGATGCGGGGTTCTTAAATGAGATAAGGCAATCATCTCTCAGGACAATCAACTTCCATAACAACATAACAGAACAATCATTTTCCAGGATAATGTTTTCATTATCATTCAGCAAATGAAGATGCAAATATGGAAATTCTATGGACCTAGTTAAGGTAAATGTTAGTAATATAGGGGAGATTCCAGTTCCTCAACTAAAGCAATTTGAAATCAGTTTGATCGCTACAGGAATAATTTGCAGAGGCTTTGTGAAGCACAAAGCATTATTTAACTACAGAATCAACTGTTCAGCTTAAATCTGATCATTTATCACATACTTCATAACTTGTTCAGTAATATTCTAGTAATTCAGGAATTCATCTAAAATTTTACCCTAAATATTATTGTATTTTTCCTTTTGCTCTTTTTTTCTGTCCTTGTCTAGTCACATTTCTTGAGTTTGAAAGATGTGTAAAATTCCTATACAATTTTTTAAGTTATGTCATTGAAATTATTATATAAAATATCTTTGAAAAACTAATTTTTGTGGCTGTTTTTTTTAACCATAGGATTTTATTATCACAGTAAAACATGTCAATATATTTGTACAACTAAATCACTAGATGATTCCAGACTAATACAAACAAGCATTATGTATTATGTCACTGAACTTAGATCTAGGTAGACATCATTAACAGGGTATTTAACAGTAGCTAATAAATCTTTTCACTTCAGAATATTAAACTCTATATTAACTGTCTTGTGACTGAACAGTTTATGTAAAATCTAATAAAGATTAACAAAAAGTATTCCTTATATGCTAATATTTTACACTTGATGAATTATACCATTTTCTGCTATCATGAACTTGTATGTAAACAATGTAATCTGTTTTGCTCTAAGTTACAGAACATAAAAATCTACATGATATATACTTTAGCAAAGAGAATGAGAGAAGTGTAATAAAAACTTCACAATCTTTGAAACAGAGGTTGAGGCAATTTCTGAACTTAGTTTTACTCAATTTCTCTCAGCCCCATGTACCTCATTAGTAAAATAGAGATATCAATGACTTCATCATAGTGTGTTTGTGAAAATTACAAAAAAAATTATTTATTTATTGCTTGCTACTTCCTAGGCCTGCCATAAATGATGACACTGTTCTCCTTGGCATTTACTTCTAGTGAGATAAAGTGAACATATATATAAAAAAGTACCTAAGAATGAAAATTAGAATCTTCTTTATTCATATTATTAAAGAGTAAAGGATCTAATGATAATCTTACAAGAAAGAGAGTTCTACAGGTTTCTAATGGAATCCTACCAACAATCTAACCTGCATCTGAGGTATAGTAGGGAACAAGGGAAACAGGTTCATCTTTTGGTGGAGATTATGTTATGTTAAAGGGGAGATAAACAACTATCAAATAAGCAATGATAATTTCAGGTAAATATAACAGAAAAATTAAGAGAGCAGTTAGATAGTGATTCTGAGGAATGGGATACATTTTACTTTGGAACTAATTTCATGGAGAACATCCAGGAAGAAATGGTATATTCAACAAAAATCTAAATGATGAGAAGAAGCCTATCAAGTGAAGATATGGAAGAAAGGAGTTATAGGCAAAGGAAGGAGCAATTGGCAATGCCCTAATATAAGACCAGACATGTTGTTTTAGAATCAGCAAGTAGGTTCATGTGGCTTAATTGCAAAAGATAACATCAAGGAGTTGGCAGGGGCCACACATCACACAGGACCTTGTAGTGGATGGTGAGCTGGGTTTTAGTTTAAGTAAATGAGACAGCTACTAGATGATTTAAAGCAATTGCATTTTATGATTTTTTTAACTTAACATTTATTTTATTAAAAAGAAGATTCTGACTACTGTTTAAAAAATGTACTTTGGTAGGGCAAGTGAAACAAAATGAATTATTTAAAAAGATTATTCATAGATCCTGGGAAGCAAATCCATTTCAAAACATAAAATCATTGGCATTTAAATGAACATAAAAGATGAAGACAAATTATTATAAAACAAATGGTAAATATTCTATCTCTACAAAGCAACTTCATTTAAAACTCAAAGATTTCATCATGTTAAGTATATTAGTGGTGTACAAATCATGAGGCAGAATAGTTTGACTATTTTAAAAATTATATTAAATAATCATACCCCTTGAGGTTAACTAAATTACCAAATAAACATTTCAAGTCATCAATTTGACTTCATGACCATAGTACTTAGTTAGACAATCTAACAACCTAGAACAAAGGTATAGAGCCTTTTTCTTGTGCTTAAAAATTAGTCTTCATAAAGAAACAGGAAAAGTCTTGACTTAAATCTTGCTCTTTGCAACTCTGTTAACCCCATTTGATTTATTCTAAACCATACTGTACTTTTCTGTAAATACTAAAACTGCCAGAGGTGTCAGCAACAATTTGCCTCTTAACGAAGCTTCAAGTAACACTGTAGTATGCCACTTGCTAGTAGTGCAATGTTTTATCCAGAGGAGATTAAGAGGAGGTGCCAAAATCCAATTACGAAGTAGTAAGAATTTCAGCACTTAATTCCCAAGTGCTACTATCAACATAAATTTACTGGCTGTGTGTTTCCATAACTGTCTGCCAGGCACTGAAACTGTGACATAGTATCTCTCATGTGAATTCCATGACCAACAAGTGACTTCATAGCTCTATTAGCTCCAGATGATTATGTATAAAATTTCTACTCATTAGTAAAAGGTGTGAACTTCTGCTATATAATCTCCTGTTAGAAAATTAACATAATTTTCTCACTTATCATGTGTACTGCCTACACATGAAAAATAAATTGAGGTCCCACTTTCTCAGTCTACTGACTGAGAAAAAAAATGTGCCAGAAAAAAAAAATGTTTAACATATTTTTTGGCTACAGACTACTATACATTTAGAATTTTTACTTTAAGCCAAGGTACTCAAGCCAACTCAAATCTTATCCAGAGTCAGGTAAATTTTCCATTTCTACAATAGTTATTCTAAATTTTAACACTCTTTTCTTGTTTGAATCTCTACCATTGCCCCTAACATCTCAAGTGATGACCTTATCTTATACAATCCATATCAAACAGACTGTCTGGCATCAAATGCCCAATTTCCCAACACTACATCTAAAAATGTTTCTGAAATAGTATCTATTATTGCCTATGCCTTTACGTTGTCAGATGAAGAATGATACTTTTTTCTCTTCCAAGGCCAACCCGTTATCCCTGATCTACTCAGTGATATTTGTTTTGAATTCTCAGGAAATATTCTCCAACCCTTATGTTCTCCATCTTGAATATTTTTCTTTCCAACAGTTCCTTCTTGTCAACTTTTAATTCCTCTGGGTAGTGTCCATTTTAAAATAACATTATTTTTGAAAAAATTTTTGTAATATTTAACAGCTCTACTTTATTATTTTAGTACTACTATTGCCACCATTATTATTACAACTAATAACAATAATATAGCAACAAAAATCGTAATGGCTAACTAGTAATTATCACCTAGTTTCTATTCTGTCTCTTTTTCTATTATTATATAATTTGGCCAATATTCCACTTAGTAGTAGTGTTTTAGAGATGTTAAAAACTTCACTATTGTGGAATTTTTTAAGTGGCAGTTTTGAGAATATATAAGAAAGATAAAGGGCTGAAAACAGGATAATCAGATCAACTTCACATAGCTAGTTGGTGGAAAAGGAAGGTTCTAATGTAACTTCCTTTCTGTTTGTTTGTTGTCAGTAGTTTAACTGTGAATTCATGGCTCTGATTTTCTTTGTACTTATCTTGTGTGAGGTTCCAACTTCTTGTAGTTGATTTTTTTTTTTTTGAAATAAAGAAATTTTGGACATTACTTTTTAAAATATTGTCTGCCCCATTATATCCGTTCTCTTCTTCTCAGTTTCTAATTTGTATGTATGTAAGAATATTTAATATTGTTCCACAGGTTACCAAAACTAATCCTTTTTCTCTTTTCCAGATTGAATAATTGCTATTCATATATCTTTAGATTGACTGACCCTTTCTGATATCCCAAAATCATCTATTAAGCAAATTCAGTGTTTTTTATTATTATTTCAGAGGCTGTAATTTTTAGTTCTAGAATTTTCATTTGATTCCTTTTTTAGTTTCCCTCTTTCTGTTGATAATCCTAATCTGTTTGCTCATTATGGTCACCTTTGCCTTTAAATATTTAAGCATAAAGAGATAAAAATAGAGATAGAGAAAAAAGGAAAGAGGATGTCAGGGAGAAGCGGGGGAGAGGGGAGAGAGAGAGAGAGAGAGAGAGAGAGAGAGAGAGAGAGAGAGAGAGAGAGAGAGAGAGAGAGAATGCACACAAGGAGTGCCAGAGGGAGAGAGGGAAGAGACAGATTTAATAGCTGCTCTAAAAAACTTCATCTGCTTATTTGAACTCTAGATTTAACTTGAATTCTCTGCTTCTTTGTGTGTTCAGTAATTTTAGATTTTATAATAAGCACTGTAAATGATAGGATGTAAGGTTTTGTGTTCTACTGTCTTTCTTAAAGAGTATTTTTTTTTTTTTTGGCAGATAATTAAAATTCCTTAGTCTAAGACATAGTTTCCACTTTAGGATTTGACTCTGGGGACTCACGTCTCAATGGTGTGTTTTCTCTCACTGACTAGGCTGAATTTCAACATTTCTAAGCCCTGTGTGATCTCTGATATCTCTGTTTAATTCTCAGTTCGACAAGAATCACCTTTGGTAGGGTTCATGGAGACCAACCATGCACAAAGCAACCAAATGCTTGGCCAAGGACACACAGCTACCATGCACACTTCTGTCCTACACCCTCCTACTTGTACTCTGCTATCCCAATTCTAGTTGTATCAGTAGCCCCAATTTCTCATTACTCTCTGCCTACTGAGCTCATTAAGATCATTGTTCTCTGTTTGGTCTTCTAGTCACTAAATTACAGACTCTAAATTGACCACAGGCAAGACTCTAAAATGCACAGGTAAATGTGGGCCAACTTTGTGTCTGTCCTGGCTCAAAGGTACTTCATAGTTTTACTACTATTTTAATGCATAGGAAGTCTTGCCATATATATATATATATAAAGAATGACAACATCAACAGAACTGGTAGTAAAAAATATGACAAGAGAAAAAGTATTACTGAGGCTTATTTTGCAGTTTTGATGTAGCTGACATGAAGAGATCAATGGTCAATTAGTTTAACTAAAATCTTAAATAATTGATACATATATCTAATAACTTGAATAATCTCAATAAATGTTAAAGATCTTGAATAATGGATGTATATATGAAACAGGTGAATCTATAAGACTAAGTAATGCATTGCTTTTACATTTTTATTTAAAATATATAATAATTTCCGATGCAAATGCTACATAATGGGAAGAATAATATACAGCTGGTTGTGGAAATAATTTATTTTTTAATAAATAATGTCTCATGCTCTGAAACCTCATAGTGAATTCTATCGTTCATGCTTCATAATTTAGAAAATAAATAAGTGACTGAAAGTTTTTCTAATCTATTATACAAAAACACATTCCGAAACCTAAGCCTCTTAGTTATTCAAAAGAAACTATAATTTGATATTATGAGACATTTTAACAAAAATTGACCTCTTTGTACTTTAATTACAATCCCTCAGAAAATGACTTATCAAAATATGTGTTTTAACACTGTGTGATCTATTATATTCCCAGTTTCCTTACAAAGGCCTGCCCACAGGCAGTTGCCCAATTGCTGGACCTCAAATTACACAGTCTACCAGGCTCCAAAGCAGAAATAAGCTGAAAACTTCTCTCTGGCCTCTATATAAATCATATATACAAGAGAAACACCATCATGTATTATGAAAATATAATGTAGGGGATTTGGAGAAATATGGCAGAGTGAGAGATGTCCCCAGATCTCTCTCCTTGAAACAACGATAAGAAGAACATCTAAAATTCAACAAAATACACCCAAACTGCACACCAGCACATCTGAGTGTGGGATATGCACAAAAGAGCTACCACAATTCAGAACTCCTGGTGTGGGGCGTTGGACTGAGAGAAATAAAGAAGCTGCCTCTCGCAGCTGCCGGAACTCCCTATAGGAGGAGGAGGGGAGAAAGTTTGGCGACTTCCCTGCCTGGAAGTGCTGTGAGTTCCATGCAGCAGGCAGCAGGGCCCAGTCATCAGAGCAGAAGGCAAGAGAAATGGGGATGGCAGAAAAGTGAGAACAGCAGAGAAACAACAATTTATTTTTACCTTTTACCGGCCGTGGTTGCAAAACCGAGGCTGAGCGTCGGCCCCCAACTACCAACTCAGAGGGCCCCTCCCCCCATACCCTCTGAGACTGAACACCACAGAGCCCCAAAGGAAACTGAGCAAACGCTATCGAAACTGTTGCTAACACTGACAGGGACTGAAACTGAGGGTAACAAGCATGATTAAATATCTATCAAAAAATAAAAAGGCATTTTTAAGGCTTTATATAAATTAGGGATCCAAGTAGCTCAGACTCCTTCTACTGGAAACAAATTGAAAATAAAAAGCACCTTCTCTGCAGCAGGCCAAAGAGAGACCTCTATATAATAAATGTTCTTTCTGCAGAAAAAAGCAGAATACATTCCTATTAATGCCCAGGCAGAGAAATAGTCCATTAAACACCATCAACAATGAAGGTGACAAGGCATCTCAGAAAGAAAGAGAAAAATCTCCATAAAATAAGCTTACAGACACAGAAATATGCGACTAAAATGACAGAGAATTCAGGATGGTACTTCTGAAAAAACTCAAGAGTTCTAAACGAGTCATATCAACAATTTCAAGAATTGAAAAAACAACTAGATGAGCAGAGCAAGGAGATTTTTAACCCTCAAAAAAACACAACAGATCTTCTGGAGATAAAAAACACACTGCGAGATTTGAAAAATGAAATAGCAAGCTTGGGAAATAGGGTAGACCAAATGGAGGAAAGGATCAGTGATATCGAAGACAGAAATCTAGAAATAAATTGGAAGAGAGAAACCTAAGAATGAAAAATAATGAAAGAGAAATTCAAGAACTAGCTGATACCATCAGGAGAGGAAATATAAGAATAATGGGCCTTATCGAAGGTGAGAAAAAGGAGCAGGGACTAGAAAGCATTTTCAGACAAATAGTTGACGAAAATTTCTCAAATCTAAGGACTGAGCTGGAGCTTGAAATTCAAGAAGTCAATTATCTCAACCCAAAAATGTCTTCACCAAGACGCATTGTATTAAAATTATCAAAAATCAAAAATCAATGACAAAGACAGAATTCTCAGGGCAGCTAGGGAAAAGAAAACAGTAACTTATAAAGGAAAACCCATTAGATTATCATCTTACTTCTCAAACTATTCTCCTCAAACTCTTCCAAAAAATTGAAGAAGATGCAATACTTCCCAACTCATTTTATGAAGCCAATATTACTCTGATACCAAAACCTGGTAAAGATAACACAAAAAAAGAACACTACAGACTGATATCTCTCATGAACACAGATGCAAAAATCCTAAATAAGATACTAGCGAACCAAATATAGCAACATATTAAAAAGATTATACACCACGATCAAGTGGGCTTCATCCCAGGGGCACAGGGATGGTTCAACATATGCATATTGATTAATGTGATACACTACATAAACAAATTAAAAAATAAAATCATATCATATCAATAGATGCAGAAGAAGCCTTTGACAAGTACAGCATCCATTTATGATCAAAACACTTCACAAAACTGGTAGAGAAGGAAAGTACCTTAACATAATAAAGACCATCTATGACAAACCCTCAGCCAACATTATACTTAATGGTGAAAAACTAAAAACCTTCCAAGAATAGGAACAAGGCAAGGCTGTCCATTATCATCACTCTTATTCGATATAACATTGGAAGTTCTAGCGAGTGCAATCAGACAAGAGAAAAATATCAAAGGCATCTGAATAGGAAACGAAGAAGTCAAACTGTCACTATTTGCAGATGACAGAATTCTCTTTACAGAACACCCTAAAGACTCCACAGGAATACTACTAGAAACAATAAGCAAATACAGTAAAGTTTCTGGATACAAAATCGATTTTAAAAATCCATAGTGTTCTCATACTCTAACAATGAAGTGTCAGAAAAACAAGTGGAAAAAGTAATTCCTTTTGCAATTGCAACAAAAAAGAATAAAATACCTAGGAATAACTCTAATAAAACATGTGAAGGACGTACATAATGAAAACTATAAGACCCTATTAAAAGAAATCAAAAAAGATACAAAGAAATGGAAAGATATTCTGTGTTCTTGTATTGGAAGAATCAATATAATTAAAATGACCATATTACCTAAAGCATTATACAGATTTAATGAAATCCCATCAAAATCCCATCAGCATTTTTTAAAGAAATAGAACAAAAAAATCATCAGATTCGTTTGAAAGCACAAAAGATCTCGAATTGCCAAAGCCATCTTGAGAAAAAAGAACGAGGCTGGAGACATCACTCTACCCGACTTCAAATTATACTACAAAGTGACAGTAATCAAAACAGCATGGCATTGGCAGCAAAACAGACACACGGACCAGAAGAGTAAAGTCCAGATGTAAACCCATGTTTATATGGGCAAATAATTTTCAACAAAAAGCCAAAAACATACAGTGGAGAAAGGAAAGCCTCTTCAATAAATGGTGCTGGGAAAACTGGAAAGCCACCTGCAAAAGAATGAAAATAGACTGTTGTCTATCACTACACACCAAAATTAACTCAAAATGGATTAAGGACCTGAATATAAGACCTGAAACAATAAAATGCATAGAAAAAACATAGGAACTAAACTCAAGGATCTTGGACTTAAAGAGAATTTTATGAATTTGACATCAAAAGCAAGAGAAGTAAAATGTAAAATAAATGAATGAGACTACATCAAACTAAAAAGCTTCTGCTCAGCAAAAGAAACTGTCAACAAGGTAAAGAGACAACCATCCAAATGGGAAAATATATTTGCAAGCAGTGCCTCCGATAAGGGCTTAATATCCAAAATATACAAAGAACTTATACAACTCAATAACAAAAAAACAAACAATCCAATCAAAAAATGGGCAGAGGATCTGAATTGACTCTTCTCCCTAGAGGACATACAAATGGCCAACAAATATATGAAAAGATGCTAAACATCACAAGCTATTAGGGAAATGCAAATCAAAACCTCAATGAGATACCATCTCACACCTGTTAGAATAGCTATAATCAACGGGACATGTGATAACAAATGTTGAAAAAGATGTGGAGAAAAAGGAACTGCAAATTGGTACAGCCACTACGGTGGGACTGCAAATTGGTACAGCCACTATGGAAAACATTATGGAGGTTCCTCAAAAAATTAAGAATTGATCTACCATGTGACCCAGCAATCCCTCTACTGGGTATTTACTCTAAAGACTTGAAAACCCATATCCGAAAACATATTTGCACACCAATGTTCATGGCAGCATTATTCACAGTGGCAAGGACATGGAAGCAACTGAAGTGTCCTATGATAGATGATTGGATAAAGAAGTTGTGGTACATATATACAATGGGTTATTACTCAGCCATAAGAAGAGATGAAATACTGCCATTTGCAACAACATGGATGGACCTCCACATAAAATGTGATGGACATTTTCTCAACTAAGTCTGCTCTCACAGTAATCCACGCTATAGAAATTAGGCAAATCTGGTACTATTAGTTCTTGATGCTAGAGTTTTTTTTCCTTGCCCTATCATGGTAACTGAATTTCTAAGTATCTTGTTCACAAGTTCTTCTTGACTAATAAGCAATTTAAAACTTAATACTCTTTCTGATAAAATGAATTCCTGAGAATAGAATCTCATTACCTAATAGCAAATGTTCATGAGTACAGACTACTCTATTTACCTTTTTGGGTTCCTCACCATAGTTTCTGGAAATTCTGCTATGAATTATTAAAATATAAAATTTAATTATCTTAACCTTTTGGATCCTCTGCTTTGTCTCCAGCAAA
Source organism: Pteropus medius (assembly GCF_902729225.1). Taxonomy (NCBI): domain Eukaryota; kingdom Metazoa; phylum Chordata; class Mammalia; order Chiroptera; family Pteropodidae; genus Pteropus; species Pteropus medius. Next base: position 11,274,503 of record NW_024355205.1, read on the forward strand.
TCCCTTTTCTTAGGATCTCTAAAGTCTTACAACTTAGTATTCACTCTACCCCTAGTTGGGATGTCTAAAACAAGTCTGATTCCCATGTTTCTTTCCATGTTACAATGAAAAATGTTAGCATTAGCCTAAGTGCAAAATATTGGTCACTTACAAATATGCATAAGTCACCTAGTCAAGGAAAATACGCTACAATAAGTTCTTGCCCCTAAAATTGATAAAATGTTAAAATTAATAATATAAACAAGCAGTACCAAATTTCTTTTTAAAAATAAACTTATTTAAGAATGAATCAATGCCACTTTTCAATATTAAAGGAGATACCTCAAGACAGTGGGCTATCTTACACAACACCTAGTTTCTATATCCACAGTCAACATGCAGCTCTTACTTGAGCAGCTCTAAGAAGAATAAAACATCAAGTATTTCTATAAATTTTATTGTGCTAAATATCATCTACATATATTTGGCACTCAATGAATAAAGAGAACCCCAAAATGCTCTCTAGAGTAGTAGTTTTATATTGTTATATAAAACATTATATAATAGTGTTCTCTGGCTAGTAAATAGATAACCCACAACAAACTGTTATATTTTCAAAAACCACTTGAAAACAAACAACAAATAAATCAAAGCTAAATAGATTTATTTATAAGAAGATATCTCTGAGCTTTAAAAATGCTTTTGTGTATATGACTCTTCCAAAGAAAATATAAGAAGCTTTTCATGTAACTTTCTGCACAAGAATCCTTTCTGTTAGTGTACCCATTAACATTTCTAGGATCACTATTCTATCTCACACAACTGAGGCAGTGGTGGTTTACAGAAATTTTTCTGTAAAGGATCAAGAATACTGATGAAACTCAAAATACCTGACCAACTAACAAGGCCTAATTAGAGAGTACAGTTTCTGGAACTCTTTTCTACACTAGAAATTATCTCTGTTGTTGTTAGTCCTTGGGAAGGTTCAGAATGGGGCAGAGGTGACAGAGAAGGACAACTGGAGAAGCTGAAGGCATTTCAAGGAGGTGCTTGAACATTTATTTACTGCTTTCAAATCAGTATGGTGTATTTCTATATTTTATGAATGCATATGTCCTCATGGGTGGAAACTGGCTCATAATCAACCCTGATTTATCTTACCAATTTGGTTGAAAAAATATGTTTAAAAGCTTACAGATAGGCACAATAGAAAATCCTTAAAAAGGAGTATATCAAATATTTTCTGCCTCAAAAGGAAGTGATAGCTAGTGAGACATCTGTCTCCATGAATCAAGTGAATAACATCATATTAACACCAACCCAAAGCCTCTCCTTTCTTGAGTTGTTTGTAGGTGCAAACAGCTATATATTAAAGGGGATCATTTGATCATTTTTTCTGCATTGTGTTTTTTTCTTGTGGCAAGAATGACCATGGTAGGAAACAAAAGTTGCCCCTTTATTATTTCACAGGAATAATTCTGCATTGCATATTAAACTAATATTACATAATACATTGAAAGAGAAAAGAGAATAACACTTGGTGAAGTTGTTGAAAACATACTTAGTGTTTTCTTAGGCTGTACTATGTAATATTACTTAATGCTGATATTCATAACATATACAGTCTTCTCAAAGATCTACTGCTTTTAAGTTCACATAAATCATAAATACTGAATTCCATGGTATGATAATTCCTTAGAGTCAATTTTTTCCTCAGTGACAGTAGTAATATTTTTAATATGGTAGTCAATGAGAATATATAATTTTGTGTACCTATGAATATTTATGACTTTTTATATAAACAACTTTTTTAAAAGTTCTTAAAAAGTACAATAAATACCTTTATAACCTTCACCTGGATTCAATGATTTTTAAAAACTAAACTCTAAACTTTATTGTATTTCATCAGTTTTTTCATTATTGTATTTTTTCCTGTTATAAGATTTTATCCAAGTTACTATATTTCATTTAGATATTATGCCTCTTTTATGTCCTCTGGTCTGTGACCAGTTTCTCAGTATTAAAGTTTGTTTCATGACCTTGAGAGTTTTGAGTATAAGAGTAGTAATTATCAGATATCTTATAGTAATGTAGAGTAACCTTCATTTTAGAATTGTCTGATGATTGGACATGAGTTATTGGTTCAAAGAGTATAAAAAGGTGAAATGCCAATCACCCCATATTAGGGGGTAATAATATCCACATGACACCACTGATGATGTAACTTTGATCACTTAGTTAAGGTAGTATTTAACAGAATTTTTCACTCAAAAGTTACTATTTTCTCTTTTCATATTCTCTTGTATTATTATTTTTTCTTTTATGGACTGTGTGCCTTTGGAGTTGTATCTAAAACTTCACTGCCAAATCAAAGTCGTACATATTTACTCCTGTTTTCTTTTCTGGCTGTTTTATATCAGTACATTTTACATTTAGGTCTATGACCCATTTGAGTTAATGTTTGTATAATGTGTAAGATTTTGGCAAGGTTCTTTTTTTTTTGCACATGAAATTCAAATTGTTCCAACACCATTTGTTAAAAAGACTATCCTTCCCCTATTTAATTGCCTTACTAACGTGGTCAAAGATCAGTTAACTATATTTGTTTAGGTTTAATTCTGAATTCTCTATTTTATTCCATTGATCTATAAGTCTAAACCTTCATCCATACCATCCTTTCTTGATTACTATAGGTTCATAATAAGTTTTAAAATCAGGCATTGTGAATCTTCCAAATTTATTTTTGTTTTAGTTGGTCTACTTGTCTTCAGATCTGTTTTGACTATCTTAGTTCTTGTGACATTCCATGTGATGATTAGGATAAGTTTTTCAATATCTGCAAAAAAGAATATTGGTTTTCATTGGAGTTGTTTTGACTCTACACATCAAAATTGGAGATTGGACATTGTAATGATAGAGTGTTCCAATCCATGGACATAGATTTGATTTTCTTTAATTCTTTAGTTAGTATTTTGTAGTTTTCCATGTACAGATACTGCACAACTTTTTTTTTTTAGATTTATATATAAATAGTTAACTTTTGTATATATTTTTTACAGCTCCTATTTCAGTTTTTCACTATTTGTGTATAAAATACGACTTTAGATGTTGATCTTTTATCCTACAACCTTGCCAAATTAATTTATGAATTCAAGATATGAATTCCTCATATAGCTCCTTTTGAACTTTCTTTATAAAAAATCAAGTCATCTGAGTATAAAGATGATTCACTGATTTAAAAAAAAAATGTCACCTATGCTCTTTGAGTCTCTAGATAGGTAGGTAGGTAGACAGGCAGGCAGGCAGGCAAGCAGGCAGGCAGGCAGGCAAGCAGGCAGGCAGGTGGATAGACATGAACTATTTCTTATAAGAAACTCTTAAAGAATTTAACCTATAGTCTACAGACTCTTAGCTTTCCTTATTCTTGTTATCAGTTAATTTATGGAAATCTATGGTAAGTGCTATCAGAGTATTTACATTGACTGAGTGATCATTAAAAGTAGGTCAAGTTAATTCCATAGTTGAAGTGACAACAATTATAATTGAAAGAAAACAAACAAGCAGTAGAAGATGCTAACAAAAAAATGATATAAATGAAATGTCTCCTGTTATTTCACTACCCCTTCCTCTTTCCAAATATAGTTTTAGTTTTAGCCATAATCAGAAACTTCTTTCACTAAGAAAAAAATATATATTTTCCTCTACTTTTTTTCCTCTTCTCTCCTCTCCTCAACTCTCCACTCCCTGCCCCTTCCCTCTCCTCCTCTTCTCTCTCCTTTCTTTTCTCTTCTTTTTTAATTCTTCTCCTACACTTCTTGGTACATGAATTATTTACCTTCCTACAAGGAAAACTCACTTTGTGATGATTAGCATCATACTAATAAAAAAGTAAAAAAAATAAAAAAATAAAAAATAATAATAATAATGAATAGTATATCATATTAAAAAAAACATTTTGTCCTTAGAAACAGAAAGTGTACTTAAACAGGCTTAATCTAAAAACATAATCTGTCGATTCAAGCAACAGGAAAGTTCAGGAGTATATCCAAGATCAAACAGGATTTGACCAAATTGTCACATATTATAAAGAGTTTGATTCTCTGGAATATTCCTCCTATATCTGCCTTTCTCCATGTGTGGACCTGGTCTAAGGAAGGCTTCTCAGTAATGGTAGGAGAAATTTTAGGCGTATCAAAATACTCTTACTTTCAGAACAAAGAGATATTCTTTCCCAACTCTGAAAATGCATCCTAGGCTTTACTTTGAACAATTCAGATGAATTTCCTATATGGAGTTACAATGATTATCTTCGTCAATCAAGATCCGCACAGCTAAGGGTAGTGTCAGAGTAAATCAAAATCTAAGACATCATTACAATAGGATAGAGGTGAAATGATGATATGAGTTGGGGTGGCAAAGTCAAAAAAACAATGTCTACTCTGAGTGGTCAGAGTGGATTGTTTTCACAAAGTCACTGATTGTGAATCTGAGACACTAGGGTACTACGATGCATTTAATATGGGGGGGAAAAGGAAATAAACTTCTGTAAAAGAATGTATTTGCAGCCTGAATGTGATATGATGAAACACTTAAAGACAATTCTAGAATTTAAGTCAGCATGATGTGGATGATGGTAGACTTAAGAACACTGTAACATATAAAAACAAATTTCAGCATACTTCTGATCTTGAAACTTTATGATTCAACAAGATTTTGTAAATAAATCAATTTTACTACAATTATATAGGGTATATGCATCACTTAAGGCTTGATGTAATGATTTAAATACTGGACAGTCTCTTAATCTATAAAATAGTTAAACTGAAAATTCAAAATAAGACCATAATTTTAGTTCTCAGATACTTAAATCTGACACAAGTAAAGAGATCCACTAATTCTCTCTGTCCCATAAATCTCTGTTGACAAAGTTTAATAGGATGTGTTTTACTTTGCTTTGTTTTCAAAGTTATGTTTTTGTTCAAATATGCTAATCAATGGGTTCTGGTCATGTCAAACTTTATTACAGTTGCCTTTTAAAAAGATGCTAAACTAATCCAGGAAGTGCTGACATATTTTAACTTCTGGGATTTGAAAATCATTTCACATATACATACCTAATCTCAATTACATATTGTTTGGAGCTCTGGAAATAATAAAATATGTTAGCTGCATGAAAAAAAACTTCATAAAAACTGTATATAAAATAAAAGTTCTGAAGGATAGTCTAAGATGCTGCAAGAACCTAGAGAAATTTTGAGTTAGCTGCATGCACACAGTTATTATTCTGTGCAATGATTATTGCCAAGGTACACTGAAATTAGTTTATGCCATAAGTATTGATATAATAGCAAAATCACCCAAAGATGAAATGTTTTAAAAAAATCAAGACTATAGATATCTTTGAATTCAGTTATATTCTGCAGTAATGATGGGATTTTTTGTTAATGCTTATTATATCTCTTTTAAATGTATGACAGATCTATAAACACACAAAAATGTACTAAGAGGAATGGTCAAGACAAACATAGATAATGATAAAATCTTGAATCTGATAACAGCAGGTCACTAAATATTTACTGGAAAATCAAGTGTACAAATTATAGAAGGAATACTTTCTGTTTACTCCTAGGCACAAAATAGGACACAAATTCTTTGGGTTTCACATATAGAATTTTTGAGAAGTCCATGAAAAACAGATGGAAAATTCCTGCAAATTGATTTATTTTTGTACTGGAGTTAAAATTAATGAGGCTCTTGGGGCCTTTGCTAAAAACACCATTTACTTATTCAGTATTTACAAATGTCACAGAAAATCTCAAGGTTGAAAGAAAATTCAGAGCTCATTTTTTTCTAATGTATTATTCAATTCTGAATATATTTATTTGCCTGATTAAATAAGCCAAGTTAGAAATGATCTCCAGAACTGTTATATAATTTCCAATTAAAAATTTCTTTTGCTAGGTAAGATAATTTTAAGTGGTTGAGTTACATCTGTTGTGTAAACATTGTGACCTAACCGTGGAAACACTTTGTGTCATTTAGTAAAATGAGTAATCCACAGCCAGATGTCAATGCATATGGAAGACTAGTACTATGAGTAGTTGTTGCCTGGCTATAATGCCTTGAAAACATGAAATGTGTCATATCCAATTCGAACTTCAAATTTCTTTTACAGGATTCATTTCAGGATCATTTTAACATTGTCAAATGGTACCACAACAAATATCAGTGGAAAAATAGCAACCAAAAATCTTTCAAAACCATCCAAATGCAAAGCTCATCTGATCATGCTTAAGAAATTGTGTTCTTGTTTCCTTGGTAGGACTGATCTGAGTAGCAATGTGTGGAACTGCTGGCCTTTTTTAATAAATAAAGGAAATGTTCCTTTTTTTATAAATAAAGGAAAATATAGATAGTTTATCTATCTTTTTTCATTTGTATATTCTTTCAACATATATTTATTTCACATCTACTTTTTGCCAAGTATCTTTACCTGCTGTTAGTCCAAGATGAAGTAAACACAGTTTCTACCTTCCTATAACTCAAAATTTAGTGATACCAACACTGTGGTAAATCACAATTACAATATAGCATATTAACAAAAGTGTTTTTCTTTTTTTTGGCAAATAAAAAATGTACTCAAAGTCCAGAGCATGGCTATCTTAAAGGCTTTTGGAGTATTACTAATTATAAGATTAGTGAGAGTAAGAATTAATCTAAACGAAAGTAATGAGGAAAGACATATCAATTTATTGGTAGAAATACTTAAAGTTAGAATAAACAGATGAGGTGGACCATAGAACATTCAGAGATTTATAAATTACTGTGTAGAGCTGGAATGTAAAAAGCATTATTGAAAACAGTGAAGAATACTGCACAGGAATTCTAGCCATTTAATCAGGGATTATGCCATAAAAAGGCTTTACAAAGTATTCTAGAAAATTGAAATTATGTATTAGGGGCCCAGGGATCTACTGATGGATTATGAACTAATATTTGCAATTTAGAACAAGAAAAGCGTTAATAGAGGAAAAACTGCAGGAAATAACTGTATTGAAAACATGACATTTAAGAAATATGACATTATTTGGAAGCAGGGTGATCATATGAATTGAGTTGGTTATAAACGTGGATACAGAGAATTAGATAATTTAGAGAGAAATAAAGGACATATAATCTTTATGGACTCACAAAATAATGTAAACTCTCTGGTTTTTAACTTGAGCTAGGGAAAAGATATGACTATTCACCGAGACACCAAAAAGAAAAAAGAAAGAAAGAAAAAAAAAAGAACCAGATTTGGGGACCAAGATGAGGAAGCCATCATCATCAGCTGTAATTCTCTGAAATTCACAACAAAATAAAGATCCTTTTCACATATTCTCTCTTCTCCATTTTTTCTTTTTTCTTGCCAGAACTGTTATCACTTAGATATTATCTTTCTTAGCTAAACTATTAAATGTAATACCTTGTCTACTTTGTATCATTTTATCTTTATGATTCTTTCTGATGATTATACAATTTATTGAATAAAATAAAACATCTATTTGGTTGATGCTTCTTGAAAAAAAAAAGCATGAGTGTATAATGCACATAAATTTATCACATTCAAGCAGAAATATGTCTTGTTAGAAACACTGAGCAAAGAGTACTTATTGTCTGTTATATTTACCTGGATATCTATCTATCATTAATAGTATCAAAAAAGTGTGAAACACTATATATTATAAAGAAAATGACAATTAGTTTAGAAAAATCATCAAAGTAAAATAATAATACAACAAAGTCATGCCTTCAATATTCTGGCTGAAAATTATTTTTATTTTAGAATCATCTCAGACAGGAATAAAGATATTTTAAAACTTAAACAAAAACTGCTCTACTATGAATGCTGCCTAAATATTTACCTCAGCTTGTATCATGTTGCATAAAAGAAAATATAATACAAAAAAGTAAAACATGCAATTCAGGAAACAAGAGATACTTATTCTACATAGGATTCTACAGGTTTCTACACAGATGGCAACAAAGAGAAGTCTGAGGATGAGAGATCAAAAAAGTTGCTGGATTATAGCTGTGCAGTAGTTCCAGTGATCCACCAGAGGTAATCCAAGCAGGTGAACAGACCATGATAGCTGAGTCATCTTCAGAGAAAAATCAGAAACGATATTCCTATGAATATGAAAAATGATATTGATAGCACTGATATCTAAGAGATGTGGAGCAGTAGGGAAAAATGAAATAATTTTTAGAAACTAGCCAAATAAAACAAAAAAAGCAAGTTATTATTTTCATTAAATCTCTAAGTTTTATGAGGAAAAAACCAATAAGTTGATGCAAATTTAGATTGCATAGAGTTGGTAAATATTATTATCTTAACAGGATCTTCCTTTTAGACTGTGTAGAAGGTAGTCATTTGGGTATGGCCTTGGCCTCTCTCCTAGGCAAACTATTATCACTGGTAATCAGTTTTTACCATGTCCCCTTCCTCTTTTCTTCCCCAAACATATATCTGAACTGGGAATGTATATCTGTTCTAAACAAGTTGAGTTACCTTTTTTCCTGAGAATTTGATTAAGACTCAGAGAAAGCAAAATTAAGACCTGTGAAATGAATTGCAGAACATCAGAAGTCTATATATAACTCTCACCGAATTCCCCAGATTTTTCATTTTTATTTTCTTCTCTTCCAAAGCACTATTTGTTCATTCACCTTCCATGTCCTTCCAATTCATTCTTATTTGTGCTAATAATTTATGAAGATATTAGACAGTGGGATATTTGGAATTCTCCTTCAAAAGATTCTATATGATTACTAATCATTTTCTGTGCTTAATCCTGTTATATGCTCTTATGCTAAACTAGATGAGATTTGTTATTTTCTTGCGGAAACAGTTTAAGTACTATTTGCAGAAAATTCCGTTTCAAAAATTATGCAGTTTACAGAATGCTGGGGTATAGTCATCAATTATATCTCTTATACTCTAGAAAAGGTTGTTCCTAATTTACTAATGCACTGTTTTGTGCAATGCCAGATAATGAGTTTTACATTACTTTCATCAACATATGTTTTAAAGAAAACATGATATAATAATTCATATCCATAAATGCCATTTTTCTCAATACCAGGTAATGTAGTGATAGTAACTGTTAAATAAATATTTCTAGTTTTTGAAGTAAAACTAAGAACGAGAGCAACAACCAAAGTTCTCAAGATGAGAAACACTCTCATTAATAGTTCAGTTCCTGCTTATCATTAATTTTAGCTACAATAACAAGGATTTGACTGATGATGCCATGACCAATTACCTGAAAAATACATAAATATGTAGTTTTCACCTTATGACATTCCTTTGCTTTCAGGTTGATAATAAGGTATACTTTTAAAATGTATCTTTGTAATATTTTCTTATAGTTGTGGTATACTACATCAGTTATAACTATGAATAATGTCAGTTATATCTTCATGTTTCTAACTTTTAAACATTACAATCTAGTTCTTGACAAAACAGATTTATTTTATATAATCTTTGTTTATATCTAAATATGGTATTTAATTTCTTTAAAACATGCTGTAAATAGAGCTTTATGAACATAAAGCTACCAGTTTTGATCTTATAATGTTTTAAAAGTGCTGATTACTCTAAAAATTATTCAACAGCTTAAAATATTATTTAGATAACTGACTTAAAGATAGTTTGAAGCAATATATTCTATGGGCATATAACAAATTCAACACTGGTAAGACAGTTAAATTCTATTTTTCATAAATCTTGTCAGCAATGAGCTAAATGCTTATGCATACATAGGCAAAAAAATTTTGTGAAGTTAAACACAATTGAGAAATTTTATGATTCAATTTTTAAATATGGTTCATACAATATATCCATCCTAAGTACATGTGTGTAGAAGTAATAGATGTATAGTATATGTATGCATGCATGTTTAAATCATATATATACATGTGTGTGTATATATATATATATATATATATATATATATGTATATATATATACACACACAATATATATAGTTAAAATGAGTTTTACACAGGCCGACACGTGTTTCTGTTCAAGTATGACTTATACAGTACTAGAAACAAAACTAGGAAAAGGAGGTAGTCTTCATGTACAAAGAAAGTCTGGTGCTTTTTAACTACAACTTGGGGGCTTTAATAACAACAACTATATTGTTAATTCTTGATCAACCATTTAAAACAAATAAAACAGCTATTTATCAAGAATGTAGAGAAAAAGAAATACTGAAAAATAATCAATTTAAAAAGACATAACATGAACTCAAAATCTATGGTACACATGAAAGCAGTTCTAAGAAGAAAATTCCTAGTAATACAGGCATACCTCAAGAAGCAAGAAAAAGCTCAATTAAACAGTTTAACCTTACACTTAAAAGAACTAGAAAAAGAAGAGCAAACAAAGCTCAAAGGGAATATAAGGAAGGAAATAATAAAGATCAGAGCAGAAATAAACAAAATAGAGTCTAGAAAAACAATACAAAAATTAATGAAACCAAGAGCAGGTTCTTTGAAAGGATAAACAAAATTGACAAACACTTAACCAGATGCATCAAGAAAAAAAAGAGAAAGGATTCAAATAAATAAAATCAGAAATAAAAGAGGAGAAATAACTACAGACCCCACAGAAATACAATGGATCATAGGAAAATACTAAGAGCAATTATATTCCAACAAATTAGACACTAGGAAGAAATAGATACATTCCTAGAAACATACAGTCTCCCAAGTCTGAGACAAGAAGAAACAGAAAATATGAACCAACTGATTACCACCAATGAAATCAAATTAGTAATCAAAAAACTCTCCGAAACCAAAAGTCCTGGACCAGATGGCTTCACAGGTGAATTTTACCAAACATTCAAAGAAGAATTAATACCTATGCTTCTGAAACTATTCCAAAATATTCAAGAAGAGGGAAGGCTCCCTAACTCCTTTTACGAGGTCATCATTACGCTGATTCCAAAATCAGACAAAGACATTACAAAAAAGAAAACTATATGCTGATATCTTTTATGAACACTGATGCAAAAATTCTCAACAAAATATCAGCAAACAGAATTTAGCAACACATTAAAAATATCATACACCATGATCAAGTTGGACTTATTCCTGGGATGCAAGGTTGGTATAATATATGCAAATCAATTAATGTGATATACAACATTAACAAATTGAAAGATAAAAATCATATGATCATATCAATATATGTGGAAAAAGCATTCAAAATCCAACATCCATTTATAATAAAAACTCTCAGTAAAGCAGAAATAGGGGAAATATACCTCAACATAATAAAGGCTGTATATGACAAACCTACAGCTAACATTTTACTCAATGGGAAAGGCTAAAAGCATTTACCTTCAGATCAGGAACAAGACAAGGATGTCCACTTTTACTACTTCTGTTCAATATCATATTGGAAGTCCCTGCCACAACAAGCAAAGAGAAATAAAAGGTATCCAAATTGGAAAGGAAGAAGTAAAACTGTCATAATTTGCAGATGACATGATACTCTATATAGAGAACCCTGAAGATTCCACCAAAAAAAAAAAAATCTGTTAGAACTGATCAATGAATTCAGTAAAACAGCAGGACAAAAAATTAATATTCAAGTCAATGGCATTTTTATATACCAATGATGAACTTTCAGAAAGAGAAATTAAGAAAACAATCCCATTTATTATTTCATCGAAAACAATAAACTACCTGAGAATCAAATTAACCAAGGAGGTAAAAAACCTGTTCTCAGAAAATTATGTTATTGAAAAAAGAAATTAAAGATACAAATAAATGGAAGCATATATCGTGCTCATAGGTAAGAAGAATCAACATCATTTAAATAGCCACACTACCCAAAATAATCTATAGATTCAATGCAAAATACTAATGGCATTTTTCAGAGAACTAGAACAAATCAACTGAAAATTTGTATGGAACCATAAAAGATCTCGAAGCGCCACAGCAATCTTGAGAAAGAACAAAGTTGGAAGTATCACTCTACCTGATATCAAACTATACTACAAAGCTAGAGTAATCAAAACAGCATGATACTGGCATAAAAACAAATGCATTGATTAATGGAACAGAATAGAGAGCCCAGAAATAAATCCATGTCTATATGCTTATTTAATATACACTGGAGTAAAGACAGTCTTTTCAATAAATGGTGCTGGGAAAATTAGGTAGATACATGCAAAAAAAAAAAAAGAAACTTGGCCACTTTTTTTACATCATGCACAAGAATAAACTCAAAATGGATTAAAGACTTAAATGTAAGACTCGAAACCATAAAAATTCTAGAAGAAAACATAGGCAGTAAACATTTTGATATTGCTAACGGTAATTTCTTTTCAGATATATTTCCTCGGGCAAGGAAAACAGAATTAAAAATAAACAAATTGGGACTACATCAAACTAAAACATTTTTGCACAGCAAAAGAAAGTATCAATACAACAAAAGGACAACCTCCTGAATGGGAGAAGATATTCACTTATGATACATCGGATTAGGGGTTAATATCCAAAATATATAAAGAACTCATACAACTCAACAACAACAACAAAAAACAAGCAATTTAATGAAAACATGGGCAGAAGACCTGAATAAATATTTCTCCTAAGAAGAAACGCAGATGGCCAATAGACATATGAAAAGATGCTCAAAGTCACTTATCAACAGTGAAATGCAAATTATAATCAGAATAAGATATCAGCTCACATCTGTCAGAATTGCTATCATCAATAAATCAAAGAACAACAAGTGCTGGCGAGGATGTGGAAAAAAGGGAACCCTCAGACACTATTGGTGGTATTGCAAACTAGTACAGCCACTATGGAAAACAGTCTGGAGGTTCCTCGAAAAATTAAAAATGGATCTATCTTTTGACCCAGCAACTGCACTTCTGTGTATTTATCTAAAGAATATCAAAACAATAATTTATAAAGATCTATGCATCCCTATGTTCATGCCAGCACTATTTACAATAGCCAAGATATGGAAGCAACCTAAATGCCCATCAAGAGAAAATTGGATAAAGAGGTTATGATTCGTATATACAATGAAATATTACTCAGTCATTAAAAAAATGAAATCCTACCATTTGTAATAACATGGATCGACCTAGAGATTATTATGATAAGCAAAATAAGTCAGAGAAAGATAAACACAATATGATTTCACTTATACACAGAATCTAAGAAATAAAAAGAACAAATTGAAAATAGGCCCATAAATATATAGGACAAGCAGGTGATGGCTGAGTGCAGGGAGGGGATGGGAAGGCTGGAAGAAAGCAGTGAAGGGTTAAAGAAATACAAATTAGTAGTTAATAGAGGGTCACAGGAATGGGGAGCATGGCATAGGGAATGCAGTCGGCAGTACGGTAATGGCTATGGATGGAGCCTGAGGGAAGATAATCAGGGGGATCGTTTCATAAACTATATAGATGTCTAACCAATATATTGTATACTTGAAACTAATTTAAAAAAAAAAAATAAATAAAATAAAAATTTAAAAATAAAAAAAGACAACATGAAAAAATAGCACACTGAAAAATAAAAACAAATTTTATTTTGCAAGGTCATAGTTTCTAACACAAATATATAAATAATTACATTAAATATAAATGTTATAAAAATTTCAATGAAAAGGTAAAGATCATAAAAGTGAATGAAAAGCAAACACCAAATACAATGCGATACAGAAAAGTTCCACTTTAAATGCAGATACATTAAAAATAAAATGGATGACTATAGTGAGATATCACCTCACACCTGTCAGAATGACTATCATCAAAAAGACAAGAAATAAGCATTTGAGAGGATGCATGTGGAGCAAAGGAGACCCCTGTGCACTGTTGTTGGGAATGTAAACTGGTGTAGTCACTATGGAAAACAGTATGGAGATGCCACAAAAAATTAAAAATGAAATACCATATGATCCAGCAATTCTACTTCTGTGTATTTATCTGAAGAAAATGAAAATACTAACTCAAAAAAATATATGCACTCCCCATATTTACTGTAGCATTATTTGCAATAGTCAAGATATAGAAACAACCTAAGTGTCCATCTATGGATAAATAGGTAAAGAAATGTGATATATACAGTCACCAACTTGCAATGATTCAACTTAAAATTTTTTGACTTTATAGTGGCGGGAAAATGATATGTATTCAGTAGAAATGAGCTAGTCTAAGCCAAGATGTATAGTAGATTAAATGCATTTTTTACTTATAATATTGTCAACTTCCAATGAGTTTATTGGGACATAACCTATCACAAGTCAAGGAGCACCCATATATATAATGGAGTATTATTCAGCTGTTAAAAAACAATAACAACAACAACAACAAGAAAATATTGCTATGCAGGACTTCATGGACAGACCTTGAGGGCCTTATGCTAAGTAAAACAAAAGAATGACAAATATTGTTTGATCTCACTTATATAAGAAACCTTAAACAAACAAACAAAAAACAAAAAGAAAAACATGATCACGGATAGCAGAGAACAGGTTGGCAGTTGCCAGAGGCAGGGTGTGAGGAGTGGGCCAAATGGGTGAAGGAGGTCATAATGTACAAACTTCCAGTATTAAATCAATAAATCCTGGAGCTGTAGAATACAGCATGGTGACAGTTAATAACACTGTGTTGCATATTTTAAAGTGCTAAGAGAGTAAATCTTAAAAGTTCCAATTATAAGAAAAAAAATTTTGTAACTTTGTATGGTGACAATGTTAACTAGACTTATTGTTTCTCAATAATGAGAATAAATAATAAATGAGTCAATTCTCCATGAAAAGTTAATCTTAAATATGCATGCATTTAAACACAACTTCGAAACACATGAGCAAAAACTGACACAAGTGGAAGAAGGAACAGACAAATTCAAAATGATAGTTGAAAATTTTAAAGCCTCTATTTCAGTAACTGATAGAATAAGTAAACAGAAAATCAATAAATATATGGAAAATTTAAAGAGTATTATTAACCAGCTCTTTTTAATTGACATTTGTAAATTGCTATGGCCAGTATCATTAGAATACACTATTTTTTAAAGAGCACAGGCAACATTTACTAAAATTTATACTGGATATAAAGCAAGTCTCAACAAATTTAAAAGAATTTAAATTATACAGTGTAAATTCTTTCCCTGAAATGGAATTAAATATTAATCAATAACAGATTAAATTTTTAAAAACTTAAATAACTCCATACATATTTATAAAATAAGCAAACTTGCCTAAAAGTTCCTATGTCAAAGAAGAACTCTCGAGGTAATAAGGAATTTTTTTTACTATGTTATAATAAAATATAACTTACAATTAAAGTAATACATGGAGGAAAAGTATATTTTTATATTTGATATAAAAATAAAGATTCAAAATCCATTATTTAAGCCTACAACTTAAGATTTATACTAAATTCCATTTATGCAGAATTAAAGAAATATAAAGAATAAAAAGTAAAATTAAAAATAGAGAAGAAATTTTAAAAGAACAGCAACAACTGGTTCTTAAAAAATAAAAAAATAAAACTGATAAAACTCAAGAATGATTAAGAGAATATGCATTTTCAATAATATCATGGAAGAGGCAGTGTTTTATTCTCACTGAAATAAACATTTATTCTAGATATCGGTTTTGCCTTCCCTGTGAGGAATGCTTCTGCCAAACTACCATCGGTGCTCTTATGAAATGCCTTGTTCATTGTCATGGTATTCCACCCAGCATTGCTTCTGACAAGAAACTCATCACGCAAAAGAATTGTGGCAATGTGCCCATACCCATGGCATCACTGATCTTACCATGTTCCCCATGATTCTGAAACATTCTGGTTTGATGGAATGGTGGAATGGCCTTTTGAAGACTCAGTTATAGTTCTAGCTAGGTGGCAGTACTTTGCAGGGCTCTGGCAAGGCTCTCCAGGAGGCTGTATATGCTCTGAATTTGCACCTAATACTTGGTGCTATTTCTTCCACAGTCAAGATAATATATGATGTAAGGGACAATACCACATAGCAGAATGGTAAAGGCAGAAGCACTAATCTCAGACTACATATGGTCAAATTTTCTTTCTCTTGGCCAAAAATTACTTCTCCATTTCTTTCACAGCAAAATGGAGAATTTGATAGAACCTCTAAGATTCTTGTGAAAATTAAATGAATGCATGTAAATTTACAGTTCCTGGCTCATAATAAATCATCAATAGAATGTCATCTATTATTATAATGATGTTGGACTACTGGTTTGAATAGATATATTAATATGTTAATTATTTATTATTGTACTTCTATAAGCAATAACATAAAAGTTTTTCATGTTTAATGCTGAATTATATCAAAGTCATTTTAGTACTTGTCAATTAATGTTTTCTTATTTAATTTGCCTATTAATGATTTTAATAAATAATAGGTATCCTCTCCCAGAACTAATACTTATATGTTACATAACAAATATTCAATCACTGCATATTAGTCATATTTATAATACTAAATTTGATATTTGGATTTAGGTTTTTTCATGTATATTCGTAATTATCAAGATGTTAGTATTAAGCTATCTTCATAAAATTACATGAAAAACTTATCTTCCAAAGCTTTAAGACAGTTTAAAATCTATAAGACTGAGACATTACCTGATTAATAGCATCATTTAGTTTTAAAAATCCATATGTCTGGCTGATAGTGATAACTAGGAGCATACTGCCCATGATTCCAAATGGAAAGAAATATTATTTTTGCATTACACATCTACTGAACTCCCCAGTCAACTTCATACAATGCATCAAAACACAGTAAACACCTATACTGAAGTAACAATCACATTAGAATGTGAAATGTTTTAAACATTATTTCCTAGTCACCTGTTTGTAGTTACATTTTTCTTTCTATTTACTTTTCTTATTCTTTGCTTCATTCTTCACATTTTTTATCAACACTTTTTCAAACTTGTAGAGGTCTGTTTATATAACACTAAATAAAAACAGGAGCGAAGTATGGATGTATTTAACCTAAATATATTTAAACTAAAGAACCATATGCAGAATAAATGCAGTTGCAAAGAATGGTTCACATTGAGAAAGTTCTGATGACTTTCTCAGTTCCAGGTAAATATCAGAAATGCATCCCCACTGTCAGCATTTGACATATTTTTTCAAAGTACCTATTTGGGAGCCTGATATTCTATAGTTATAACCTCTAAGCCTATCATTTGTCAAGAATCCAGCTAAAATTTTCTTACTTGTTTTTATTAGCTTAAAATATTATATTAGGTCAGGAAAATTATTTTAAAATATTTCTGTGTAACTACTTGTTACAAACCATTGTATTGTGCAATATATAGACTATTTAATGTAACTCTACTAAGAAAATTTATCTGTGAAAATATCTCTAGGGAATAAGGTTTTGACAGGTGAATATTGTAGAATTAAAAGATAGGTAAAATTCCCTGTTGCATATTACATATTGGGAGACAAGCAGATTTCTTAGAAAAGATCTCGACAAGGACTCAATGCAAAAGAGTGCTCTGTGTTGAAGAGTAAAGTTCCCCATACTTCTTTGCTACTACACAGACGCACACACACACACACGTACATGAAAATAAATAAAAACAGACTACTGACACATGAAGCAATGTGAATTAATCCAAATGCATTAGCCCAAGCCAAAGAAGCCAGACATATTTTATAATACCATTTATAAAAAGTTTCAGAAAAAGAAAAAGTAATCTATAGTTACAAAAATCAGATCAATGATGGCCTAGGAGAAGAAGTAAAAGAGATGCCAGCAACGAGGTCCCAGACGACCTTTTAAAGAAAATGGAAAAAAATCTATACCTTGATTGGGGCTATGATTATAGAAGAATAATTTTTTAAAGCTCCCAAATAATATAAATGTATGCAAGTTATTATACATCAATTACATCTCAATAGAGTTTATTGTTAAAGTAATCACAGATGTCAACAGTTCAGTTCCTCCTTAAAGGGAAATTAAATTATACTTGTATACAGAAAAATAAGGGATGAGGGTAGAAATTCCAGATATTTTTGGGAAAAAAAAAACATTGAAAATCACTGTTTAATTGTAAACTCACTAAGACAATCTAAGGACCAAAAAATAGCCCGGCTCTAAGTTTACTTAGGTATAAAAAGTAATATATTTGGTGGTAGGTTATCACTAATTTAGAAGCAAGTACAGCTGTGATACTGATAATGAACCACATACTACTTTTCTTCTTCCACGCATTTGTTTTTTACAACTTATTATTATCCTTCTACTTATTTAAAGTAGAATGAAGACTTAGAAAATGTTCATAAAAATAGAAAGAAAAACTTTAATTTAGGAATGAGAGGCTGAAGCTTATAACTCATTTAAATACTCTGACAAAAAACGTGAGCCCAGTAGCCTATATTTGTTTTCTAAGTTTCATAACAGTCAGGGACTATATAGTCATTTGACATGAAATTTAGTACCTGTTAAATCCAATAATGGCTTCATAGGATTTATATGTAATCTGAATTATGTCTTTTCAGATGCTCATTACTGTAGAGTTCACAGATAATAATCAAAATAATAAAAAGTTCTGTTAGAACGATTATACAATTTAGAAGTTTAAAACTGTGCTAGGTACACATATAAATTCATATATGTATGTATAAATATACATATGTGTGGTGTTTGTGTGTATAGAAGAACATTACCCAAAAAACTTATGCAGAATTTTGCTTTAATGAATTCATATCTAACATATTGCCTTCATGGGAAGATTGTAAAATGCCCACACATGATAATTTTTAGTTCAGCCAGCCTCTAAACCTATCATTTGACAAGAATGCAAGTTTAAAACATTGTCAATCAGAGAATAATTTGGTACATTCACATGCAGAACAGATGGGAATTTTGGAAATCTATCCTGTCCTTTGCACATGTGAGGGAAAAAAATATTGACACTGATTTTATGCATATATCTGTGTGTGTGTGTATGTGTGTGTAGTACACTACAAGTAGAGTGTAATTGTGTTATAAAAATATATTTAATAAACGTTGCATAAAAGATTTAAAGTACTATTCAACTCTGAATGTGTAGTGGTCACCAAATCCTTCTCAGGCCACCATTCAAAAACAATGTTGCCGGAGGAGATAAACACTGTTAAGCACACATTGTGATTATAATGAACATTTTGACAGACACAGAAACATATTTCAAAACTTAGAATCCCAAGGATCCAGGCTAATACATATTAAACAAAAATGCACCAATTCATTCTTTAATAAACTGGAAATGTCCTGAGGGCTTTAGATTTCTATTGGTTCCATAGAAATGTAACATATCACGGCAAGAACAAGTCATTTCCATTTGGGAACTCTACACTTGAGTTTTGTCTTCAAAATCGCTAAAAGTATGCCCCTGGAATATTCATTACCTAAGTTATTGTCTTATCAGAAAAATAAGAACAATAAATTCCCAACTTTTCATGAAAAATCAAAATGAGATATTTTTAGAATTGCAAAACCTCTGTTCAATTATTGATAACATAAATTAAATGTACATTCATTTTTGTTTATTGCAGAACTACTCAAATAGAAAATTCTCCCCAAGCCTTACCCTTTCTTGAAAATTCAAGCAGTAAATATTTGCATAGATTAGCCATATCTCAGTAGACTATGCACATGTCTTTATTAATTCTGCCTCTATCAAATAGGAGGCATCATAACATTTGTTTAAAGCAAGTCAATGAAACCATAATTTAAGAGAGAGTATCTCTATATTTTTAGGTGGTATCCTGTGAAATCGTAAGTTAGGCACATTTATCTTTAACTTAATCACATCATAATGAAAATGACAGAACTAAATTTGTATGGCCTTAAAAAATCTAAAATAATATGATTGAAATTGTTTTTAATTTTTCAAAACAGGGGTATAGTTTAAAAATATAAGAACCAATGTAGGTTAATTGCCATTAAATATTTTAATCAAATATTAAAAAGAAAAAATTCCTTCAACAAATGAATTATCTTTAAATATGCTTTTAAAGAAGAAAAATAAGCAATTTCATTTTTTATTTAAGATTGAATTAGAATTTCTGAAAAATAATTAAATCCTGTACGTGCGTACTTATTTATTACAGTTAAGATCAAGCTGCAATAATTAATAAAGATTTTGACAGGGTGTTCATGTTAATAAATATTTTGCTCTTTCCTCCAGGATAGAAAGTATAAATTAATTATAATTTGGCAAGTGATTTAAGTATAGAGTCCTCGGATTGAAAACAAACGATGATAGAAGTCACATACGATATTTACTGATAGCAAAAGTAAAGAGCAATTTTGAGGAGTCTCATAAGAACTAAATATTCCAAGTATATCTAGTCCTTATTTTGTGAAAATTTTTCGAAAGTTCAATTTGTAAAATTATAAAATTATTTCAACTTCCATATGTGAATGTTTTTATTTAAATCATTTCTGCAGCTTTAACCAACAATTCAAAAATTCAAATAATTTTAATGTGATAAAAATCTCTTAATGAAACAAATCTTATTACATATATAAATACTGATATGATATATATTATATATTGTATATGAAATATATATTATATATACATGTATA
Source organism: Pteropus medius (assembly GCF_902729225.1). NCBI lineage: Eukaryota > Metazoa > Chordata > Mammalia > Chiroptera > Pteropodidae > Pteropus > Pteropus medius. Next base: position 11,295,128 of record NW_024355205.1, read on the forward strand.
AAGAGACTCATTTTTTTATATGATAAAATAAGATTTTTATTGTTTTTAATTTTAAATGAATCTGAGAGCAGCCCATGGATTCACAGCTCCAAACTTAGAAAAATCATCCATGAATAGACATATAAAAAAGCAAAAAATTACATTCAAGAGATCCATGAACCAGAGAGAAAAATAACTAATTTAGTGCATGTGTGTGGGTAGATTCTTGTCAACTATAAAGCTGATGGAACTGTGTTGATCAATGGGTGACATATCATAGATAAGAGAGAAGTACTGTCTACTGAAAGAAGAGATGGAGACATTTTTTCATGCTCCACTCTCTGTTGCCTAAGATCATATACTCATATTCTCTCCAACACCAGGAGTGCAACTTTTAAGGCTATCAAAGCAAAACCTCTGGTGTGATATTATTAATTAAACTACATACACTATGCAAATTTTTCCAATTTCCTCCAATGTCCTTTTCTGTTTGAGGATCCTGACCAGGATCTCACATGACAATTAGTAGTTATTTTTCTTTATTTAATCTCTTCCAGATTGCTGTAATTCAACATTCTTCCCTTGTCTCTCACAACTTTAAGACTTTTCACAAGTACTGAAAAACTTTTTAATGAAATATCCCTCAATTTATATTTGTCAGATGTTTACTCATGATTGGAATAAAGTTAGACATGTCTGGCAATAATAGCACAACAGTCATGTTTGTCTTAGTGCATCCTCATATCTAGGGGTCCCTAGTGTTCATGTCATGACTGGTGATATTAACCTTGATGACTTGACTAAACTGATAATCTGAGTCTCTCCCTGTAAGATTACTTGTTTTTCTTTTGTAGTTAATATGTTAGAGGAGAAACTCTGAGACTAGCTAAATCTTGTTTCTCTTCAAACATTCCACTATGCATTCTTCTTGATTTCAGTAGTACTATATATTTAATATTTAAAATGAGATGTATTTTTCTGTAATTGTAATGAAATTTTATAATAGAGAAATGCAGACATATATGCTCAAATTTCCTATCTAAACTGGTACTGGGCATATTATTTTTTATTTTTTATTTTTTTGGCATTTTAACTTTGGTGGTGATAAGAAAAGGTAAAGAAAGCATCAGTTGATTAAGAAACTTCCACAGAAAATTGTTTTAGTTTTAACCACTAAAAAGATAATTTCTAAAAATTCATGCTATACAGATCTTGTGGATCATGAAAATGATTTTGTTTAAAATAAAAATCAAAGAGAATTTCATTGTCAGTACATGCTAGCAGAAATAAATTTTATTTCTACATGTAATTAAGGTTTGTTTCCCTATATAGTATGTGTAATACGTGCAGGAGGTAATTAGAATTTCTCAACGAGTCTTAGGGGGAAATAACCCAGAGAGGTCAAACCACTATTTCACCTAAAAGTGGGCAAAACGGTCTCAGTCTAGCCTTTGATGGGCTAATTTACTTCCCATATTTTCTAGACATTTTCTAGTGAGCCTAAACTACTTTTAAAGCGAGAAAAAATATTTTTAAAATAACGTTGGTGTTGATCAGGAAAAGTAAACATCCTCTAATCATGAAAGTGTATGCAGTCTAGTGTGAAATATTTGGTATGCATAGCTGTAATCATTCCTCAAATGTGAGCTTCCTGAAATTTATGAGTAGATTTATTTATCTAGGTCTCATTTTAGAACTTAGTCTCTTTCTTTGATACTTAGCAATTATTATTAAAAAATAATCCACTTCAAATTCTACTTTATACACTGAAGTCTCTACCAAGGACTACCTGTTATTCCACTTTCAGCATTTCTTAACATTTTAACATCTATGTCACATAAATTGGGCATGTAAATATATCTTGTCCCCGATTTTTGGCTAGTTATTCTTGATATCTGTTTTGTCCCTTTTATATATGAAGTTTTTTTGATGTGCAAAACAACATATTTCTGATTCTTAATATCTATGAGATAATGTAGCTTTGTCTTAATTTTAGTAGCTGCTTTAGATATTAGCTAATTGAGTGTTTTACACTGGTAATGAGGAAAATAGGAAGAGAACAAACTATATTTCAATCTTCATATTTCATACTTATTCATTAATATGAATATTTTATGTATAAATCACATAAACACTGACATTGCAAGTAGCTTCTTTCTGGACTATCTACATTTTTGAGTTACTCTTAATCTTTTAAGAATAATATGGACCAAAGTTAAATAAATTGAATATGTAAATATTAGGCATAACCTTATGAAATTGCCAATTAGGTAGAACAAAAATAGTTTACTATAGGTAATTTCATGTGGTTCAGTGTAATACTTACTTGGTTAAACTCCATTAATTTCAAAAAGAATAGTATTTATGTTTGAATAAAATAATTAGATGAAATGGCAGAAATATCTGGATTTCCTCAAATGTTATTTTAGTCGGAAACTGAGAAACAAACTAGGAACTCTCTATATACCTGTTATCCTAGCCCACACTCTTTACTTGTTTTATATGTGAGATGACAAAACAGACATTTAGTCATGGTATAAAGTAGTATCATGTATGAGTCTTCAATTTAATGACTTATCCAATGCTATAACTGACTAGATTACAGAAAGAATGAACATAAATGCAATGTACATAAGAACTAGAAATCTACATGGGTATTTGAACTTGGGGGTTAAAAAAGCTAACCAAAAAGGCAAAGGCAGAATAGATATGGTGGTAGATTTAAAGATGGCAAAAGCAACAGTGGTTCTGTCGTTTGTTTTGTTCTTGCCATAGCTCCAAAACCAAATTATTTTACTCATTTTTTATTAGAGTTCTCATATAATGATTTATCATTTCTATACAAAAAAATATTCTTATAAAACTACTTTGTGAAAAAAATGTTAAATTTCCAACACAAAAATTAATGAAGCTTATTTTCTCAACGAAATATACAAATTTTGTTATGTATCTCATGTTACACCTCATCTAGGTACATGACTACAATAAGTCTTGCTTATAGCTAATTTTCTTTGACATTGTAATTTTTAAAAAAAACAATTTGCATAAAATCTGACAACCACACACTCAAGAAAGAATGTAAAAATAGTGTTATTTTCTTACGTGACTGGCCAGCTAAATCTTTCTCATAATTAATTTAAAACATTGTTACTTTGGGATGCCTTCTCTCTTTCTAGCTCCATTGTTGTCTTTACTTAGTGTCAGACTAAGAGTCTCTCATGAACACTAAAAGCCTTAGAGGATGAATTTTAAAATAAAAAAAAAACAATTACTGTTGAACATTAAGTGACTTTTTTCATTCCTGCCACATGCAATATTTTTAACACAATCTCATTGGTCTTATTCTCTTTAATTATATTTTGAACCAGAAATATACACTCAAAGGAGCACACCAATCATAGATGCCACACCGGATTTCGAACCTATTTAAGACACTGAAAGCTTGAAGCTTGCCAAAGTTTTACTAATTTATTTTAAATCTTCAAAATTTTAAGATATTATTTCTATTACTCCAAAGAGAAAATCTGACAAAGATTATTTTTCTTTGCTTCTTTCCTACATGGATGTTTCATTTTATCTTCAGCTAGCAGACCATAATTTGTCAAATCCTCTCTTAGAGGATTTCATTTTTAGTTAGCTGTACTGACTAATTGAAAGACAAATCTTGTAGCCACTTTATAACAAAAATGATGCTGCTGAATTTTTTAAAAATTAATGCACAAAAATTAAAATTTTCATTTTATTTTTAGACCATATGTTATGTGCCATTGACTTCTCTCCTATTCCTTGTGACCCTATGAATGAGTGATATCCAACAATGTCCTGTCCTCAACAGCTCTGCTCAGCTCCTACAGACTCATGCCCATGGCTTCTTTCATGGAGTCAATACATCTCATATTTGGTCTTATTTTTTTCCTGCTGCCTTCTATTTTTCCCAGAATGATTGTCTTTTCCAAAGTACTCTTGCCTTCTCATGATGTGCCTGAAGTAGCACAGCTTCAGTTTTGTCACTTTAGCCTCTAGTGATGTTGCAGCCTTAATTTGCTTTAGGACCCACTTGTTCATCTTTCTGGTGGTCTAGGGTATCTGTAAAGCTCTTCTCCAGCACCAAGTTTCAAATATATATATATTTTTTTCTCCTAGCAGCCTTCTTCATTGTCCAACTTATGCAACTGCACAAGATAATTAGAAATACAAGAGTGTGGATGATCTTAGCCTTGGTCTCTAATGACGTGTTTGCCCTTGATGATCTTTCCTAATTCTTCCATTGCCTTTCTGTCTCAGCCTTCTCCTGATTTCATCTTTACCTCATCCTCTCATAAAAGGGCAGAGAACCTGATTAATATATACTGAAGCAATGGATTTGTTATTTAAATTCTGAAGAATTCTCAAGTAGGACAAGATTTAATCATGTGATCTGTCAACAGTAGTATAAATTTAGTTTCTTGAAAACCACGTGTAATAATATTTTCTCTCAGAATAAATATTTCCTTTTATAGGACTGTACTCATGAATCTACAAAACCAAGCATCCCTAAAATCTTGATATGTGACTGACTTCCATTTCTTTTATGAATAACCTTATTTCCTCTTGTGACCACAATGCAATAAATTTACACACTGGTTGAAAGGTGTGAAAACTATTAATCCTAAGGTTTCTAAAATCATTTCTACTCACTATGGAGAAAGAAAAATAATCAATTTTTCTATCAACTATAATGCGAAAAAATGTTAGATTTAATAACAAATTTAGTATTTGGTAATTATGCAACATTGAGGATGCTATTTTTTTTTCTATCATTTAAGGTTAATGATAGAGTGTAACTCATTGGGTTATTATGAGGATTAAAAACATAGTATAATTACCAGGATTCTAGAAACATGTTAAACACTTAAACTACTGCTGATTTTAAGAAAATATATAGCACTCACTTTAATAAGAGACAGATCAAGTTTATAACTGGGTAAGTTGCATATGGGAAGCAGCAGGTAAAATGATGTCTATGTAAGTGATGGATTCTAACTTGTGCTTTGTGAAATAGACAGGACTTGTATAAGGGGAGAAAAAAAGACAGGATAGGGTTCAAATTTGAAATTCAATACAACATTCAACTAGTCATAGTGGCCTACTTAGTCTGGTCACAGTGATAAAAGCAATATGAGATGTCTAATATCTAACAGTAAAAAATGAGAAATATATTTAATAAAATATGCAACATAATACAGTAAAAATAAATGGTTCAAGTTTCAGCTCTAGCATTTACATCCTCTGTGCTTTGATAGGGCAAGGTAATTAACTAACCAAAGTGCAGTTCCCTCCTCTATAAAATGTGAATGACATAATATAAGCATGATAAAACCCACTCAACCAATAATTAGTAAATGTATTACACCTAACTTATTTTTTCGCTTTTATTTTTTGCCTGTTTCTAACTATATAGAGATAATATGTATAGTACTTAGCACAGAATTTGGCTATCATATAGATTTAATAAATAGAATTCTCATTATTAACATTAAGGAACACCATAATAAATGATGTCTTCAAGACCCATTGTCTGCATGAATTAGAAAATTGTATTATAACTCATAAGAATATAGGGGACATCCAGTTTAAAGCCGGGGTAGGAAGAAGAGAATTACAGAACAATGTACCCTGTACTTGGTTTGAGGGGGGATGTTCTCCATCGAGTGGAGTTAGAGTAAAACTGATAGGAGCACACAATTCCTACTAAAGAAATAGTTTTACTTTCCTTTTACTTATTAAAATTTGAATATCATTATTCCATTTTGTCTTCTCTTGTTTTATTTTTCCCCGGTAGTAATAACAGTCTAATAAAATGCAACCAACTGAAATCCAAGCCAACCGATAAAACAGATCATGTTATATCACATGGGATTCTGACCGACCTCCCTAACTCTGCATTCCCACAGAGATTATATTCACAAGTGTTTCTTCAGCCATTATCCAAATTACAAATCAGAAGTAAAACTTTTATATAAACATAGTTTGAAAGCAGGTGGTGTTTTGATTATTTGCATCTGAACATTCTAATGAAGCCATGAGATATGAATAGATGGTAATTTATTGAAAGAAATGAAAAGGGAGTGTTTAGCTGAAACCTCAGGGTAAGAAGAATGCTTCATGAAATCACCAACTATGAAATTTAAGTTCTCCTGCTGAGTTAAATATGCCTTGACAATGCCAATGAACTTGGAGAAAAATGACAAATTACTATTATATACTCAAGTTTCCGAAAGTCATGCTGTTACCTATTGTATTACAGGATACTACTAAAGGAATGCTTTATATTTATACTCATTTTTGTACAAAATATTTTGCCTTTTACATTGTTATAAACAACAGTGGGTTCAGGAAATATGCAATATTTTTGAAACTTTTTCCTCTCTTAAAAAAAGAAAATGGTAGTCGCATATAGTAGCATTCTGACTTTAAATTTTATTATATATTTTTAATCTGTTATTATCTACAGAAACCATACACTCTCTTATCCTCCACATGCCTACAACTGTGTATGTTAACATTTTAATAGTGTTTTTACTCTCATTGCTGAACATGCAGTTAGAGAGTCCAGAAAAAGTGGAAATGGTACAGTAATTTCAAAAGGTATTTTTTAATTGAAAATAAAACTATCAAAGGCCCAGGCAAAAAAACTGACAAGTAACATGTAAAATAAGATAACAAAATTAAAAATATTCTCTTAATTATCAAACTGAAGATGTATTTGTTTAAAATTCTGAAGCCTATGGAAATCATTTCTTTTTTTAAACATAAGAGTATTTTGATCAGCATGATGTTAAAAAAAAAAGATTTGTAATAGGTGAGCAAATTATTATTATTTATTAACTTTAACAACATAGAGATAGAATAATTATGGAGTTTATATGTAATAGTAGTAGCTGTATTTTAATGAGAACAAAAATTTTGACACACAAAATTTCTTATTCTGTCATTTAATCTTGTCTCCTTGAACAGAAATTTTGGTATTATAATTTATGGCTCCCTCTTTCTGATTCCCACATCAAATCAGTCACCAGTTGCTATTATTAAAATCCGTAATATCTGTTAAAATTGGCTACTTTTTTCCATTACCCAGACTTCTGATTTAATGTAAACCCTTACCTTCTGTCAGTTGAACTATTTTAAGGGTCTTCTATTTGTTTCATTTCCAGTAGACTTTCTACCCTAATACATCCTAAATATATTTTTCAGTTTTATTTTCTTAAAAATAAAGAAATAATTTTACTCCATTATATGTAAATGTATTTTATGCATTATAGGGTATAAAACCACTTTTTAATTTGGACCAACATACTCTCTCAATACCCTTATAGTTTATCAGTTCCCACAGCCACACTGATGTTCATACCACATTGTCCTAGACATTTTCATGAATCACTCACTGTCTTTATGTATTATACTATCCCTTCTTCCAGAAATGAGAGTATCTTTCTTTATTAATCTGATTAGCAAAATTCTCCACATACTCCCAGACTTAATTCAAATGTTACCAAGACAATGAAACTTTCCCTAACATCCCAAAAAGATTTGGTTTTCTAATCTTTGATTTGTTAATACCTAATTCCCAATTCTATAATAAAACTTACCACATTTACACTCAATTTATTAAGATCTTTGTGTTAGCAAATGGACTATAAGGGCCTCTAAGACTTTGGTACACAGAGGCTGATGGACTAGCGTGCAACTTTATACCAAACATAGAATCTCTTGTTCTACTCCAGAACTTCTGAATCGAAATCTGCATTTTAACTAGATTCACATGTGGTTAGTTTTAAAAACACTGCTGCGGAATATTTATACACACACACACACACACACACACACACACAATACACACACACACACACTCATCCATTCTTTAGGCTAAGTACCAAGCTCAATTTTCAATTAAAGTTTAAAGAATAAAGAAAATTTTAAGTTTGAGCTCTATTCTATGAATTCTCTGATTAAGTATATAATTTAAATTCTTGAGATTTTATTGTGCATTTGATAACAGTAAGCCATATAAGACACAATTCTTATTTTCCTATTTAAAACTTTTATGTTGGTGGTAAGAGGAATAGTAAATCATTAACTTCTATTTAAAATATTAAAACCAGGAATTAGTTTGTCAGTTGGTTCTCTTCCTAATAGGCATTAATGGTGAATTTAAGACTATTGCTAAATTACCTCTAAAGTGCATATGGATTATACACGTTACTCTATATAATTTACATGCCTCAGGTATAATATTCTTTAGAAAATTCACATTTGTGCAATTCAAGCATCTTTATTTTTTTTATTATTATTATTTTTTGTTAACTTGCACTGATTATCCAGTTAGCAGCTAACTTACTTATTCAGGACCTATAAAACAACAAGGCTTAAAGCTAATCTAAATTCTTGCTGGTCAAGGAACAAATACGTCTCTGAAAATTCATATAATGCTGACTGAAGGTCATCAATGCAGTACTGTGTTTCTTTATACTGAGTTGTACTGAGTTGCTGAGTTTAGACTACTGAATTTTAGGTTGTGAACCTCTCGTTTGCTTAAATTTATTGAAGAGAAATTTGGAAAAACTGGAGAATATTTTCTGTCTTCCTCAAAATGCAATAGCAGGGTATACTGCAGAAGAATATGTAGAATAATCAATGAGAGCTCATTTTATTTAAGAGAATAATATTCCCCAAAAGGTAAGCATAATAGCAATTCATTGATATTACTTCTTAATAATAAGAAAAGAAAAACAGATCCATTTGGGGCATAGGTTACAAATAAAAATATATTTAAGAAAACCACTCTGTATATCCTCTGAAAAATGCTATAATGATTAAAAATGCATATTACCATGGGAAAAATGCTGTATTGTTTCCCAACTACATGTTTTAGAACAAGATCCACATAAGAAAGTTGCACCCTATAATTTATATGAGTGTATAAAAAAATAAACCAGTTTCTACTAGTTCACCATTTAGTAAAATCAGAAAAAAAATCCTTAACCAGAAAATATATACATATTCTATTGAAAAAGATCAAGAGTAAAAACTACAATTTGTTGACTCTTTAATTGTTTAATTGAAGGTGTCAGTGCTAAATGCTGTTTCTCTCCATTGATCAGCCCCCTTTAAAAGTTGGATCCTTAGCAATACAGACAATTAATTATTAATAAAAGCATTAATAGCTCAATATATTTATTGTTTAAGTGGGTTTTCAATAGAAAATTTATGAGTTGAAATTTTTCCAATCTTGGAACATGGATGTACTCTTGAGAAGAAATGTTTTGTTTGGTTTTGGCTTTTTATTTATAAGATTTTTTTAGATATAAAAAATATAAAGTTGATGTTCCTTGATACTGACCCCATTTACATTTATACATCCTAAAATAATGAAAATATCGCACAATTAAAACTCTTGAATCTGTCTCATTGTGAATTGTCCAAGAGGCAGTGAATGTGCCAAAAAGAAGTAGAACAGCTGTGAAGATGCCAACATAATTGAGTACTTAATATCTACATATTTCTAAATATGGCAATTTACTGGACACTTATAGACATGGAATGACAATGGGGTCAACTCAACCATAAGGCAATGCTGAGACACCTTCATTTGACCTTTCTCTGGGCATAAGTTATGTCTTAATTAATGTGTGTCTAGTCACAGACTGTATGTACAGATGGGGAAAAAAGCATACATAAAACATGATGCCCACTTATCAAGTAATAGGTCTTAAGTATTATTTAATCAATGAACCAAAAATACCCAAATATTTCATTTTATTCGAGAAATAGTATATTGGATTTCTTTATGTATAAATAATCGTATGTAAAATATGAATATTCCAAATTAAAAACAAAAGAGACAAATTAGATTTAAAATTGTTTTTCTTCTCAAATTTTCCTTATCGATGTAAAATTTTACTTCATTAATTTTATTTGTCAAAATCAGGCAAATTCTAGGTGTCAAGATTCACCTCTCTTCAGGCACAATGATCACAGGGCAAAATGGAAGCCATAATGCTACATAGACCTTGTTGGTATCTAATTTTCACCATTACGCTCCAAATTTCTCCTTCAAAGACAAAATGTTGATGTAGTCTTTTCCATAAGATTATTCTGACATTGCCTTTAAAATGTTAGATATGTTTGAACAAATGCTCTATCTCAAACTGAATTTCAAAAAAAGATGAGAAAATTCTTAGACTGTGCTCCCAAAAGTCATTTCTAAGTCAGAAACAAGAATGTATACTTACTGATACATTCAATAAAAATGCACTGAGTACTACACACCAAGCTCTATGGCAGGATCTGAACATTTCCTTTCCCCTCAATATTACATACGATCATGGGAGTTTCAATAGTAGCCCAGAAAAGGCTATTCTTCCCATAATGAAGTCGTACCATTGTTTCACTGAGGTTTTCTAATCATTTTTTTAAAATGTTTTCTATTTAAGGAATGGCTAGTCATGTGATTAAGGAAGGTAAAAGTGAGCACATTGTTTCCCACATGAGTTTGTGTTTGTTCCATCACTCTAACACTGTTCATATCAAGGAAGATCATTATGTTAATATTTTCAGCATGCATTCTGTCTCCTTGTATAAAAAAAAATGATTTTTAGCTTCTAAAATATTATAGAAAATAGACAAATATATGATGCATTAATAGGCAAATTAGAACATTATAAGACATTATTGAGAATGTGATATAAGTACAATGAGAATATACTACAGTTTCTACCAATACGAAATATTTTATAATTTGACTTTTTGTTTTATTGATCAAAATTCTAAATGAAAATAAAAATAATTAACATTTACTAACTAGATATTATACATTAGGTTATTTAATTATGGTAGCCACTTGCCTGTAACCCTCTAAAGTAATCTGAACATTTTCCAAAATGAAGCACTGTGTTCTCTTCATTTGCTGTACTGAATGCTATTGACCTACCTTTGCTCTCTAAATAGATGCCTTCAAATTCAAAAGAAACATTTTTTTTATTAATTTTGAGTAACTGAAATAATTTAAGAAAAAAGCAACATCCTTAATTTTAATAAAAGATAAATATGGAAATCATAATAATACCAAAACCTTAATTTGTTGGATTTTCTTTAATTTCTAAACCTATTGACATGTTAATGGTCATAAAACAAGAAAACAGTTGAAATCTGTTAGTTTGTATACTGAATTACGTACTTAAAGGCATTTTTGTAAGTGAATGAAAAAAACAGGAGAAGAGGGACAGAGGGAGAAAGGGAGGGAAGAAGAGAGAAAGGAGGAAGGAAGGAAGTGGAGTAGATAGGAGGGAGGGAGGAAAGAAGGGAAAGAAATGCATTTCATGATTTTTAGATAAAACTGATAAAATATTCATTTACTAAACAATATTTTTTACTATACTTAATTTTAAACATCTGCATGTTATTTACTATCCGGCCAGGTATTTTAGTATAATGTAGATACAAAGTAGAATTATTACCAGATACTAAATACATAAAGTAAGTTTTATCAATATGCCAAAAAAACTAGGTAAAGATTTCCAGCCATATTACAGTAACATAAAATCACTGAAATTGATAACAAAAAGAGTGGTGAAGGATACATTTTAATTTTCCAAATTCTGGCTTAACAATTTACTTGTTTTCTTTCTTTTTTTTTTTAAATAAATAACATCATATTCGATTTCTGGCACTGATTTCAGAAGCATACCATAAAGAACATATGTCTAAATCATTGTGTGTGCAATTCAAAACTGCAATACTTCTTACATTATGCAAATAAGCAAATGGCATTAGAGTATAATTAAATTTCCTCAAGGTTAAATGATCTATAGTTTGGCATTTCTATTGCATAATTGCCTAAAAGTTATATTTCCACAGTTCCTTACAAAGCTTAAGTGCTTCGAAGTACAAGTTTATTGTTTATGTTGGCAACTCAAAATTAGAAGGTAAGTCCGTCCTTGCCCACCTTGATAAAAATTCTCCACCAGGTAGGTAAAAAAAAAAAAATTGCAGTTTATTCTTTCACCCATATTCCATGTGTTCAAAATGTGTTTAAAAGGCTTAAAGAACGAAGTCAAGCGTATTTAAAATATCTTGTTTATAAATGATCTATGTTGACAAAATGTTAGAATGATAATGCAAAATATATGTGATTTTGTTAAGAAGATTAAGAATGAATTTTTATGAAGGTTGAGCAATATATTCGATTACTGTGTGTTTGACCTAGACTAACAGGAAAAAATAGTATCACAATGAAAGTATTTTAAAGTATTTTCCAAATGTCTAGTTAACAATGTTCAAGTAGTTCATTATATTAGCGGTTAATTATATTATAATAAAGATTTTAAAAAATACAAAAATATCAGTAAAGAGGATAATGCGACTGAAGAAAGAACACATAAGCCTAATTCTAGTTTAAAACTGACACTTCTGTAGTTTTAGAGATATTCGAGGTCATGGAATAACAATATTTATTTTCATCTTTTCAAAATTCAAATTGGTTTATGATCACTGAACCTAGCGTGCGCATGTACACACACATACCCCCACAAATAAACTCTGTACTATTAAGCCAGAGTTTATAATTCAATTTAAGAAAAGCTCTGTAAAACTACTAAAGTCGTAATAAAAAATGTGTTAGCAATTCCAGGATAGTAGGTCTTTGGTTTAATTACCAAAGAATTACAAATAAAGCCATTGGCGAAGTCATAGTGAGAGTTAAAAAAACAGATGGGAGTTTGATTTGAAATCTCTTAAGCTCTTACGAGAAATAAACCAACCTTGGAAAAGAGAAAGGATAAAGATTATGCTAAGTGGAAATGCTTTAATTATTTTTTTACCTCATTTCCTAACCTCACCATAAATAAATTCATAAATCTCTCCGCTTGAATTTCCTGATCTAAAAAGAGAGTGGACTACAAATGTTTGAATAGCTTATCATCCTTGTTTGGTGTGGATTAGTGTAACTCTTTTGTCCAACTCTACCAATTAGCTCAGTAATCATATGTGTTTTCATTTCATTTAGTGTCTTAATTAAATGATTCTGAGATCCTTGTCTATAAATCATAGGAAACTTGTATTTTATCTCCAACAAACCCTTCATGCACAACCCACCACACCTAGAAAAAAAACAAGCACTCTAAGGCATAACTCAGCCAGTCAAGTCAGGTCTGAGTACCTTGTTTCATTAAGCAAACACTGGAAAGGCTGAGCACTGAGCTAAATTGCCTCATTTATGGTTATTTTTGCTACATTATAGAGTTCATTTTACTGTATCTGTTCCCTGAAAGGTCCTATATCGTATTTCATTGAATGTTACCACCAATGTCACCACCAGAATTATGATATTCAACAGGCTTAGGCTTAGTACAAGGCCTTTCCCTTGTACTAAGAGTTATGACAGTTGAAGCTTGCAGCCTGTCCATGCGGGCTCTGGTCTTTGCAGAGTACTGTAGAAAAGCCCTGAGCTTCTCCATCACTGGGAGCTCTCAACAGGCCATAAATATTGTAAGAGATCAGGTGCAAACTAATTACTGCTATCACACGGTCAGGTTTATCAGTAATTCCTGAGGGTATTTGTGTGCTGAAGTGAGGTGAGGCCATCTACAATTCAGTCTTTCCAGATATCCCCAGCATTATGCCCATGTAAGCACTCCATCTCCCTTCTATCCCTATGTAGACCAGACTTTCCTGGATGAGCAATTTTTGACACAGGCTTTTGACATAAATTTTAGAGGGTATTTTTCCAAAATGGCACGATATGGGACATTCTAGCATCAGAAATGCACTTGGTCATAAAATCTATCCTGTAAAGTATATTACTGTTAAATACTACCAACATACCTTCAGGTTCTGCCATATTTTCTTATAAGATTATGTAGTCAGAGAAGGATGAGTTTATCAAAGACATCCTTCAAATCTCAGGAGAATGCATTATGGGCCTCACTTCCTCTCCTCCAGAAAACCTCAAGTGTCTTTCAGATTCGTCTGCTTGAAATCTTCAATTGTCTTATAGAAATTAATATAGGAGGAAGACTGATTACATGAGCCTACAGTCAAAGAAATTGGTACCCTTTCCTTACGGCAAGGCTTTTTATCCTAGGGCAATAACCCTCTTCTTCCAGGATATATCTAGCAATGACTGAAGATGTTTTTTGTTGTCACTGAGGAATGCTATTGGCACCTAGTAGATAAATGCCAGAGATTCTGCTAAACACCATACAGTGTACAACATTGTCTTCCACAGAAAAGTATTATCCATACCAAAATACCAATAGTATCAGTGTTGAGACATCCTGCTTTATAAGACTTTCTATTTAAACACAGTTTGTTGTCTTCACTACTAAACTTCCAGCTTGGAGTTCCTAATGCTAAGATTTTGCAGTCTAGTTGATATAATATCAAACACTTAAATTCAGTCACATAAAATTTCCTTGAATTAAGGTTTATAATCAAGATTCTATTAACAAAAATAAAAAGCTAAGAAGAGCATTTATTTAAAAATATAATACTTCTTTCTTTTCAAATCAAAGTTAGGCTGAAATAAGAAGTTAGAAAAACATAGATATATTAATAGAAAACATCAAGTTATGACAAATTATTTCAGAATTAGAGCTTAGAGATGATTTTGGGAAACTGTGTAGGTGTGTGTTTGCATTTGTGTTTTACTGACTAGAAGAATACTCATTAAAATATTATAATAGTTAATACTGAGTATTAGGAGTATACATAATTTTAAATATTACATATTTATAGTATATATGATATGTACACTTAAATAAAATTTAATAATCAGTAAGATTTCTAAAGCAGTATCATTTAAAATACATTTAAAACAGCATATAGATTCAAAAACTGACCACATATATGCCATGAAATAATTTTTGACAAAGATAATCTTGCAATTTGATGGAGAAAGAATGGCCATTGCAATAGTAGCACTTTGTTAACTACACATTCAAAAATACGAAAGCAACAATCCTGACCTCTCTTTTACAGCATAACTAGAAGTTAATTCCAGATAAAATGCAGATATAAATGAGAATGCATAAACAATGCAGGGTTTAGAAGAAAATACAGAATATCTTCATGACCTTTTGTTCCTTTAAAAATAGGAACCAAAAAAGCCAAATCAGGAAGAAAAATAAAGATATATACATTGAACAGCATGAAAATTACAAATGCTATTTGAAAAACTATAACAAAGAGAGTGAAAAGGCAATATATAGATTGGGAGAAAATATTTTGAATGCATACATCCAAGTTCACATCTAGAATACATAAAGAATTCTTATAAACCAATAAAAAAGGCCAAAAAAATTAAATGAAAAATTTTAAAAGAGGATAAACAGCCAGTTAAATTTTTTAAAGGTGCTTACTCAATCAGTCATAAGCTAAATGCAGGAAGCTAGGATGGAGGTAGATGGGGTGGAGGGGGCTGAAGATATGGTGATGGAAGGACATTTAATTTTGGGTAGTGAGCACAATGCAATACACCTATGACATGTTATTGAATTGTGCACTTGAAACTTATATGATTTCATTAACCAATGCCATCTCAGTAAATTTAAAAAACAAAATAACCAATGAAACAACACTGCATACACAGAATGTGGGGTACAAGATCTGCATTGCTGATCTAAACCTCAATTACCTGGACAAAGTACTGTTTGCCTGGTTTCTCCACGATAAATTTACCTTTTTTCCTCTTTCGATACTCTAGAAATAAGCCAAGTACAGACCACACTTAAGAAAAGGAAACATTGGGAATTCTACAAAAATTTGTCTTGACTATATTCATCTATTTATTTAATCATTTATTTATTCACCATGGACTCACAGATATTTATTTCATATTTTGGTTTATAATCTAATACTGTTTTTGGATTTTGCTCACATTGTTTCATTTATGGCTACTGGGTGCTTTTTAATTTGATCCTATGTCCTTTTACATACCCCTATTCTTTCATTTTTAAATATGTCCTTACTTCCTGACACCCCATAATGCTTCAGACTCATACTACATTTTTCCTGCCCAAGGCTTACAATTGGCTATTTCTCTACTGTGTTGTGGTCCCTTTTACTGGAAAATTATATTAGAAACAAAGGTCGGGCTCCTGTTGTGCCTGTTGCGACTGGAATGTATAATTACTTTATACATTTTACATTTTAAAGTATATATTTTTTTTACTTGTGAAAGTAATAAATGTTCATGTTAGGGAATTTGGGAATTATGTAAAGTTACAAAGAATGAAGGAAAAGTTGTGTATTCTCAGAGAATGTTGAGAGAATTTCTACACAATTAATGGTACTTCAGTGGACTTCATAAGAAGCAATTTGACATTAGAGAAAAGTGTTCTCCAACAAGAAGATGTCAATATTAATGATAGGTAATATAGAATTACCTTACAGATGCACTGAGATAGCTTTAAGCTTATCTCAGGAAACACTGATATGTCTGATGTCAACCCCTGACCAAGAAAGGTAAGGATCTGATAGGCTTCCAAGTAATTTATACTGTGCTATTTGATGTTTTAATATCCTGTAGCTCCCAAGGCCCACATGTCTACATTGTTCGAGGATATATAAACTGGTGATGTACACCCAATTTAACCTATTATACAGCCTAGCTTGACCACATGATGATTGGACTATTAAAAACAAACAAACAAACAAACAAACAAAAAACACTTCACTGGAAATATCTGCCTCTCTGAAACCAAGATTGCCCTTGTAGCTCTTGGCAGTTCATAATATGAAGTCTATGAATGTCTTAGTAAATAAAAATGGCTCCAGAGATCCATATCTCCAATTTCTTTCTTCTGATATACTCTATTCTTTATTTTTATTAAGTTTGTGTGTTTGAGGAAGTTTGTGTGTTTGAGGAAGTGCAAGTTCACTAATAAGTCTAAATAGGCACAAACCTCTCTAATGAGTGTGGTCACTCTATGGAAGCCTGAATAAGGGAAGGAAGGAAGAAAGAAAGACAAGGTTGAGGGAGGGAGAGAGAGAGGAAGAGGGAGCGAGAGAGAAGGAAAGAGAACAAAAGGGAAGAAAGAGATAGAAAGAGAAAGAGATAAAGAGAGAAAGGAAGAAAGACAAAGAAAAAAGTATGCTAGAGGGAGAAATACATTGAAAAAGTCTAACAATATGAACCAACTAAGAATAAATTCTGGTGTTTGGAGACAGACAGCTGTCTAGTTTCATTCTTCTGCATGTGGCTTTCCAATTTTACAAGCACCATTTATTGAAGAGGCTTTCTTTTCTCCATTGTTTGTTTTTGGCTCCTTTGTTGAAAATTATTTGCTCATATATGTGTGGGTATACTTCCAGGATCTCAATTCTATTCCTTTGGTCTCTGTGTCTGTTTTTCTGCCAGTACCATGCTGTTTTAATTGTTGTTGCTTTGTAGCATAATTGGAAGTCAGGCAAAGTGATACCTCCAGCCTTATCCTTTTTTCTCAGGGCTGCTTTGGCTATTCAAGGCCTTTCGTGATGGGGATTTTGATGGAGATTGCATTAAATCTATATATTGCTTTTGGTAATATGGCATTTTAACCATGTTGATTCTTCCAATCCATGAACATGGAATATCTTCCCATTTCTTTGTAACTTCTTCAATTTCTTTTAATGATGTGTTATAACAGGTCCTTCATATTCTTTGTTGTTTATTCCTAGATATTATATTGTTTTTGTTGCAACTGCAAAATAATTTTTTTTCTATTTTTTTTTCTGAAATTTCATTGTTAGTATATAGGAATGCAATGTTTTTATATGATGATTTTGTATCCTGCAACATTACTGTATTTGCTTATTGTTTCTAATAGTCATTTTTGGAGTCTTTAGGGTTTTCTATATAAAGAATCATGTCATCTGCAAAGAGAGACAATGTAACTTGTTCATTTCCTATTTGGATGCCTTTTATTTCTTTCTCTTGCCTGATTTCTCTAGCTAGGCATTCCAACAGCACCTCTGATAAGGGGCTAATATTCAAAATATATAAAGAACTCATACAACTCAACAATAAAAAAACAAACAAACCAATTAAAAAATGGGCAGAGGACCTGAGCAGACACTTCTCCCAAGAAGACATACAAATGGCCAAGAGACATATGAAAAGATGCTCAGCTTCATTAGCTATTAGGGAAATACAAATCAAATCTATGATGAGATACCACTTTGCACCTGTAGGAATGGCAATTATCAACAAGATAAGTAACAACGAGTATTTGAGAGATTGTGGGGGGAAAGGAACCCTCATACACTGCTAGTGGGAATGTAAATTATCACAGCTACTATGAAACTCAGTATGGAGATTCCTCAAAAAATTAAGAATAGAATTACCATATCACCCAGTAATCCCTCTTCTGGGTATCTACCCAAAATATTTGAAAATATTTATCCATAAAGACATATGCTGATGTTCACTGCAGCATTATTCATGGCAGTCAAGACATGAAAACAACTGAAATGTCCTTCAATAGAAGACCGTACAAAGAAGATGGAGATTATATATACACACACACACACACACACACACAGCCATCAGAAAAAGATGAAATATCTACATTTGCAACAACATGATGGATCTTGAGATAATCGTGCTAAGCAAAATAAGTCAGACAGAAAAGTTGAAAGTCCTATGATTTCACTCACATGTGGTATATGAAATGGAATGCAATAAACGAACAGGACAAACAATTTAGTGATTTCAGAGGGAACAGGGAGTGGAGAGCGGGGGCAGGAAGGTCAATAGGGTAAAGGGGTCAAATACATAGTGACAAAAGGAAATTTAACTTTGGGCGGTGAACACGCAATGCAATATACGGATTACATATTATTGAATCGTACACTTGAAACCTATATAATTCTATTAACTAATGTCACTCCAATAAATTTGAAAAAACAATACCTACTGAAAGTCTGAAGGGTATTGTTGGTAGGTCTTACATAACATGCACCTCACCGTTCCCAACGATGCCCATGCTCTTCCTCACTCCTTCCCTCCCAGTGTTTCACTTTGAATTTTTTTTTTTGCTTATTAATAAATGCCATGAGAACCACTCAATTTTAAATGTGTGTATGATATTGTTATTATTATTCTTATCGTGTCACGTGTCTTTGCGTGTGTAATAATGTGTGTGTGTGTGTGTACTAACGTGTATTCCTCACTCATTTTTGGAGTACAAAATACTTCAAGGAGTTAAAATACCACAGTTCATTCAACCAATTTCTAACTGAACTACATTTACGTTTCTTCTGCTATTTTAAATACTATTATAATATGTTTTAAAGTTCGTTTTAAAGTTCAAGACTTACTATACAGTTAGAGTAATGAAAACACTATTGTACTGGCTAAATAATCGACAGATCAGTGGAACAGAATAAAGAACCCAGAAATAAATCCATATCAATCCAGTCAATTGATCTTCAACAAAGCATCCAAGACAATAGAATGGAGATAGTTTTTTGTTTCTTTGTTTTTGTGTTTTCTATAAATGGTACTGGAAAAGCTGGATATCCACTTGAAAAAAAAAATTTAGAAACATTTACATCCTTCACAAATATTAACTCAAAATGAAGGAGACCTAAATGTAAAATGCAAAACTATAAAATTTCTAAAAGATAATACAGAAGAAAACCTAGATGACCTTACGAATAGTGCTTTTTTTTGATACAACACCAAAAGCATGATAGGTGAATGAAAAAATTAATAAGCTAGACTGCATTAAAATGAAAAGTTTGTCATCTGTGAAATATGGTGTTAAGAGAATGAAAAGATAAGCCAAAGACTGGAAATAAATATTCACAAAACACATATTTGATAAGGGCCTGGTATCCAAAATACTAAAAAATTCTTAAAAGAAAACAAACAATCAAAATTGAGTTTCGGAGGTGAACACACAACACGATATACAAATGATGACTTATTGAACTGTATACTTAAAATCTACATAATTTTATTAACTAATGTCACTCCAATAAATTTAATTTAAAAATTACTGATATTGGAAAAAGAAATTAATGAATGGGCAAAAGATCAGAACAGACACCTCACCGAAAAGGATATGCAGATGAAAAATAAGCATATGAAAAGATGCTCCACATCATATATTTTCAGAGAAATGCAAATTGAAACATCACTGCACACCTATTAAAATGGCTAAAATTCAAAGTGCTGCCAACACTAAATGCTCATGAGAATGTGGAGCAACAAGAATTTTTATTCACTGTTGGTGGGAATGTAAAATTTTAGCCACTTTTAGAGAAAATGTATGTATTTCTTGCAAATTAAACATATTCTTACCATATGATCCAGAAATTGTTCCTTGTTTGTTATTTACTCAAATAAGTTGAAAATGTATGTATTCAAAAACAACTTCTCACAATTTTCGAGCAGCTTTATTCATGATTGTCAAAACTTTGAAACAACCAAAAAGTCTATTGGCAGGTGAATGTCTAAACTGTGAGACATCCAGACAATAAAATGTTAATCAGTGATTTTTTTTTTTTTAAAGCTAGGAAAAGAAATGGAGGAACATTAAATTCATATTAGTAAGTTTTACTAAATTAAAGAAGCCAGTCTGAAAAGATTACATACTATATAATTCTAGCTACATGACATTCTGGAAAAGCAAAACTATTGATACAGTGAAAAGATCAAAGGTTTCTACTGTTTTGGGAAGAGCGAGGGACAAATAAGTGGAGCAAAGGCGATTTTCAGAGAAGTAAAACTATTCTGTATGATAGTATAATAGTGGATATTTGTCATTATACATTTGTTAAAACACGTAGAATACACAACACAAAGAGTTAACTCTACTGGAAACTACTGACTTTGGTTAATAAGGATGAGTCAGTGTTAATTCACTGTAACAAATGTGCCACACTGTGACAGAATATTCATGGCAGGGGGAGCGGGGGTACTATATATATTATCTACTCAAGTAAATCAGACACTGTTTTAAAAAAATAAAATATTAGAAAAATATTGCTCTTTTGAATTACTCTGTGAATATATTTTTTTTTCCTAGTTTTACTATCTTATTTTGGGGATCTATTTCAAATGGTCTTGGATTAAGAAGTTTGTCTTTTAAAAGTAGTCTTGAGAAACTTTTGAAGAGATAATTCACATCCAATCTGAGTTATGACAAATAAAGAGCTTCAAAGTCATCAGTAATATGCTCATAAAAACAGATAGGTGAACAAACTGAAAATCAACAACTATTCTTAGATGAAGCCAAGAATTGATATCACAAGGCAAACTCCCACCCCAAAAAACACAGAAATTGGTAAATACAGAGAATCACAGCTGTGATCAGGCTGGAAGAAATTATTTGCTAAACATCTATCTGATAAAGGACTTTATGTTGGTTAACGTTATGTCAACTTGACCGCAGCAAAGGATGCCCAAATCACTGGTAAAACAATGTTTCTGGATGTTTCTGGAAGAGATTAGAACTTGAATTGATTTACTGTGTAAAGAAGATTGCTCTTCACTAACACAGTGAGAATCCTCTAATCACTTTAGGGCTTGAATGCAACAAAAAGGTGGAGGAAAGGTGAATTCTCTCTCCGCTTGAGCAGAGACGTCCATCTCCTTGCTTTGAACACGGAACATCCTGGTTCTCAGGCTTCTGTACTTGAATCAGGACTTACACCATTAGCTCCCTTAGGCCTCAGGCCTTCAGATTTGGACTGAATATGCTACTGGCTTCCGTGGTCCTTCAGCTTGCAGACAACAGATCACAGGACTTCCTGGTCTTCATAACTGCCTGAGCCAATTCTTATAATAAATCTCATATATCCTATTGATTCTGCTTCTCTGGAAACCCCTAACTAATATAAATTTGTATCAAAATATACAAAGAACTTTTTAAACACAACATTAAGAGAACAAACAAACCCATTAAATAATGGGTAAATAATTTCAACGGACATCTCACCAGTGGCAATATAAAGATGGCAAATAAGCATCTGAAATGGTGCTCAGCATCATATATCATTAGGGAACTGCAAATTAAAACAACAATACGATGCCACTATACTCTATTACAATGGCTAAAATCCAAAATGCTGACCACACTAACTGCTAGCTAAGATATAAAATAGAATTCTAGTTCACTGGTTGTGGAATCTAAAATAATAGAGCCCCTTTGAAAGGCACTTTAGCAATTTCTCACAAAGCCAGATGTAGTCTTTAAATATAGTCCAGTAATCACACTTTTAGATATCTACCTGATTGAACTGAAAACTTATGTCCACACAAAATACTGCACGTAAATATATATAAACTTTATTCATAATTGCCCCAAACTAGAAGCAACCAAAATGTCTTTCAATAGGCAAAAAGGTAAACAAACTGTGGTACATCCATACAACGAACCATTATTCAGTAATAAAAAAGCATGAGCTATCAAACTGCAAACAGAAATGGAGGAATCTTCAAAGTATATTACTATGTGAAAGAAGTCAATTTGAGAGGACATTACTGATGGTATATGGGAACTCTTTATTATCTACTCAATTTTTCTGTAAATCTAAAACTTTTAAAAAATAAGTCAATTATAATTTTTCTTGAAGTTAACCCTATACTTGGAAAACTCCAAATTATTTCATTCTTCTCTTACAAAGAGAAATCTGTAAAAAACTTTTTTCTTAGTTATAAAAAAAATTAAATTTGGTTGAGTAGTTTAATAATTGAAAAAAGCAGATATACTCAATAGAAAAAGATTACATATAATTTACTTCAAGTCTTTGTAATGAAAATGATTAATAAGCATTCATGAGTGTCATGACAGACATAGAAAAGAGTAAGAGAAATCAGGAAGGGAAAAGGAAATAAAAATGGAAAAGGGAAACAAGATCACAGACATTATTAAGAGAAAACAAAACATATAATTGAAGGACTCTTGGATTTCCACTCTCCCTTCAGGAAAAACTCAATGAGCCTGGCTGGTAGAAGTGCACTATAAGCATCAAGCAGCTACAGTATCGCCATCCTTAGCCATTTAGTTTGAGGACAATAACAACACTGTTTCTTAGTAAATGTCAACAGGTAAAGCCATTTAAAAAATCTGGATAATAATAATTATTTAATCAATATCTATGGTATCTATTTGTTTTCCAAAAATCAATGGGAAAGACCAAATAATATCATAACACGAGCTTGCCGAGACCATTAAGTCTGGCACATACTCAATTCCATGTTGAGGTGGTCTCTGGCCAGTTGGGTCACATTCCACATGTATGTCTACCTTTCTCCTTTCTTGATGGGTTACAAATAAAAGCCACCTGCAGTTCTTGTCTCCTTATGTTCTACCTTCTGTCTCTGGGACTGGCATTTTTCTCCTTAAATTCACTGAGTTAATTAATTTTATTTCTATTAATTCACATATTTTTTTTAAATTAGATGATAATTTGTACAGGTAATACTTTACTTGCACATAAACAGTCAAATTCAACTTAAAATGTCAAAGAGCATTTTATGGTGCTGTTCTTCCTCATCCCCAGTTCTCTTTCTTCAGAGGAATCTATTTTTGTGATGCTTCTACTACCTACCCTTGATGTTTCTAAGTACCATACTGTTATCTCCTGTTTCTTTTTTCAATTTTAGCCATTTTCAATGACTAGTTAATTATATAATGTGTTTTACCTTATGGATAGGAGTTTTACAAATCTGGCAGAAAAGGGGTGTAAAGCAGTGATACATAAATAGAAAAATTAAGCAACCAGCAAAGTGCAGCTATGATCTACTACTGATAAAACAAAAAGTAATACATAAAAATTACATTGATGGTATGGTTAATGACTTGATTATACTATAATATTTATATGTGCATAATAGAAAAATGCCAAAACTTATTACAGATTCAACAACAACAGAACTGTGTACAACCATATTAGTTAAGTGGTAACAGGTGGGAGTATATGAGAAACAAATCCTCAATTTAATGAGTAAAAAATAAATTGAAAATAGCTATTTCTCCAACTTACTCATTTTAATCTTGGCTATATGACTTGCTTTCACCAGTGGAATGTGGGTGGTAGTGATGATGTGCTATTTCTGTCCCTAGATCTTAGGAGGCATCATGTATTTTGTCCCTCTTATACCGCTAACACTTCCATAATAAAAACAGGCCATGTGTACTCTGTTGATCCAAAGAAAATGATATCAGAGCAGACCTGTACTCTATCCACAACTTGATGGGAATCCCAGCCAAGCCAGCTTAGATCGGGTGAACTTCACCCAATCTGTCAATGGGGTGAATGAGAAAAACATGCTGCATGCTGTTTTAATTTTAAGGTGATTTATTACATAGCTTTATTGTAGCTACAGATTGTTCATATAACTTCCTTTTTTTGTGTATTGAGAAATTCTACGAATATCTGCTGATCCTTGGCTCTCCATTTTCATTTATGAGTAAGCAATGGATATTTAGAACCTGTATGTTTGGGGAAAAAGAGTTGAAGGACCAAACTTCTTGTGGGTTTCACTGTTGTGTCATAAAGCCATTAATGATTTTTTGTTCAAACTTCTCCAAAAATTAGTTTTGGTAGACCTTTTTTTTGATGAGTCATTTTAACTAGGGAGAAACTGCCCAATTTACTGCCTAGGAGCTATAAAAATCATTGCTAGCATCTAGAGAGCCAATATTTGAAATGGTTAAGGATCTCACATTCAGTGTGCAGATTTTCACTCCATCCCTATCTTTTCATTAACTCATCTCTCCACCCAAAATGTAACATTTTCATTATCTGTTCTGGTTTACTTCTGGAAAAATTATCTCCTCTTTATGCCATATGGTTTTGTTGCTTGGGCAGGAGTACAGAACAAAATTTAATGTTTAACTAACTGCTTTTTTATGTAAACTTTATTAGTAATAATAATATCAACAAACACATATATCAATAACTACATGCTATTGTTTCAAGGGCTTTATGCTTATTAACTCCTTTAATTATCCCAACAACCCTTTATGTAGGTACGATTATTACTCCTATTTTACGGATGAGGAAACTGAGGCAGAGATAAATATCACTCTTGTAGGTTTCTTCATGCAGTAACCAATCATCCTTCTTTGTAGCTTCCAAAAATGTGATGCTATCATGTTTTTGATATTATTTTTCTTTGTTATGTTTTTGCATGAGGGAAGAGACATATTCTTTAATTCTGATACTGTTAGCTAAATATATTTACTAACTAAACTTAATACATCTCTCCGAATCAATACAGTATGTTACCTCTTTGTATTCTCACTGAACTTAAAAAAATGGTTGATTTGTATAGCAAATAAGTTATGAAGAAATGTTACAAGTCATTGGAAATCTGCTAGATATAAAATTCAGAAGTAGGATAAAGTAGAAAATAGTTATTTAAGCATGTAGCCATAATTAACAGTGTCATTCTCTGCATGTGTTTCCAAAACAATTGGAGCATTCCATGGGCTGGAGATTTGCTTATGTGCACATAGAACATCTCTCTGGTTCTGTGCATAGTGTTGTTTAGCAATGCAACATTGGTGGCATGATAAACATTTTAATTTGGTAGCATGTCTATTTCAATGATAAAGGCAGCTTTGACTGGTCATGATATAGTGTGTCCCTCATGGCTGTATGAGTCAAGGGTTTGTCTTGCTTTAGTCTAACTCTTCTGGGCTGGTGTCTCTACTTAATACACATCTGCAGAGGCAGCAGGTAATTAATATTATTGATGATGCACATTTACATTTCTACCAAATCCCTTGCTAAAGTTGAATGGCCTTCACATAAGAGTTCTTTACAGAAATATTTCAAACTTCTTTTTCACAATTCAGTATTACTTAGTACCAATATAAAAAGTATTTTTCTCTCTTAAATATATTCTAAGGTCACAATATACATTCCTTTTATACACTCTGAGAAAGGGTGATAAATGTTTTCCAGGCAAACTTTCATGTCCCCGATGGTTAACTTCTGTTAATTGCTCAGTTTATCAGGGACTGTAGTAAAGGTTTTTCAAACAGAAATCAAATTGATTTAGGATGAAACCATTTTGAATGGTATTTGAGATCAATTAGCTATTGCTGAATAGTGTATTTTGAAAATTTCCCAAGAGATTGTTGTGATTCTAAATTGGAAAACTCCTTAAGTAGTTGATAGTAGGGCTTGTGTTGAATCTGGACCTCAATAAAATGCAAAATGTAACAGTTGCACTTATTGGAAGTAACCTGACTTACCACCAAGTCATCTTATACAAGGAACAGAATTACTCACACAGTATTAGTAAAGTGTTTATCAAACACAGATATTTTGATTGCTGAACACTTCTCTAACACACTAAGTCAAAGACCTTAATTCATATCTTGTGGTTTCTTCAATATGCTACTTCAGTGTTTGTATTCATTGCAAAACATAACTTTAATGAAGAGAATAAACTATATCATGAGATTCATGCTGTTCATTAAAATGCAAGTTTATTTCAAAAAGAACTTTGTAGCACAGGCCTGTTAATTCTGCAAGACAAAGTGACAGCCATTGTAAACTGGTAAGAAATGGCAAGAAAAATGTATGATATTACACAATAATGTTAAGATACAGTATGTCTGTTTTATTTCAAATTGGCATTTTTATTGGCATTATTTCATACGTGCCTATCTAGAGATATACTAATGAAAACTCAGTTATCCTTTCCATATATGAAAAAAGGAGTAGATTTAAAATACGCCAGATTATTCTAGAAGCTTTATGTGGCATTTCATGAATTGTGATTAAAGATTTTTTTTAATTATCAAAGTTGCATAGATTCTCAATTGCTCTTGTTTATCTTGAGATTAAGTGAACTATATCTATATACTTACATATTATATATATATATATGTTTTATGTGTTTTAGCTTCTTAGTGCACATATAATTTTTGTTTGTTTGTTTACTTTTATGCTGACAAAAAAGTGGTATCAGGCAAAAATTTAGGAACTTATTATTGAGTCCATAATCAGTAGGGGCCTCTTAGGCTTGCATCGTATGGCTCACTGAGAAGGTATGCCTGCTTACTTGTACAAGGGACACAGTAGGATGGGACATGGATAGGACATGACATAGTCTATCCAAAGACCCTAAAGACACTGGTTGAAGTACAGATGACAATATGGCAACCATAATTGTATATTGTACTAGATAAAGCAAACAGTGGGACAGGCTGCATATGATGGAAGGCCTAAAATTATTATTATTAGTTTTTGTAATGAATGGTTATCCATAGTAAAAATAGAATGTAGAAGAAATAAATAGACGGAATGGAGAATGTCAGAATGTTTGGAAATGAACAAGCCAACAACTCCATCCATGTTAAGTGAATAAAATAAATCCTCTATATTTAAGCAATTCTGCCACATTATTTCCAAATTGCCTTTCCAAATGATAGAATCTTCCTTATCTAAGTGGGATCATACTGCAGGAAGTATTTTCCAAGATCTTTTGTTTTAATTCAAAAGTATTCTCATTTCATTTTAATGATTTTATATTTTTCATCAAAGTGATAAGCCATAGTTTACAATCTTATTATTATGTGAAGTCAACTTTTTATTAAAACAATACTGTAGAAAAATCTCCAGTAGCTTACTCATAATTAATATTCTTAAGAGTTTACCTGAAATAAATTTTAGAAGGAGCATTACTGACTAAACAGACAGGAATATTTTAAATTTTATTTTATTTTTTTTGTTTGGTTTTTGGTCAACACATTGACAGATAGAGAAGCAGAAACTGTGTGTCTGTTTACATTCACAAAGGTGGTACATAAAAGAACCATTTCACAGTGCCTCTTAGTGTAATTATTCATTTTTACATTATTATCGATGTATGATAAAATGATAATTACATAATTATTTTAATTTGTATATTTCTGATTTCTTGTGATGTTGGACTTTGTAAAGTACTTTATATTATTTTTATAAATTTCTGTTGCTGCTCCTTGTTTATTTCCAATTTGACATATATCTTTTTTCTGAATATCTTTTTAATGTATTGCTCTGTGTTGCAGACAATATGTATTTATAATAAAATAGAATTCCTATTCTTTTTTTACATGTCTTTAGGAAAATAAATTTTAAGTACATTTTAAAGCAGCCAAATATGGCATTTCTAGCATGTCTCATTTCAGATACTGGTATCATTTAAAAAGAGAGATTATATAGACATCTACATTAATAAGAAACAAAACAATCTTTATACTATATACGTTTACATAGAAATTTATTTAGTTCAGGACTTAAACTGGTATAATGTGTAAGGCAAGGGTCTCTTTTTGTTTCCAAAGGGTAAGCAAATTATGTAAGTCATCAATTGACAAATCTACCTTTTCTACATATAGCATACCACAATTATACAAATTAACTAGAAGACAGGCCAAACTATGGCTAAATAAGTATATTCTTCACATCAATCTATAGGCACACACATGAAACATATATACAACTATGGCTACAGATACTTTTCTCCCATGTTAATCTTTCAACCCTGTTTTATTAATTTGATATATTATCTTTTCTGAGCCTTTAGGATAGCTTACGCCTAATTAGTTTAAAATTATTAAAATATTTTTTCATCTACTCAGAAACTAGGTACATTCTTCCATTTATTCACATTTTCCTGTTGCCTAACACTTGTTCAGAATAAGTTTTAATAGTTTTTTCCTAAATAAAGTTAATGGTTTGTGAATATGCTACTCTACTGAACACTCTTATTAATAATTACTTTTTCTAGTTGACTTACTTAGATTTTTATTGTTATAAAATTAAACAACCTATACATGATTAAAATATTGTCACCTTGTTTCAATAGAAAATTGTTACATTTCTATATTTGTTTTTATTGCATCGATCTGAACACAGCAAAATGTCCCTGTATATTATCTTCTGAATTTTAATGAGAATGACTTTAATGTTTAACAATTAAGTTTGAGAGTAGTTGTTGATACTATTATATCAGGACGTATTAAACATATTACCATTTTAATGAGAATTTTAAGCGCAGTTGTGAATTAACTCTTATTAATTTTTATCATCCATTAACTTTATTTATATGTAATTATTTGACATTTTATCTTTTTCTATTGCCCTATTAATGTAACATATTTGATAGTAAATTTTCTAATATTGAACTATTCTTTCTGCTACTTAAATGCACTTCACTGCCTCTATTCTAACTTTTAAAATTGCTATTTTTCTTTTTGTTGAATTTTATTACAATGTTTAGCTACATTGTGATAACCCAAAGTGCTCTACTTCTTTTACCTACCTGAGACTTTTATATAGACCTTATGCTGAACACTTTCATAAAGTTGATGCTCTTAAAATACTGTTGATAAAGTGAGTTTTACCTAAGTCATATAAGGAATACTCGACATCAGAAAACAGGTTGATGTAATTTCTACATTAATAAATTCAACAAGTAAAAACATATGAATATCTCAAATGTGCAAATGAAAGAATAAGGTATTACATTAAGCCAAAGAAGAGCCGAAAGCGACTTACAGGGAGAACCCTAGGTCCCTGTAAGTAGCCAGAACCACACACCATACTGTGGCTTGAAGGCAGAGAAATTCATCTCCTCTTTTCATGGGCCTGCCATCTTTAACCATGGAGGATGGATGACTCTAAAGGGACCACAACCTCTGCACCAGAATGCTCTCTGTTCCTGGATCAGGGGTGAAAGGCTAGCTCTAGCAGAGTCACCCACCAAAACTGTGACCCTGGCAGCATGGGGTGGTGAAGACCACCTTCTCTGAGACTGCCACCCTCCTCTGTGCCCCAGTCCAGCCTCCCGCTGGGGATATCTGGCAACTGTAGTGCTCAAGCCTCCCCCTACTGGTGCCATCTGGTTGCTGCCGCTGGAAGAGGGTGGCAGTCCTCTTAGGGCAGGGCCTGGAGTGTGAGATCTGGCCGGGCCTATAAAATGTGATTGGGAAGGGCAGAGGCATAGGAGGTGGGGAGCAGGCAACCAGGAACCCAACCCAGGGAGATGGGGAGGTGGTGGGATGCAGGAAGGCAAATGAATCTAGGCTCCAAGTCACTCCTCACTCACCTCTACTTAACCCTTACAAATGCTTCACTTCCAATGTATTTAATTTACAAATCATAAATTCAAAGGTAAAATGATTAAGACTTCAAGATGTCAACCACGGAGCATTAAACCTCAAGTGCAGAGCCTTGTGAGACTTCATTTCATCATGAAGCCAGTCCTTACATTTTATTAGCAGAGTGATAGTAAAGTGTAGTTTACTTTTACTCACCAATGGGTAGTATTTTAGAAAATAAAGTATATGGCCACCTTATCTATAACCTAACCATTCTATTCCTATTACACATCCAAAAGAAATTGAACAAATGCATTTCTATAAGAATCCATGTACAGGATGTTTACTGCAGCATTATCTGTGGTGGTGCAGTATCGGAAATCACCTTAATGTATATCAATATTAGAATGAATAGAAAAAACATAGGAAGGTACTCTAACAGAATATATCAGCCATAGAAACATGAGTAGATAGTAAATTCATAATACTTAATGGAGAAAAATGAGAAACGGAATAAGATATATAAGACAATAGCATTTACGTAAGATTAAAATTATATTATACAATATAAAAATATACATTTGCAGGTATACAAACAAAAAAGAATACATTAAAATAGATTATAACAGTTGCCTCTGGGATGCAAGAGTAGGAATGAATGTACGAAAAGGGAGAAAAATGGAAAGGCTGAGAAAGGAAGAGAATGCACGCTAAAACTGAGTGGAAAACTGCAGTGGTAAGATACCATTCTTATCACATAATATCAAGGGGAAATACTGTTAATAGCATTTATGACTGTTAATATTGACCTCTATCAACCAGTTGAAGTGGTATTTCTCAAGTTTATTCACTGTGAGTCTCTCTTTCACTCTTGTCCTGGCTCCGTCTCCCCACCAGCCCCTGCAAAACACACACACACACACACACACACACACACAGTCTTTGAAAGTCATGATATGCAGCTCAAATCCAAGAAGTGGGGAGTTATTGTCCATCTATTAGAGGGTAGGGCAACTACATACATTATTTGTAATTCTTTTGCATGAGAGATTTGTCTATTCTCTTCCAATTTTTTGTTTGTTTACTCAGTTATATAAACATGGATTCATGAACATTTATTTTATATGCAGTTATTATCTAGTGCTACTTTATTTTTTGTGCAAATTGCTCCACCTTTGGCAATTGAGGGTTCTTTCAGTTTTCTCCTATGTCCCATAAATATACCACCATAATTGTAATTTAGTTTTCTTTTTCTTTTTTTGAGAACCTTCTTATCTTCCTGCATTGTAAGATTCTCAGATTCATGTGTATAATCCTTGGCCTTCCTTAGGATCAGCCATTTCACCAAGGAGCTCTTGCTTTCAGTAGAAATTGTTAATAGAAACCAAGATCTGGGAACTAGGCACACTCATTGCTACTGGGGTGTCATTACATCAAGGTCTTCTCTGCTGACAGAAGAAGGAAATATTTGAGTATATACTAATCCATGTATGCACACATATCTACAAATACTTCTATATGTAATCATGTGTATCTATATTAAGCTAAATATGACTTCAAACTGATGTCTCCCATTCTAATGCATTACTATTGCTGATTCCAGCCTTTTTCTTCTTTGTTTCATCCGTAACCTTTCACTCTAACAGTGAGAAACATGTCCTCTAGTACCTGCCATCCATTTATTTAATTGCTCAATCCCAGTATACAGGTAGAGTAGTTTCAAAATTGTTAATCCATAATCTCATGCAAAACACTTTATCAGTTTGAGTAGAATGCTTATGTTCAGTTCCTTTCGCCTTTTGATAACAGATTCGACTCAATTCTGTAGTTACTTAGGTTAGCGCTCTTCTCCTTATCCCAACAGTGCCTGTGCCTGCATCATTTTCATGAAGTTAGATTTCTTTGTCACATTTTGAATTCCATCCTAAGGTCCCCCAATCTTCTAATTTACTTTTAATTATTTTCATAAAATTCAGTCTTTATGCTGTAAAGTTCTATGAGTTTTCACAAATATATAATGCCATGTACACACCATTACAGTACCATAGAGACTGGTTTCATG
Source organism: Pteropus medius (assembly GCF_902729225.1). NCBI lineage: Eukaryota > Metazoa > Chordata > Mammalia > Chiroptera > Pteropodidae > Pteropus > Pteropus medius. Next base: position 11,327,240 of record NW_024355205.1, read on the forward strand.
GGCTTAAAGAAATGTCTCTATGCTTTACATATACAGCTCTCAATTTTGCCTACCCTGAACTACTGACAACTATAGATCAATTTAGCATCTGTATAGAATTGCATTTTTCACAATGTCATATAAATAGAATCATAAGCACTGTAGCCTTTTTAGACTGAGTTCTTCCATTTACCAATATTCACTTAAGATCAAACCATGTCTTTGCATAGGTTACATCTTATTCCATTTTTCTGCTAAACTGAATTCCATCATATGTGTATACCAAAAGTTGTTTATCTCGTAATTTTGAAGGACATCTTGATTGCTTCCAGTTTTCATGACTATGAATCAAGTTGTTAAAAACATTCATGTGAAGATTTCGGTGTGACCATACATTTTCAAATCAGTTGGGTAAATACCTAGGAGTGTGACTGCTAGATTGTACAGTAGGACTATAGTTACCTCTATAAGAAAGAGTCAAACTGTCTTCTAAAGTGGTTCTAGTATGTTGCATTCCCATCAACAATGAATTAGAGTTCCTATAGCCTTGCATCCTTGCCAGCAATTGTCTAGACTTCAAAGCACCGTTTGAGATTATAGCACCAAATGATTTATTTCACCCACCCAAAATCTAGCTCTAGAAATAACTGCTTTCATTGTTACAAAAAAGTACAAGAGAAAAAAAAAAAACTCTAAAAAGAGAAGATAAGAGCTACTGCAACTTATAAATGAATATTCAGCATAAATAGCCATAATTTGAGCCAACAAAAACAGAACAGGGAAGAGAGTAAAGATTCAAGTCCACAAAAGTGAATGGAGATAAGGCGCACACAGAAGAAAATGAACTACTGTATGTATGTGTGTGTGTGTGTGTATGTGTGTGTGTGTGCATGTGTGTGTGTGTGCGTATATATATATAGATGTCTATATATATTATATATATATGGATATATAGATAGATACATATCTATATATATATATAGTGCTATCCTTTACATAAACTTAATGGTAACAACACACCAAAAATCCAGAACTGAGACACATAACATAAAAATCCAGGACTGAGACACATAACATAAAAAAGGAGAGAACATAGGGAAAATCCACAAAACCATCAAATTAAAATAACAGACAGAAACACAAGGACAAAGAAACAATGGAGACACTGAGCTACCAGAAAACAAAAGATAAAATGGCTATAGGAAAAACTTATATATCAATAATCACCTTAAATACAAATGGACTGAACTAACCAATAAAAAGGCAGAGAGTAGCAGACTGGGTCAAAAAACAAAACCCAACCATATGCTGCCTTCAAGACACATCTCAGCTGCAAGGAATATGGACTCAAAGTGAAAAGGTGGAAAATGATAATTTAAGCAAGTGGCATCCAGAGTAAAGTGGGTGCAGCCGTACTTATATTTGATGAACAGACTTTAAGATAAAAAAGGTAAAGAGACAATTATGGATATTTCATAATGATAAAGGGAACCATATATCAAGAAGACCTAACATCTATTAATATTTATGCTCCCAACCAGACAGTACCAAAATATATAAATCCACTACTAATAGAACCAAAGGGAGATCCTGATAAATACAGTTATAGTATGGAACATGAATACTCCACTGTCAGTGATGAATAGATCATTCAAACAGAAAATCAATAAGAAAATATCCTTAAATGATATATTAGACCAATTGGACATAATTGACATTTACAGAGTCCTTCATCCCGAAACAGCTGCTTATACATTCTTCTCTAGTGCACATGGAACCTTCTCAAGAAATGACCACGGACTGGGACAAGAGATAGCCTCAACAAGTATAAGAGGGTTGAAATCATACGAACCATAATGCTTTGAAACTAGAGATCAACTGCAAAAAGAAATCAGGAAGAACCACAAATACATATTGATTAAACAACATGCTACTAAAGAATAATTGGGTTAAAGAAGAATTAAAAAGACAGATCAAAAGATACATAGAAATGAACAATGATAGTACAACATATCAAAACTTTTGGGACACGGCAAAAGCAGTCATATGAGGAAAGTTCATATCATTACAGGCCCACCTCTAAAAACAAGACTGAGCTCAAATAAACAATCTAACATTTCCTCTTAGAAAACTAGAAAAGGAAGAACAAGTGAAGCCTAAAGTCAGCAGAAGGAAAGAAATCATCAAAATTAGAACAGAAATAAATGAAATTGAAAACAAAACAAAAACAAACAAACAAAAAAAAAACAATAGAAAAAATAAATGCATCAAAGAGCTGGTTCTTTGAGAAGGTTAATAAAATTGACAAACACCTGGCTAGACTCACTACAGACAAAGAAGAAAGGACACAAATAAACAAAATCAGGGATGAAAGAGGGAAAATTGCAACCGATATTGTAGAAATACAAAGGATCATACAAGAATATTATGAAAAAGGATATAACAACAAATTTAATAACCCAGAAGAAATGGACCAGTACTTAGAAAAATACAACCTTCCTAGATTGAATCAAGAAGAACTGGAAAATTTAAAACTATCAGCAGTATGGAAATTCAAACAATTATCAAAAACCTACCAAAAAGTAAAAGTCCAGGACCAGATGGCTTCACTAGTGAATTCTACCAAACATTCAAAGAAGATTTAATACCTATTCTCCTCAAACTCTTCCAAAAAGTCAAAGAGGAAGCAATACTTCCCAGCTCATTTCATGAGGCCAATATTACTCTGATACCAAAATCTGGTCAAGACAACACAAAAAAAGAAAACTGCAGACCAATATCTCTCATGAACACATATGCAAAAATCCTAAATAAGGTACTAGTGAACCGAATACAGCAACATGTTAAAAAGATTATACACCACAATCAAGTGGGCTTCATTCACCATACACAAATCAATTATGTGATACACCACATAAGCAAATTAAAAAATAAGAATCATATGAACATATCAATAGATGGAGAAAAAGCCTTCGACAAGATACATCATCCATTTATGATCAAAACACTTAACAAAATTGGTATAAGAAGGAAAGAACCTTAACATAATAAAGGCCATCTATGACAAACCCTCAGCCAACATTATACTTAATGGTGAAAAACTAAAAACCTTCCCTCTAAGATTAGGAAAAAGGCAAAGCTGTCCACTATCACCACTGTTATTCAATATAACATTGGAGGTCTAGCAGGTGCAATCAGACAAGAGAAAGATATAAAAGGCATCCAAATAGGAAATGAAGGAGTCAACTGTCACTATTTGCAGATGACATGATTCTCTATATAGAAAATCCTAAAGACTCCACATGAACATTACTAGAAACAATAAGCAAATACAGTAAAGTCTCTGGATACAAAATCCACGTTCAAAAATCCATAGTTTTCTCATACTCTAATAATGAAGTGTCAGAAAGAGAAGTGGAAAAAATAATTCCTTTTGCAATTGCAACAAAAAAGAATAAAATACCTAGGAATAACTCTAATAAAACATGTGAAGGATGTACATAATGAAAACTATAAGACCTTATTAAAAGAAATCAAAAAAGGTACAAAGAAATGGAAAGATATTCTGTGTTCTTGTATTGGAAGAATCAACATAGTTAAAATGACCATATTACCTAAAGCATTATACAGATTTAATGCAATCCCATCAAAATCTCATCAGCATTTTTTTAAAGAAATAGAACTAAAAAATCACCAGATTCGTATGGAAGCACAAAAGACCTCAGATTGCCAAAGCCATCCTGAGAAAAAAGAACGAGGCTGGAAGCATCATTCTGCTTGACTTCAAATTATACTACAAAATGATGGTAATCAAAACAGCATGGTATTGGCGGCAAAACAGACACACAGACCAGAGGAGTAAATCCAGAAGTAAACCTATGTTTATATGGGCAAATAATTTTCAACCAAAAAGCCAAAAATATACAGTGGAGAAAGGAAAGCCTCTTCGATATGGTGCTGGGAACACTGAAAAGCCACCTACAAAAGAATGAAACTAGACTGTTGTCTATCACTACACACCAAAATTAACTCAAAAGGATTAAGGACCTGAGTATAAACCTGAAACATTAAATTGCATAGGAAAAAAACTCATGCACCATGGATTTAGAGAGGGTTTTATGAATTTTACTCAAAGGCAAGAGAAGTAAAAGCAAAAATAAATGAATTGGACCATATCAAACTAGAAAGCTTTTGTACAGCAAAAGAAACCGTCAAGAAGGCAAAGAGGGAATCATCCGAATGGGAGAATATATTTGCAAACAATGCCTCTGATAAGGGCCTAATATCCAAAATATATAAAGAACTCATACGACTCAACAATAAAAAAAAACAAAACAAAACAATCCGATTAAAAAATGGGCAGAGGATCTAAACAGACACTCCTCCCAAGAAGACATACAAATGGCCAACAGACATATGTAAAGGTGCTCAACCTCTCTAGCTGTTAGGGATATGCAAATCAAAACTTCAATAAAATACCATCTCGCACCTGTTAGAATGGCTATCATCAAGACAAGTAATAACAAGTGTTAGGTTGTAGGCCAAAAGGAACTTCCATACACTGTTGATAGGAATTCAAATTGGTACACCCACTATGGAAAATAGTATAGAGATTCCTTAAAAAAATAAGAATTGAATTAGCATTTGATCCAGCAATCCTTCTTCTGGGTATTTACCCCAAAATAACCTGAAAACATTTATCCACAAAGATATATGAACCCCGATGTTCGCAGCAGATTTATTCACGGTGGCCAGGAAATAAAAACAACCTATGGGAAGGTGTCCTATGATAGATGACTGGATAAAGAAGAGGTTGTACATATGTATAATGGAATATTGCTCAGCCATAAGAAAAGATGAAACACTGCCATTTGTGACAACATGGACGGATCTTGAGATAATCTTAGTAAGTGAAATAAGTCAGACAGAAAAAGTTGAAAACCATATGATTTCACTCATATGTGGGATATAAAACTCAAAGCAACAAACAACATGACAAACAGAGACTCGTGGACACAGACTGCAGATTAGTGGTTACCAGATGGAAGGTGGGGAGGAGAGAGGTAGATAGGAATAAAAGGGGTCAAATATTTGGTGACTGAAGGAAATCTAACTTTGGGAGGTGAACACACAATGCAATATATATACAGCATACTGCTGAATTATACACTTGAAGGTTAACTGATTTTATTAATCGATGTCGTTCCAATAATTTTTAATTTAAAATAGTACATGAATACTGATCAATGGAGTAAAGTACTTATATATTGTGATTCTTTAACAAAGAAAATGCTGTTGTATCTCTGCAACAAGATATTGGCTTATTAATGCACAAAAACCCAAACCTAAATACGTTAATAGTAAATAATAAAAATGATATCACTCTTGAATTTTTTAGATATACATTCATTTAGAGAGAACAGTGCCACTTGAAGTTAGGAATCATAGTCACTACATAAAATAACAATTCCATTTCTCAGTGCATCCATTTGTGGTACAACAACTGTTTGTTTCAGACAATGTTCATGGATATCATCTCACTTAATGATACAAGCAATTCTTAGGATATATGTACTAACTCACCCCATGGAATTATGTTTTATAAATGAAAAAGAAGTCTAAAACCTCTGGCCCAATCCAGTACCAAATATATCTTATCTGAGATAAGATGGAATCAAAACACTGTGATATCATCTTTTGCTTTCAAGGAGAATAGACCAAATTATGGGTGCATATTCCCAGGACATAAGCTAAAAGGAAGAAAAATGGAATGTCTATAAATTTTATAATCACAATCCTTACTTGATTAGAAATTATGAACATTAATTTTTCACAAATCTAAAATAATATGAGTAATAATATAAATCTCTTTATGTTACATGAGATAAGGGAATTGTAATTGGATATTTCAATTAACCAAATGTCCTATGACAAAGAATAAATATGATAAAATAGCTTTTTCTTTGGATTTGAGATTAGTACTGATTGGAAGATAATGGACAATTCCTTTGTTAATGCTCACTTTGCCATATAAGCTGCACTGGCAATGAGGCCCTGGGTTATTCATATTATTAAACATTTTACCATCAAGAAGATGGGCAGATAATACTGATGCACAAGCATAGCAAATAATATTGATGCACTAATTCGAATGGAGACCAAAGGGATAATTAAACACTTTGGGCTCATTTCTAGCTTCATATGGGTATTTTGGTTTATTATGGTGATAAAATTATTCAAGTATAAACTTCCCTAGGAATGGAGTACTTAATTTTCGTTCAACCTAGCAAAAACTGATTGCAAAAGGTAGAATGATTGGCTAAGGATAGAGAGTTAGCCATTATTTAAATCCATACTTTTTTTTTCTTCTTTCATCAAGATTTGAGGTACAAGTGATATGTTATTGAATGAGAAAATTGTGGCAGGTTTCATAGAGTAGAATAAGACATTCAGGTAGATTTAAGCTACTGGTAAGCTGATCTTCATCCCTGCCTTCTTTTTTAGATTATCACAAATTCTTACTGTTCATCAGAAAATAGGTGCAATTATTGGTTATGCACAGACAAATCTGATCTATGTGAGATAAACATCTGCAGACATGAAGAAGGTAAATAATATGCCCAAGGCCAGATGGAGTTAGTGACTGAGATATAACTTATAAAAACATTCTTATAGTCCTGCTTGGTCATATTATTTTGGATGTATTTTCAAAGTTGGTTTAAAATATGTGAAATTAAATAACACCAAATTCAGTTAAGAGTTTCCTTTGGTAGTTAAAAAGATATATTGCAGTATAACTTTTGAATGAATTCAGTGCTTTCAAAGGAAGGAACTATCAATTTTCAACCGGTTATTTAAGAGCATTTCAATCCCAGCATGGGGAGTTATTCTGGCCCCCGAGATCTGGAATGCAAGGATGTACGTGTTTCCTTCACTTAGACAGATATAAATCCCAAAGTGACAGCAGCATGTTATCTTTTACTATATTTCCCACTGGAGTGATTCAGACTTTTGACTTAAATAGTTGTCTACAGCTGCTGAAAACTGATTTATCCTTGATGGTGAGTGAACTTGCTTGACCAAACTGCTAAGGAGAAATATTTTTAGAGTAGCAATTCGTAGTGGTATTTTATTTCTTTGCCTTTGAGTTTCTTTAACCTCTTTTTTTAAATGTTTTTATGTCCCTCTAATGACCTGTAAGTCATAGGAGACTTATTAGGATATACATATATGGCAAAATAATTTCAATGAATAAAAAAGGGTATAGGTTTAAAAATAAGTCTTCTACCTCCAATTCTCCCATGCTGTCATTCATCTCCCCACCAGCAACCACTATCACTATCTTACTTTATATATTTCTATATTATGTATGTTTGTGCTCTTTTTAATAACACAAGTGGTAGCAAAGTTTGACAATGTTTTACATCTTTCTTTTTTCTTACTCTTACCTATGAAGGAGTTAATTACATAAAAAATATACAGGTCTAAAGTAACAGAGATAGCTAGCTAGAGAGATAAATGTACCTAATTATATTTAGCAACCATTTAACATCTACTTTATGACTATATTATTTAACATATTATCTATTTAAGGATATATGGATTGCTATTACAAAACATATATCAATAAATAGATTGATAATTATGTTTCCATATATACACATATATGTATATAACATTATATATACACATATGTATATGACATATAATTAGAAGGTATGCTTATGATATTTAAGTAGATAATACCAGATTACCTTTCAAAGAGTTTGAAAAATTTACACATTCATCAAGAATAAATAAGAATGTATCTTTTTCATAGCATATTCACCTTTAAACACAAGATAACTGTAATATTTCAAAAATAAAATGTAAAAAAAATATTGTTTTTGATGAGTTTGTTCTTTTTATTGCTTAGATTCTTCATATCAGTGAAATCATGTGATATTTATGTTTCGCTGTCTGACTTATTTCACTCAGCATAATAACCTCTAGGTCCATCCATGTCCTTGCAAATGGTAAGATTTCATTTTTTTTTTAATGGCTGAGTAATATTCCATTGTATATATGAACTATAACTTCTTTATCCGATCATATGTTGATGGGCATTTAGACTGCTTCCATATCTTCGCTATTGTAAATAATACTTCCATGAACATAGGAGTGCATAGGTCTTTACGAATTATTATTTTGGTTTTCATTTTGGTTTTCTTTGGATAAATACATAGAAGTGCGATTACTAAGTCCAAAGGTATATCCAATTTTAATTTTTTGAGAAATCTCCAGACTGTTTTCCATAGTGGCTATATCAATTTGCATCCTCATCAACAGTATACAACAGTTCCCTATCCTCGGCATCCTTGCCAACACAACTCACAAATAAAGAGGACAATCTGATGATGGCCAGAGGAAAGGAAGGTTGGAGGGCTGGGAGAATGGGGTGAAAGATTAAAGAAGTACAAATTAGTAGTTGATAGATGGTCAAGGGGATGGGGAGCACGGCATAGGGAATGCAGTTAGCATTAATACATTGGCTAGGTGGAAAACTAGAGAATGAGCAATTAAGGGGATCATCTTATAGACTATATAAATGTCTAACCAATGTACTGTATGCTTGAAATGAATAATAAAATTTAAAAAGAAATAAAAGAAAATAAGATGATCTGGAACACATTTCCCAAATACTCTTTTTACTAAGGACCCAATGTTGTCACAGATTAAAGCTTCAGCTGTCTCTTAATTCAGGGTAATGGGAAACCTGAGGTTCATTTTAAGGAAATAAAGCATGGAAATACTCGACTTTAATTTTCTGGAATTCATTAACAGCTTAGTTTAGTTATGAAAGGTAGACACTTTACATATATTTATTGATTTAATCTTTTTATCAATCCTTTGAAAAAGTACTGTTATCTTTATGGGATAGTTGAGTCTCGGCAAGGCGAAGTAACATGTCCATGATCAACAGAGAGCCAAGGTTCAAAACCAAGTTTGTCTGACTTCAAAAAGCACTAAATTTTACTGAAGTCATTGTTTCAGGACTTTATGCTTTCCTTGTATTTTATGTGGCTTGGTTTTTAACAGAAGGGCTCTCAGACTCAAGCATTTGATAATATATTTCAACAATAATGAAGTAGAGGCATTTTTTTCCCTATAAACATTTAAAGTAATTAGTTCATATTTATTGAGCACAAATTATGTGCTAAACATCACATTTGCATCAACTCTTGCTCCTCAACTTATGAGTGTGGTAGTATAATTGCCACCATTTTACAAAAAAAAAATCTGGCCTCCATTACTCCACGCTCTGCCTTGGTTCTCCATCTCCGTCACTGGATGCTGCTTCTCAATTTATTTTCCAGGTTCTTCTTCACCTTCCTGACTTAGCACTTAGAGAAGGTCCCAGAGCTTAGTTCTTAGGCCTCTCTCTTCTCTGTCCATGCTTACACACCTAAGGTGCCTCATGCTTTTAAGGTCCATCTCTATGCTGATCACTCAAAAGTTTATATCTCTTGTCTTAAGCCCTACATTGAACTCCAGGCTTAAATATCAAACTGTCCACTCCACAGCTCTGCTTGGATGATGCATAAACATCTCAAACATAACATATCCCAAACTGAACTCTTAATTTTCCCCCAAGCCTACTTCTCTCACAGTCTTCCTTATCTCAATAATTTTTTCTTAAAATTTTAATACAGACTAAATTCTACCTTAGTTAATAAAATTGGTAATTTCAACAATATATATCTATTGTTTAAAAAACTCTGATATATAGACAATAAAAAAAGGAAAAATATGTGTACTACAATTTCATGTTTTGGGTTTTTTTTCCCAGGAATATCAATGTAGGTTCTGAATTTTGATTACACTATACAGTGAGAACTCAAATAGTACTGATTTATGTCATAAATGATTGGTTTATTTTTCCCGTTGCCTATTTACATAAAATTGCACACTTTGCATGTATTTAATAATGTTTGGAAAGTGTTTAGCACACTATCAGGCACACCATATTATCAATTTATTTTAGATTATAAAATTGGAGGACAATAAAAATGAAATTAAGGAAGACTTATCTGAACTATCATTAAATTTTAATAGACATTTTTAGAACAGTTTTAGGTTCACAGCAAAATCAGATAATGATTTCACATATATCTTCTGCCCTACTCATACATAACCTCCCCCATTATCAAATTTCTCTACCAGGGTGGTATATTTGTTACAAGAAATGAACATACATTGACATATCATTATAACCCAAAGCCCATAGTTTATATTAGGGTTCATTTTTGGTGTCGTAAATTCTTTGAGTTTGAACAAATGAATAACGATATATAGCCACCATTACAGTATCATACAAAATAGTTTCACTGCCCTAAAAATTCTCTGTGAACTGCCTATTCATCCCTCTCTCCCCCTTAATCCCTCGCAACCACCAATCTTTTTACTGTTGACACAGTTTGCCTTTCTTAAAATGGCATGTAGTTGGAATCATATAGTGTGGCTTTTTCATATTAACTTAGTAACATGCATTTAAAGGTCCTACATGTATTTTTATGGCTTGATATCTCATTTATTTTTATCACTGAATAATATCCCATTGCCTGCATGTACCACTTATTTACCCATTCACTTACTGAAGCACATCTAAGTGGCCTACCAGTTTGGGCAATTATGAATAAAGCCACTATGTGCAAGTTTCTCCATGATAGAAGTCTTCAACGCCTTTGAGTAAACAAGGAGCACAATTACTGGATCATATGGTAAGAATGTTTAGTTTGTATGAAACTGCCAAATTGTCTTCCAAAGTCAGTTTTCATTCCTAAAAGCAATGTATAAGAATTCCCATAGCTCCACATCCTCACCAGCACTTGATGTTGTCAGCGTTCTGGGGTTTGGCCACTCTAATGATCATATAGCGGTACCTCTTTGCTGCTATAATATGCATTTCCATGAAGACATATTTTATCACCTGTATATCTCCTTTGATGTGGTGTTTGTTAAGAATTTCAGCCCATTTTTTAAAAGAATTGTTTTCGTAATGTTGAGTTTTAAGATTCTTTTATATTTGGATAACAGTTCTTTAACAGATATGTATTTTGCAAACATTTTCTTCAAGTCTATGGCTTATCTTCTCACTCTCTTGACACTTTCTTTCACAGTTCAAAAGTTTTTAATTTTAATGAAGCTCAGCTCATCTATTATTTCTTTTGTGGATTATGCCTTAGGCGTAGTATCAAAAATAAAAGGTATCACCATACATAAGGTCATCTAGGTTTTTTCTAGGTTATCTTCCAGGAGTTTTTTAGTTTTTGCATTTTACATTTATGTCTGTCATCCATTTTCAGTTCATTTTTGCAAAACGTGTAAGGTCTGTGTCTAGATTAATTTTTTTTGTTTGCATTGGAAGTCCAGTTGTTCTAGCACCATTTGTTGAAAAGATAGCCTTTGTTCCACTGTATTGCCTTTACTCCTTTGTCAAAGAACAGTTTATTATTTTGATAGGTCTATTTCTGGGCTATCTAATCTGGTCCATTGGTCTATTTGTCTGTTTTTTCACCAATATCAGACTGTCTTAATTACTGTATATATCATTAAATTTTAACAATAAGCTACATAAATATATCTAGAATTGTAACTTTTAAATATATTTGTTATACCACATAAGTAAACTGACAAAATGCCACCTGATTAAATGCCACCTATATTCTGCATAGCTACCAAATGACACTACCTAATAATCTAAGGATAGTTTAATATCTCTTGACAGTATAAATTCTTTAATATGAATAAGTACTTCTGAAATGATTGAAATCAGCAGTTAGCCCTCTTGTAGAGGTGAATGCTTTCTTTCTCTCTCTTGTTTATCAACTAACAGGTTTACTGAGGTATAATTAACATGAAAAAACTACATATACATTTTTATAAAACAATTTTATAAGTTTTGACACATACATACAGCAGTAAAACCATCACCAAAATCACATATACTGAGCCCATCTCTTCTTACCCCACAAAAGTTCCCTCATGCCCCTGTGTAATGTCCCTCTGTCCTTTCCCAACTATTTCCTCAAGTAACAACTGTTTTGCTCTTCATTACTATAGTTTGCATTTTCTAGAGTTTTATATGAATAGGATTGTCATATGTACTCTTTTGTCTATCTTCTTTCATTTAGGTTATTTTTTTTTTATATTTGTCCATTCTGTTGTATGCATCAATAGTTCATTTCTCTTTGCTACTGAGTAGTATTCCATTGTATGTAGACACTATAATCTCTGTCTCTTTTGGGTGGTTTGCAGTTTGGAGCCATTACAAATTAAAACTGCTGTGAATACTCATACGAATATTTTTAAAGATATAAACTTTCTTTTCTCTTGGGAAAGTACTTAGGGATGGAGCAACTAGATAATGTTCTTAGTGTTTTCAAGGATTATTAAAATTGAAAGGATATTAAACATACAAAATGATCTAACAATATAAAAGAAACATCCCACACACACAAACTAAATTAACTAAATGCTCAATGTTCAATAAAATTATAAATTTGTGTTGAACTTTTTAATTTCATTTTTAATTTATATGTATAATAAATCTTATAGAATATCATGTTCCCACTATACTCCTTTTAAAGATGTTTCACTCTGGTCTATGGCCATGCCACCCTGAACAAGCCCGATCCTGTCTGATCTCGGAAGCTAAGCAGGGTTGGGCCTGGTTAGTACTTGGATGGGAGACCACAAAGGAAGACCAGGTGCTGTAGATATAAAAAATAAAAAATAAAGGATTGTAAGCTGACAAGATCCTGGCAATCTCTGAGGGCAACCAAGAGTTGCCTCGCCTAAAAAATAAATAAATAAATAAATAAATAGTTTCACTCTGAAGATTTTACTTAAAAATAGTAACTCTTGACATTTCAACAGATTTAGTATATGCACAATAAATATTAAATATCTATTGCTTTTTGGAAAAAATATTATGATATTTCAATATTTAGAAAATTGATAATTGCTGGTCTACTGAAATTAGTCAAATTTGCTGTGCCAAACCTGTCATTTTTGTACTCTCTCCCACACATTTAGAGGATACAGAAACTTTCTCCATTAATACCACTGAGAAAATAATATGATTTGAAACATTTATAGTTTAGCACATTTGACCAAAGCTTTCTCCACCAAATGAAGTAGTCATTTACAATTAAATGTTGAATTATGCAGGATAAGATTCTCCCCAAAGGAGAGAATGATAAATATTTGGTGATGAGGTGAGAAAGAATTTTTGTACTACAGAATAAAGTGTTATTCCATCACGAAACATAGTCAGCTGCATTTATTTGTGTAGGAAGAGTTATTGTACTTTTGTGCACATGATGTTTATTTAACTAAAAGGACTTATTTACTATAGACTATAGTAAGAAATAAAGAAAGAGAAATATACCACCGAGTCTACATTCCCTTTAAGTCCTTTATTAAAGGATTAGAAATACTCCCCTGTTTTATTTGAAAGATTAACTTCAGTGAATACACCCAAATGATTCATTTTATAGCTCTTTATTTGTTGTATACATAGAATCCCTCTGGTAATCCAAAAAACATTTTCATGAGGTATCTGCTAAGTTTTACTTGGGCAGACATTGCAAAGCAACTCACTATTGTCTATTCAAAGCAATTTTAATTAGTGCAATGTTAGAGAGAGTGTAATTCCTTAATGAAACTACACAGACTGCTTCATTTGCCTATTAACAGTAAAAAGTATTATAGCAACCTCGTTCTACATTTTTTTTTTTTACTAAGGAAGCCTGCCAGCTGTAGTCCCAGTACAATTATTGCTTTCACAAAGTGCTCTAAATCTGTCAACAAGAAAATACACAAACTACTGTATAATAAAGTTGTTAAGAAGGTGACCCAGTTGTTACACCACAACTGCCTCCTCTGGCAGAGATATCTAGGCAAACCTGCTGATTAACAGTGTCTCAGTAGCCAACATAATTAGAGAGAACTTTCCTTATTTCTATTACATAATGAGTGATTTTAATGGTTTGAAAACATTTGGTAATATTTTCATTCAAACTACAGAGGTTAAAACTTAGGAATGGAGTTATAAGAGAAATATAAGCCACTTCACATCTTTCAGACAATGAAAATCTCTGTACCTTCCTCTCAATTTAGCTATGAATCTGAAATTGCTCTAAAAAAATCTGATTAAATACATAAGTAAATAAATGTGTTAAAAATAATAAAAGGTAAGGGAAACCACATTTATTAAGTGCCTATGATGTATCCAGTCTTTTAGTTAGACAATTTCAATAGTATCTCAAATATATCTACAGAGGATAAGATTACCCTCTTTAAAGATGAAGACATGTTAACTTCAATGGCTTACCACAAATTACACAATTTTGACTCTTAAAACTAGATTCACAATAAATTTAGACTTAACACAAAGTTCTTCACATTTTGGTTCTATACGAATATGTACATATATGGCTATAAAACAACACACATAACTACACATAGATAAGAAAGAAAAGTAGAAGTTAACTTCACTTTCTATACTGATCTGTTATTCCTCACAAATCCCTGACATCCTGAGTAGGAAAAAAATTAACTGCAGTTTAAACTAATCAATCAACTAAATCAATCAATTAAAAATCAACAATGTAAGAATATGTTAAGCAAAATTTTTACTGTAACATACACAGAGAAGCATGAGCAAATCCTGACAATCCAGCTTGATGAATTTTAACAAACTGAGTACATCCATGTGCTTCAGGCAATAGCCTATGCATCAGTGAGTATGTAGCATAGGTGATGAATCTGCAGAGAAGAAGGGCTCCTTTTTACAACATTCAAGACTAACTGAATTCAAATGCAATCCCAGACAAAATACCAGCAAGCTATTTTTAAATCAACTAGCTGATTCTAAAGTTTATACAAAAGACTCAGAAGAGCCAACATAGTATTGAAGAAGAAAATAAAAAGGAAGACTGATTTTACCCAACTTCAAGACTGAATATAAAGCTATGATAATCAAAAGAGTGTAGTTTTGGCAAAAGAATAAACAAATAGATTAACAGAAGAGATTAGAAAGCCTAGAAACAGACCCTCATAAATATAGTCAACTGATATTTTACATAAGAGCGAGGCAACACAGTGAAATAAAGAGTCTTTTCAACAAATGTAGCTAAATCAACTGGACACCTACCTTAAAAAAAAAAAGGAATCAAGAAACAGATCTTACACCCTTCACAAAAAAAGAACTCAAAATGGATCACAGAACTACATGTAAAATTCATAACTATAAAACTTCTGGAAGATAACCTACAAGAAAATCTAGATGACTTTGAGTATGGTGATGCCTTTTTTGATACAACGCTAAAAGTATGATTCATGCAAGAAATAACTGATAGCTGGATTTCATTAATATGAAAACTTCTGCTCTTTGAAAGACAATGCCAAGAGAATGAGCAAAATATGCACCTATCATCAAAAAATACACAAAGAATTCTTAAAACTCAACAATAAGAAAACAAACAATTCCATTAAAAAATGGGCCAAAGACTTTAACAGACACTTTATCAAAAAAAGATACACGAATGGCCAATAAGTATATGAAAATGTGCTCCACGTCATATGTCATCAGGGAAATGCAAATTAAAACACTGAGCTCCCACTACACACATATTAGAATGGCCAAACTCTAGAACACTAACAACATGAAATGTTGGTGAGGATGTGGAGCAACAGGTACTCTCACTGACTGCTGGTGAAATTGCAAAAGGTATAGCCATTTTAGAAGACAATTTGGTGGTTTCTTACAAAACTTAACATATTCTCATCATACAATCTAGCAATCACACAAAAACCTACACATAGTTGTATATACCACTTTTATCCATAACTGCCAAAACTGGGAAGCAAGCAAGATATCCTTCAGCAAGTGAATGGATAAACAAACTATGGCACATGTAGACAATAATTATATTTTCAGCACTAAAAAGAAATGAGTTAACAAGCCATGAAATACATGGAGGACCCATTAATGCATGTTAAAAAATGAAAGAAGCCAAATATAAAAAGACTCATACTGTATGATTCCAACTATATGACATCCTAGAAAAGGAAAAACTATAGACACAACAAATAAGATCGGTGGTTGTCAGGAGTTTGGGAGCACAGGAAGAATGAAGAGTTAGAAAACAGAATTCTTTTGATGGTTAAAATACTCTGCATAATATTATAATGATAGCTATATGTTATTATAAATTTATTTAAACGCAGAGAATGTACACCACCAAGAGTGAACACTAAGGTAAACTATGGATTTGGGGTGATTAAGATGTGTTAAATGAAGGTTCATCCGTGGTAACAAATGCACCATTCTGGCAAGTGATGCTGACAATGCAGGAGACTGTGACTGGGCTATTTAATTAGGAAAGTCATTGCAAAGCTCTCTCAGAATGTGTGATTTAGATAAAACCACTGATGATTAGAAAAGAATCTATTATGTAAATAAAGGGAAGAAATTCTAAAATTGTAAAGAGCTTGCATAGGCCTGAGTTGGGAGTCAGGTGGCTTGTTATAGCAACCACAAGAATTCCAATATAGCTGCATCATAGTAAGCAAGGAGGCTGGCAGCATAAAATGGTGCTAGAGAGGCTGGTGAGGGCCAGATAATGCACAGCCTTAAGGACATAAAAAGGCATTTAGATTTTTTTTTTTAATTTAATAATTTTTGTTTGTATTTTTAAACTTTATTTATTTATTTACTTGAAGAAATGACTTAATTTTTTCCCCCCGTTGACCTCCTCCTAGAGTTTTGAGTTGTAAAATACAACTGAAAAAATTTTAGCAGGATGAGACTTGATCTGAGATATATTTAGGAAGTTTACTGTAGCTTCACTGTGGAAAAGAGACTAGGTAAATAAAAATAGAAAAAGGAAGACAGTCTCACAGAAATGTAGGTAAAAGGTGGTGATGTCTGGGCTAGAGTAGTAACCATGGATATAAAGAGAAGCCAATGGATTTGCAAAAACATTTTCAAGAAAAATTGTTGGAATATATTGATAGTTCAGATGACAAAAGGGGCATATCAAAGATGAAGCTCAGTTTTAGCTTGAAAGACTCAGTGAACTGTGGTGCTATTTCTTATAACACAAGAAATTGAAGAAGATAGGAAGAAATGGAAAGATATTCTATGCTAATGGATTGGAAGAATCAACATAGTTAAAATGGCCATATTAGCAAAAGCTATAGATTTAATGCAATTCCCATCAAAATCCAAATGGTATTTGTTAAAGAACTAGAAGGGGGAAAAAACCATCATATTTATATGAATTACAAAATGTCTGCACAGCCAAAGCACTTCTGATAAAAATGGACAAGGCAGGAGTTATCACTCTGCCTGACTTCAAGTTATACTACAAAGTAACAATAATCAAAACAGCATGATATTGGCAGAAAAAGACATACAGACCAATGGAACAGAATTAAAAGCCCAGAAATAAACTCATGTACATATGGGCAAATAATTTTCAACAAAGAAGCCAAAAACAAACAAGGGAGAAAAGAAAGCCTCTTCATTAAATGGTGCTGGGAAACTGGACAGTCGCATGCAAAAGAATGAAACTAGACTGCTCTGTGTCACCATACACCAAAATTAACCCAAATGGATCAAAGACCTAAATATAAGTCATGAAACAATAAATTGCATAGAAGAAAACACTCGTACTAAACTCATGGACCTTGGTCTTAGAGACAATTTAATAAATTTTTGCTCAAAGGCAAGTGAAGTAAAAGTAGAATGAATGAGATTACGCCAAACTAAAAAGCTTCTGCACAGTAAAAGAAACCATCAACAAAACAAAGATAGAACCAAGTGAATGGGAGAAGATATCTGCAAAGTTTCTGATAAGGAAATAATATCCATAATATATAAAAAACTCATAGAATTCAGCCAAAAAAAAATCCAATTAAAAAATGGGCAGACAACCCGAACAGATACTTCTCCAAGAAGATATACAAATGGCCAAAAGACATATGAAAAGATGCTCTGCTTCACTAGCTATTAGGGAAATGCAAATCAAGTTCACAATAAGATACCACCTCACATCTATAAGAATGCTATTATCAACAAGACAAGTAATAACAAATGTTGGAGAGATTGTGGGGGAAAAGGAACCCTCATACACTGTTGATGGGAATGTAAACTGATATAGCCATTATGGAAGCAGTATGGAGGTTCCTCAAAAAAACTAAGAATTGAATTACAGTATGACTTAGCAATCTCTCTTTTGGATATCCACCTCAAAAATTGAAAATATTTATCCATGAAGATATTTTCACTCCAATGTTCACTGCAGCATTATTCACGGTGGCCAAGACATGGAAACAAATGAAGCACCCTTTGATAGATGATTGAACAAAGAAGTTGTGGTATATATATACAATGGAATATTACTCAGCCATAAAAAAGACGAAATACTGACATTTGTAACAACATAGGTAGATTGAGATTATCATGCTAAATGAAATACGTCAGACAAAAAGGGTTGAGAATGATATTTCACTCATATGTGGGATATAAAACTGAAAGCAACAAATGAAGACAAACAAAATTTCATAGACAGAGACAACACTTTAGTGGTTACCAGAGGAAAAGCAGGAAGAAGGGAGGTAAATAAGGTTAAAGGGGATCAAATATATGGTGATGGAAGGAGATTTAACTTTGGGTAGTGGACACAAGTTGCAATATACAGATGATGAATTATTGAATAGTACTCTTGAAACCTGTATAATTTTATTAACCAGTGTCAACTCAATAAATGTAATTAATAAAAAAGAAAGACTGGATGGCATAGAGGAGGCTTGGTATGTTGAGGACAATCAATAATTCTCTCTGCATATGGTGATGACATCTATGAGATAATTAAATGGACATTCCACTTAGGTAAATTACAATACTGCAATGTGAAAGACAGGAGAAGTCTCAGATAGAGTTGTGAATTTAGAGACTTTTAGTGCAAATATTTGAAATCATGGAAAACAACAAGATCATCTATAAAGGATAAAGATTATAAATGAAACATTGACACAGGAAAGGATCCAGGTCCTTCCCTGATCACAATAGTTGGTTTAGTCTGTATCATATTGGGAAAACAATACTAAAAACTCTCAGTGACCTAACAAAAAATTGTGTCTATTTCCTGTTCATGATATCTATTATTTGCAAATAAGCTAAAGCCCTGCTTGTTTTTATTTACTCTGGCTAGATGATCAGCCCTTATCTGATCTCTAAAGCTTTTGCCCAGAAGTGCTGCACATCATTTCCTATCATATATTATTGAACAAATCACATCACACAAGCAAGCCTGACAACAGTTGGGTAGGAATTACACTCATCATTAAGGAGGAACCAGGAACTGACAGGGAAAAGATGCAAACAATCTGAACGGTAATAAAATCTTCTAAGTAAATAAAGCTGATCAAGGCAGAGCAAAAAAGTAGGACCATTTTACATAAATAAGGGAGTCTGACATTTTTCTGATTAGCAAATAAGACAAAGTTCCTCTTTTAGTAGTTTAAACTAGGAAATCAGAAAGTTAAACCTTGTCAATATTTAAATTGGTATACGAGTAACATAATACAAAGATATCATCTCTCCACAAAGACTCTTCCAAAAGGAGGTATCAAAGAGATTAAGAGAGTACAGATGACTGGACCATAACAGAACTGCAAACATTGAACAGACTATACATTAAATTGTATACGGTTAATAATCTATAATGCATGTATGTTCGGGCATCTTTATATAAAATATGCAAATAAATTCTCGAGGTAAATAATTTCTGCAAGTAGTTTTTAAGTCATATGTCAACTGAGTATGCCTTCACTCAGTGGTCACTTTCAAACACGGTATGATGGAAAGCAGGAATGAACTCAGTAAGCATCATCCCTTATAAAATGAAGGCCTTGTAAAGGCTTTATTCTTTTAGCTGTATTACATGTCAGATCAAGAGGTTGACTAAGAGTTTACATTCTACCTTTTTCTCTATATGACCCACCTACACTAAATCTTTGAAGGTTATATAAATACTACTTTTAGGAACTCCATGAATATTTTACACATTATAATAAGATATTGTGCTTCCAGGGTTATGTCACTAACCTGACTCCCATTTCTTAAAACCAAAAAAGAGTCTGCAAAATAAATATAAGTAACCCAGAAAAATCCAAAACTATATATCTAAGGGTTTATCATCTCTAGAATTCTCTGCTACAAGAAAAATTAAATAAAACCCCAAGTATTCTACTCATGAACTTTGTAATTCCAGAAAAAAAAAATCAGACACTTCCTTGATTTAACATGTACTAATCTGGTTTTTGAAAATTTGGCAAATTAAATAGCAATTATTGCCTGCCACTTTTTCTCATTATTAAAACAACAACAACAACAATAACCTGGCAGTAAACTATGGTATGTTTTACATATAAAAAACTGATTTTTCTTTCTTTTTAGTGCTGAGCAAGCAAAACCAAGGGACAAGGAAGCACAGATTAAAATTAAATATATATATATACATAAAAGAATAAGTAGAAGGGAAGAATTATTAGCAATTAGATTGATATGTAAATAGATTATAGATTGAGGAAGAATTTATAAAGAATATCATAAAAGAGTAAGGAGAGAAGACCTCACATAGTGAGGGTTCACTTTCCTCTTTCTCAGAAATGATACCAAGAATCCTTTTCTCAGCTCTCTGTCTGGGCCCTACTTCTGTAATGGCCTGCTGAAATGTGAAAGGGTTAAAGAATAATTAAAACCTGAAATTGGACAAAGGAAGTCTATAACTTAGGCCTAGTTTCTGGAACCCTTAACCACATTCTGTTAATCATGAAACTTGTAACAATGAGCTCATACGCTAACTGCCAATTTTAGCCTGTGTAACCCTGCTTGCTTGCGTGGCATGAAAAATAATCAATTGTATATAAGCTGAAAATTACTGTTTGGCCATCGCCCATGGGAACACTGGCTATTGTCCATGGGAACATAGGCAATCACCCATAGGAACATAACATTCTAACACAAGCTTTCTGCTTCTGTACTTCCCGCTTGCACACCTGACCAGTGGGTTGACAGGTAGTGAATAGGAGAAAGATGGACCTTTGTGTTTAAGACAGAATGAGGAATGGGATTTGGGGCTTAAAAACCTTGTATCTTGGCATTTCGAGGCTGCTCCTTTGCAAGGACAGCCGCCGGCTAATAAACTGTCTCCTGGTTAAGAGCACTCAAGTTGGGTCTGGTTATTCTGGACACAACACTTCTGAGGTAGCTTTTATATTTTATTATTAGCTTAATTATTTCTTCCCAAAACTCACATTTTGAAGCCCTAACTCCAAGTACTGCAGAATGTGATTATATTTGTAGTTCTTAGAAGGTGATTAAGTTAAAATGAGGCCAGTATGACTAGTGACCTTATAAGAGGAAATCCATACACAAAAGGAACACACCAGGGAAAATGCCTACAAAGACCATATGAGAACACAACATAAAGGTAGACATCTGCAAGCCAAAGAGAGAAGCTTCCAAAGAAACCAAACCTGCCAACACCTTGATCTTGAACTTCCAGCCTCCCGAACTGAGAGAAAAGAAATCTCTGTGTTTAAGCCATTTAGTCTGTGGTATTTCGTTACAACAGTCTGAACTGATTAATACAGCTGCTGACCTGGGAACAATTAGCTGAGCATCCTTTGGGTTATAATTCTAAATACTTTAAAATATTGAAACTAGGGAAATGAAAGTTAACAGTGACAACCCTGTGCTCCCCAAATGTCATTGCTGTATTGAAATAAATAAGAAACTCTGTATTTCTTTTTATTTTGAATTGTTCAAAAATTCAGGTCTGTGTATAACTTTCTTTCCTCCTCTACTGGGTTGTAATGGCCTCCCATTTAATTGACTTCTTTTTTTGCTAAAATGTACCCTTTGAGGCAGGTTTTGTGCTTTCTACCTCATGGTTACTTACTCATTCATGCATCTTAAAATCCCGACGTTGGGTTGCTTATGCCTTGTCAGGATTGGTGATGTTATAGCTCACATGGCCTAATTGTTGGCATAACTGTCCTTTTACATCTAAAATCGGTGATCAGTTCAACATACAGTACATAGCAAAAACTCCTTTACTAAGTATAAAATATTATTCAAATATTTCTGACAATGAAAAGAGAATAAGTACAAACGTCCCTTCTTTAAGTTGACAAAATATACTCTCAATAGAAATTAGAATCTTGAATCAAAACTAAGAAGGACTGAGGTTAGTGGGATAGACATCTATTTTCCCAATAATATAAAACTGCACACCTGAGCTGTAAGCTCCTCAGGGCTTAAGAATTCAACACACGATCATTTTGTATTAAGGCTGCTGAAGCCTTCCCAAATCACATTATACTTGGAATGTTTGTATTTCATTAAATAAATCTTTTTTTTTTTTTTTTGCCACTTTATTTTCTTTAGGGTCGGGCCAGTCTTACCGTTTGCATCAGACTTTTTGTGATTTTTTTTTTCTCTTTGGGGAAAAAGCTTGATGGCTAGGTTGAATATATTTTATTCTTTCAAATACTGAAAATGTCAATCTACACAATGATATGTGAAGCTAATTACATAATAGGTTATCATCCATTGTATCATAATCAATAACTAAAGTCCATAATACTTATGTTTTAAAATTACTCTGTGTATATAATTATCAGTACACACTGCAGACTAATGTGAGTTTAATCTATGGAAAATTTTATATTTTTCCCGAATCAATAAAACAATTTTGAGTTTTTTAAAATAAAACAAAATCTATTGATATATTCATCAATTATACTCTTGAATTTGTTTTGCTAATATGGGCAACTTTACAAAGTTGATAATTTCCAGACTGATTTAATAAATGCAGGGTATGTTTCATAAACTTTATTCTGTGACTATCTAACCTTGGTGGAGGGAGGTTGTAAAATTTTTATTATAAATGTAAGCTCTCATAGAGGAGCATCTCAAAATTATAACATTTTACTCTTAAAAATAAGTAAAAGCCATGCTGGTATGCTAGCAACATGCAGTACAAATATTTACTCAAAAGCCATCATATGTCTATAATGTACTGTAAACTATCAACAAAAATTCACCAGAAGAATGTTCCTATCACTTTGATAAAATATGAGGAATACTTTTGGTTAGCAATCCCCAAAACAACATCCAACCCTATCCTCCCTTTGAATATCTTGCTGAGGAGGCAGAGCAACAGGTGACCATGTAGCTTAAGGGGGCCATCATGAATATTATGTCTTCTCAACCTCCTATATCATAGATATTATGTCGTCTCCCATATCAGTGGAGATTGAGTATGTGTAGGTATGGAAAGTAAAAGTAAGTTGCATGAGTAAGGTGGCTCAGACTCCTTCAAAATCAACTGTTTTCTCTTACTTTATGCTTATATTCTGCTGGGTTATTCTTTATTACCAGTTGACTTAGACAGAAAAATCTTGAGCATTGGTTACAGATGGGTATGCATGAGATGCTGGTAGTCTCTGAAAGAAGACAGCTGCAAAACTACAGACTCAGCGTGACCATGAGGGTCAGTGGTCATGGAAAATGTTTCCAATGAGCAAAACTTTGTATAGTACTTTTTGGCATCTACTGTGTGCAAACTAATTGCTCATAAAATTTCCCAGGGCCAAGAGACAGAAGAAAATAGGCTAACAATTCCATCATTACATCGAGAGTTTATTAAGGGAACTTACATATAAGGCAGCAGTCGCCAACCTTTTTGGTACAAGAGACCAGTGCTCCTATGAGAATCTAATGCCTGATGATATGCGGTAGAGCTGAGGCTGTAATGCTAGTGCTGGGGAGATGCTGCAAATACAGATGAAGCTTCACTCACTTGCTCACCGATGCTCACCTGCTGTGCGGTCCAGGTCCTAACAGGCCATGGACCGGTACCGGTCTGCGGCCCACAGGTTAGGAATCCTTGGTATAAGGCACATCTTGTGCAGTGGCAATACCAACTAGATATCCCTCACACTGCAGAGCAGGTACTAAAGAACAAGGCACGATGGACGGGGTACTGGTGTGCGACCCACCCCAGATAAGGGGAAAACACTTTACATTCTTGCCAGGGGCAGAGTAAAGGCCTACTCCAGGAACTAGCATGCCATGCGCACAGGGGAAGGGTTGATCAGTCTCTAAGAGGATTTACTGAAAGCATTCTCTGTTCTGACCTGGGTCTAGCTCTCTGGTCCAGCAGGAGTCACTTCATAGAAGTTTCTCCTCCCACTTCTAGTGATCGGTGGCCGAAATATGGATTTGTGCTGATTTTGGGCAACTGCTATGGTCTGGTTAGATGAAACATGACTGAAAGATTAAGGCTATCTGGGCAAGAGGTACTGGCATGGAATTTTCAGAAGGGGCACATACTGAAGACGTTGGTGTCTCATAAGATTTCCCAACAAATGGATACACAGTAGATGTTCTTCTTAACCAGGTGGACAAAATGACTTGCACTGTGGATGTCAGTCTTTTCTCCAGTCACTCCAGTGCTCGCTCAGTGATGCCATGAATATACTGGTGACAAGGACAAAGCCTACATATGACCTCGACAGTGTGGATTTCCATAGACTTAACTGAAAGGTGGAACTGCTTACTGAAGACTCTATTACAGGCTAATTGAAAGATAACACTCTAAAAAGGTGAGATGTTGTCTTGCAATTGCTATATATTTTGAGGTAGAAAAAATATTTGATGTACTTCCTTCATCAAAAATGCATGGGAATCAAGGAGTAGAAGTGGGAGTGGCTCCTTTTACTACTATACCAATTACAAAAGGGGGACTGAGTTGCTGGCAGACAATGGAGACACGGAGAACTTTGTCTACCATCCAGGAATCTCTGGAGTGCCTCTTAATACCTTCATGTCTAATAGTGAAGATTAATGCGAACAATAACAACCAAAAAAGACAAGGAAATCGAAGACTCAGAACCATCGGGAATAAAGGTTCGAGTCATGATAACAGGTCAAGAACCCAAAGAGGCTAAAGATATAGCTAAAGCAGTGAACATATAGGATACAATGTGATAGAAGAAACAATAAATATCAATTACATTCTCACTGAAGAGTGTGTGGGCATGGCTCACCGGATGGAAAAATAATCACTGATGTGCCATGCTAATTGAATTTATCCTCTGAGGTCTCAGGGAAATCACTCCAGAGGAATCTACCCTACTTCAAAAAATCTGAGAAAACCAACCACCCTAGATGGAATCAGGAGTTATCATTAATGGGAGGTGCCTCACTGGAGACACTCAGCTGTGAAGCTGCCGGCTGCTGGGTACTACTGGCTGCCGCACTACAACAGCCAGATGCTGGAAAGTTGCTCCCTTGGTAGGAGCTGGGTTCTAGAAAAACTGCGCATGCTGCAGAACCATGTGAGAAAAGTACAGCAAAACCAGGAACAAATATCCCATCCTCCTCCAGTGTCACTTCAGCTTCTTCTAGTAACAAAGAATACCATTAGTGCCAGCTGGCAAAGGAGAAATGTTAACAGGGCCGATCTCCATTATCACGGGCAGGCAATAAAGAGTTTATTTAAAGCAGAGAGGAAATAAAATGAGAATTGGCTCAGTCTTGAATTAAAAGTGTATTCCACCCTGATGCTAGGTATTAAGAAAGAGAGTTTGTCCTATTACCACAACCAACAGTAGAGGTACATCTTTTTATTTTTAAAGGGTCTGGTATTAAAACTAACTTAACTAAAGCATGAAGGTTGTCTATGAGAATTGAAGTATTTCCTCATTACTTAAGCTAGCTCAGTAATTTACAGTATAACAAGAGAAAAATATAATTTCCTCAACTGAGTTGTGAGTCTACTTTATCAGTTATTCCTTATAGATTTTCACACCTTCATTTTTTTAAGAAACATAAATTACTCAAAATATAGTACCCAGGATTTTAGGAGAAGAATGATGCTGATCAATATTGAAATTAGGTGAAGGGGATGAAAAAAATCAAAGACAATTCTAAATTCAAGCAATATACACATATATATATTTTCATCTTATGGCTTTGAAATGGTCTATGTTTATGAGCATAATATTGTAGATTAATACTTTTGACCTTATTATGACAAACTTAAAAGGAAAAGGCATGTTTTGCGAGTTTTTCAAGTCACTATTTTATATAGACATATGTATATGTATATAGTTGTATATACAATATAGAAATATAATAGTTGAAAATTACAGATGTGCTGGGATTTGATGTTTTTTATAGTTTGTTTTATACTTAAAAAGGAATCTAGAAGTGATATACTTCCCATGAAGAATAAGCTATGTAAACATTACTTTAATAGATGTGTGTAACTTCTGCCCAAACCTTGACTTACACAAAATAAGGTTTAATTTGAAAGCATACTACTCCTCTGCTACTAGTAAAGAGAATAAACATGTAACTCCTTTCATTGTTCAGTTCAGCTCAGCTAACTTAAGAGCTGTATAATCCTCCATATTGCACTAATAAATGTTTTTCAGTGTTACTATCAACCCTTTCTCATCTCCCTTTAAAAATCTATGACAGCAGATAAGGTCAGCATATGCTGTTAACTGTAGTAAACATCCTTACATTACAATGCTGTAATATTCCCAAATATAAAACTTGAAAATCTCAAGGAAAGTCAAGCTTTCAATTAAGTAAAAAACTTTAACCAGCCTCTTTCAATTTATACCATAATTTATAGAAAGATAAGTTCAGAAAGGAAGATTTGACTGAATCTTGACTAAGATGGTGATAAAGGAGGTTACTGAATTTACCTCAACCCATAGACATACTGAATGTACAGCTACACATGGAGCAATTCCCTCTGAAGGAAATTCAGGAACTAGCTGAGAAATCCTATACATCCAGCAACTGAGAAATATCCACATTAAAATGGATAAGGAAAGCTGAGACACACTCTCACCCCTGGCACAGTGCCACACAATGAAGAGAAGTTCCCAACTCCCATTTCTCTCTGAGTAAGGCAGGATTTGGACCACACACCTAGCACCCCAACATAAAAGCTCCCACCTGAGAGATGGGCCTCAAAAGCAACTAGCTCTGAAAATCAATGGTACTTACATTCACAAGTTCCAGAGAACTACAGCAAACAAAGCAGCATCTTCATGCAAATGGAAACTAAAGACAGCATGTGTAGCTATATACTTAGATAAAACAGGCTTTAAGTCAAAAACTGTAACAAGAGACAAAGGAGGTAATTATAAAATAATAAAAGGATCAATTCATGCAGAGCAAATAACAATTGTAAATATTTATGCACCCAATTTTGAAATATCTAAATATCTAAAGCAATTATTAACAGATCTGAAGGTAGAAACAGACAGCAATACAATAATAGTATGGGGCTACAATACCCCACTACTACTTTAAATGTAAATGGATTAAACGTTCCAATCAAAAGATTGGGGGTGGGGGATAAGAAAATAAGACCCCTGCATATGTTGCCTACAAGAGACTCATGTCACATAGAAAGACACACACAGACTGGAAATAAAGGGATGGAAAGAGATATTTTATGAAAATAGAAACAAAAAAAGCTAGAGAAGCAATACTTATGTCAGACGAAATAAACTTTAAAACAAAGACTATAACAAGAGACAAAAAAGGACCCAGTAGTCCAACTTCTGGGTATTTATCCAAACAAACTCAAAACATTACTTCGAAGGGACATGTGAATCCATATGTTAATTATAGCATTATTTACAATAGCCAAGATATGGAATCGACCTGGGTGTTCATCAACAGATGAATGGATAAAGAAAAGGTGGTACATATATACAATGGATTATTACCCAACCATAAAAAAGAATGAAATCTTGCCATCTGCAACAACATGGATGTACTTAGAAGGTATTGTGCTGAGTGGAGTAAGTCAGAGAAAGACAAATGCCATATGATTTTTCTTAAATGTGAAGTCTGTAGAATAAAATAAAGAAACAAAACAAAAATAAATTCATAGGTACAGAGAACATTTTGGTGATTGCCAGATGGAAGGGGACTTGAGGATGGATGGAAAGGGGAAGGAATTAAGATATATAGTAACATATGATTTCACTTACATGTAGAATCTAAGGAACAAAATAAACAAATCAGAAACAAACTTACAGGTACAAAGAACATTTTGATGGTTACCAGAAAGGATGAGGATTGAAGGTAGAAGAGAAAGGGGAAGAGATTAAGTACAATTTGGTATTTACAAAATAATCATTGAGATATAAACTATAGCATAAGGAATAGTGTCAATAATATTGTAATAACTATGTATAGTGTCAGATGGGTACTAAGTTTATTGGGGTGATCACTTCGTAAGATATATAAATGTCTAATCACCATGTTGTACACCTGAAACTAATATAATATTGTATGCCATCTATAATTGAAAAAATTTTTAAATTATTTTAAAAAATAAAAGATAGACTCCACTATAAAACTGTTAGAATAAACCAATAGAGAAAAATTATTTGTTTTATATACTAAAACTATCAGAAAGAGAAATTAAGAAAATGATACCATTTATAATTGCATTAAAAAGAATAAACTACTTAGGAATAAATTTAACCAAGATGATTAAAGATTTGTAAACTGAAATCTATAAGACATCAATGAAAGAAATTAAAGACTCAAAAGAATGGAAAGATATTTCATGTTTATGAATTGGAAGAATTAATGTTAAAATGTCCATATTACTCAAAACAATGTACAGATACAATGCAATCCTTATCAGAATTCCAATGGCATTTTTTGTATGCAACCACAAAAGATCCTAAATAGCCCATGGATTCTTAAAAAAGAAGAACAAAGCTGGAGGCATTACATATCTTAATTTCAAAGTATATTACAAAGCAATAGTAATCAAAACATCTTGGTATTGGCATAAAAACATACACATATATCAATGAAACAGAATAGAGAGCCCAGAAATAAACCAATATATATATATATCTATATACATATACATATATATATATATACATATATATGTGTGTGTGTATATATATATGTATATATATATATACATATACATATATATGTGTACATATATATAATGTATGGTCAGTTAATTTACAATAAAGGAACTATGAAAATACAATAGGGAAAGTTTCTTCAGTAAATGATGGGGAAATTAGATATCTGCATGCATAAGAATGAAATTTAATCCCTAATTTATACTATACCCCCCGAAAAAACTCATAATGGATTAAAGACTTGAAAGGAAGAACTGAAACTGTAAAACTCCTAAAAGAATACATTGGGAGGTAAATTCCAAGACTATGGGCTTAGTAATGACTTTTTGGATTTGACCCCAAAAGTAAAGGCAATAAAAGCAAAAACAAACAAATAAGACTACATCAAGCTCAACGGTTTCTGTACAGCAAAGAAAATCATCAAGAAAATAAAAAAGCAGTCTATGGAATGGGAGAAAATATTTGCAAACTACGTATGTGATAAAAGAATATCCAAAATATATAAAGAACTCATACAACTCAAAGGCTAAAAAGCAAATAACCTAATTAAAAAATGGGCGAATAGCTCAAACACACATTTTTTAAAAAAGACATACAGATGACCAACAGATCATGAAAAGGTACTCAACACCATTAATCATCAGACAATGCAAAAAAAAACAAAACTACAATGAGATGACACCTCACATCTGTTAGGCTATCTATTATCAAAAAAAGATAAGAAATAATAAGTTTTAGTGAGGATCTGGAGAAAGTGAACCCTGTGCACTGCTGGTGGGATTGTAAACTGGCATAATCACTATGAAAAACAGTGTGGTGATTCCTCAAATTAAAAGTAGAACTTCCATATGACACAGCAATTCCAATTCTGTATATATAACCAATAGAAGTTAAATCATTACCTTGAAGAAATTATTTGTATTTCCATGTTCACTGCAGCATTTTTCACAATACCCAAAGTATGGAAACAATGTAAGTGTTCCCCAACAGAAAAATGGATCAAGAAAATATGATACACACACACACACACGAATATTATTCAGCCTTAAAATAAGGAAATCCTGCCTTTGTGCCAACATTAGCCAAACTTAGAGGGCATTGGGGGCTAAAATATAAAAAAAAAATTCAGACAGAGAAAGACAAATACTATATGGTATCACTTACATGTGGAACCAAAAAAAAAAAAAATCAGAATCATAGAAAAAAAAGTAGAATGGTTCTTGCCAGGGGCTGGGGAAATAGGGAGAGGCTAGTGAAAGGATATGAACTTTCAATCTTAGGTTGAATAAGGTCTGAGGGTCTAAAGTATAACCTGGTGGCTATAGTTGACAATACTCATATAGTTAACATATGTTAAGAGCAGAATTTAAGTATTAACCAAAAAGAAAAAGTAAATACATGCCATGATGGATATATTAATTAACTCGTTGGTAGAAATCCTTTCACAATAGGTACGTATCTCAGATCATCACATTGTACACTTTAAATGTATTACAATTCGATTTGTCAATTATTCCTCAATAAAGCTATGGATAAAAGGATATGTTCGAGTGTCTAAAACCCAACTTAAGGTATATTTTCCCACATACGAATCCTACTTCAGTTCGTTGTTATAAATTTACAATTATAATAGTAAGAAGCTATACATTTTAAGAAAATGTATACTTTTTTATGCTATTTTGATTCACTTTATTTGCTATTCTATATCACGTTATAACTCCAAACATTTAAGATACAGGGCAATTCAAAATAGAATAATTATCTCTATGAAACATAAAATAGATCTTTAAGTTATACGGTATCTTGGTAAATTTAAATATGATATAATTTTGTACCACTTATAGCCCACTGCCATGCAGGGTAACCTAACCCCACTCCAATCCTCAGCTGTATCCCAATAATGAAAAGACTGAGAAATAAATTTTTTGAAATCTCTTCCCAGTAGAGTTCTGCTTTACACTCTACTATTAAGAAGTACTTAGGTGAGATTTGGAAGACACTGATTGCAGACTAACCCCAGATAACCACATCTGCCACAGACTCTTCACGTCTCATTCTCATTCTCTAGATTCAGAAATGTAGACAGCTTTGGGTTCATAAGCAGTCTCCTGTAGTTTTGTGATTTGGGGTAATATTCTTTATTGATTTGTTTATATAGTACTTGCAACAATTCTGTAAGCACTTATCTCTCTTCTGCTAGAAATATGTAGTTATTTTTTGTTTTCCTTATTTTATTTATAATTTTTAGGTATATCTCATACAAATGAATTATGTACAGTGAAGTACTGGAGTGCTTTAAAAAATGTTTTCTTTCTTTATTTTTCTGAGTGCTTGTTTTTAAACAATTGCCAGTATCCCACTGGATACGTGTTCATAAAATACTTTTTTGAAATTCGCTTGCTCTCAATTTGATTTTTATCTTCAGTGTTCCATATGAATTACACTTGTGTGATAAAATCATAATTCTATTAGTATATTTAAAATGTTATTAATGTATTAACCAGAAAATCCTATACCAAACTATTTCATAATCAGTTAAAAATTATCACTTAATCTTCAATGCTTATACAGGGTTATATCCATATGTAAAAACTGCTAGTTTTTTTTTTTTAATTTTCTTTCAGAAATTCAATTTTAGCTCATATTTATATAGAAATAGTTTTATATTCCATTAGGCTTATTAAATTTTAATGACCTGAGTAATAACATTGATACGCTCTTACCATTGTGTTTGAAAAAATAAATTATTGATCAAATATAATTTTTTTCAGATATAACACTTATTGACAGTTCTTTGAGGAGTTTTTAATAAAGCCTCCTTGGAAACTGTATTTTTTTCAATCCCCCAAATATGTTAAAATCACAAAACCACAGTTAAAAGTTTTTTTAAAAAGTGTGTATAATTCCTACACAGAAAAGATATAGACTTGTCAAGCTGTCCACGAAATTGTGATAATAATTAATTAGAGGAACCATTTCTATTGGATATAAGTCTGATTCTCACAATAAATTTGTATTTCACAGCTACAGAAATCTAGTTAAAAGTGATTCATATCCTTTGTGCACATTATAGAATGTTTCTCAAGGTCATACTTATGTGGAATTTATTGATTTGTTATTTAAAAGTTCAGTAAGTGGTCTGTCTAGTTTTACCAAACATGAAACTTGAAAATAAGGCAATTTTACATGAGTTAGGTAGATTCAGATATGTCTTAAATATTACAATAGCTACTTAATGTAGCTTCAAAACCAGTATCACTGATATTTCTAAGATTCTGCTACCTGTGGTACAAAGAAATGAATGTTCACCAAAGTTTTCTGAAAAATCCAATTATATATAAGTTGCTGTAATGACATGCTCAATAAACAACTGACTAAAAGTCAACCATCTAAAATATTCTCAATCTCTCCCGACATCGTACATACAATTTCTAAATCCTCCTGCTTCCATAAAGGTTGCCTTTTAAAAAGTACACTTTTTTTTCCTTATCAAAACAAACTGCAAACATTTTACCTCAGAGCAAGAAACATTTATCAGAGTTGTTTAGCTCTCCAAAGCCTAACACAGTGCATTAACAAGCAGCTGTTAGTTTCCAAAGATAATATTGAAACACTGATATTAGAATGTGCTGTTAAAGATGCCTTCTTCCTGTTCACCCTCATTGTGGCTTATGGACATCACATCACTGCAATGAAGGTCTTGTTGCCAAAGACACTGTAGTTCTCTTTTAGTGGCAGCTGATAACAGAGGTTACATAAAAGTAATTTTTTTTTTTCATGCAGCATGTGTCTTTTAAAAATGATTTCCTGGCCACCTTCAACGACACTACCTTTATCCTTCACTCTACATCTTACTCTAGGGGTTTAGTCCTGAGGCCTCCACATCCCAGTGGGTATCCTTAGACTTGGAATTTCTCATTTGTGAGATTTTTTAAAGATAAATCAGTGAAGCTTTATATTTGATTAAATGACGTCAAGGCGAAGAAAAGGGAGAATTTAAGAATGGTGTCCAATTTTCTGGTTTGAGAAACTGGATGTATTTTGATATCATTTACTGAGAGGATTACTGGTAGATGATAATCAGAGGTAGGTATATCTGGGGGTAAAGGGAGGTGAGAGGAAAGCCCAGAATATACCAATTCTCAGCTCCTGAAAACTCTGAGTTTATCATAATAATGAGATATCAAATTGGAAAACTGACATAAGGATTTAAAAGATAATAGGCCAGGGCTATGTATTTAAATTCCACTATATCTGCCTTTGATGAAATACAACATTCTTCCAGATAGCATAGGGTGGAGTGAAAAAATGCAGTGATATTTTCTTCTTGAATATGTTTATAATCATTTTATATTTACTTCAAGGGTGGACTCATATAAACACATATAGGAAACAGGGCATCAATTTTTGGTTGACTAAAGAGAAAATAATCCCAATCCTAATCCCTACCAGCCTCCTAGTATAGAAGCTAAAAATGCCAGCTATTTGTCAACTCAGCCATCCTTGTAGCCAAACACAGACATTTGACTGAATTCTGGTAAAGAATTAGAGGACTTCTAAAACAAAATTTCACTTTCAGTCCTTAATAAATGAGACAAACAGGATAATAGGAACTGAAGAGCTTTCCCCCCCCAATTTCTGCCATCTATGACCTTGACTTCAACATTAGAAAATGTAATAGTCACATTATGTACATGTGGATAAAAACAAGAAAATGAAAAATCAACACAGTAAGGTGAGTAGATCAAAAGTTGTCACCATCAGCAGCAGGAGCACCAAGTTAAATTCTCTATTATATCACTAAGTTCTGGACTCTGTAAATCTGACCCTCATAAGAACCATAAATGCATTTAAACCAATGCTAGTTTGTTTCTCTGATATTTATAGCTGAAGAAATTCCTAATGTAAACAGAATTTAACTGTTAATGGAAATCTCTTGTGATGAAATCAATTTTATATTACCATTGTACATATTTTTTTTTCTTTGTTTTTAAATTTTATTATTAGTTTCAAGTATACCGTACATTGGTTAGACATTTATATAGTTTATAAACAATCCCCGACTGCTCTTCCCTCTGGCTCTGTATCTCGTGATTACATTAACGCTAACTGCATTCCCTATGGCATGCTCCCCATCACCATGAGCATCTATCAACTTCTTTAACTCTTCACCCCTGTCTCCCAGTCTCCTAACCCCCCATCCCCTCTGGCCATCACAAGATTGTCCTCTATATTTGTGAGTCTGTTTCTGATTAGTTTGTTCTTTTTGTTCCTTAGATTCCACATATAAGTGAAATCATATGGCCTTTACCTTTCTCTGTCTGACATTTCATTCAGCAAGACAGAGCACCACTGTATATATTTTAATTAAATAAAATTCTAATGCAAGACTCTATCAATTTTAGATTATATACAGTATTGCCAAAATATATTCTTTATAATACTATTTTATAATCCTTTGATTTAGCATATAATTTGATGTTGTTATAAAATATTTGTATGTTATGTTTATATGTTTAATGTGGTTATAAAATTGCTGTTGACAGTAATTATCAGATCTATGATTCATTTACATAATTATTGTACAATCAGAGTAAAGTAAATAATGAATTCCTTGTTTAATAAATTAAAGCCTATCTAAGAATACATAAGAATATTGTGGTATATAAAATTTTAAAAGATCTCAAAATTTATAACTTTATATTTGGTTGATTTCTTATTTAAAAGGAAATACTTTTCTAGCTTAAGATGGTTCGGTGAGTTCATGCGCTGATAAGTGATCCTTCTCTACCACAGGTAAAGGATAAAATCTATAAAGTACCATGAATGTATAACTATACTCAAATACAAGGTATCTATATATTTATTGATTTATATAATTTATATTTTTAACCAGAAATTGAGCTATGTTAAAGCTATGGACTTGTCCTCTTACAGAACTGGAACTTGCAGCAGGAGTAGGACTCTGTGGAGCCCTGCATGTGATCGACTACTGTTTCAACCTAGGGTTGGCCTCATCTCAATGGGCCACGCAGGGCTGGGACATCCCTCTCTACTCTCCCCTAAAAACTCTCCTGGCAAAAAATAAAACTTGGAAAAACCCTTGGCAAATTATTAAATCTCTACAGTCTTTAGAAAATAAAGAATCGTGAAGGTTGAGGGCCATGCCAACCTCATAACTCTGGAGCTGAGTTCGCCAGCCAGTTGTTTCTGTGATTGGATCTGCAACATCCCAAGCTTCACCATACCACCACAAAGAAACAACTTCTGTCATCATGGAAAGGAAAGAGAGAGCGGGGGAGGAGAGAGATAGAGACAGAGACTGAGACAGAGAGGAAGGGGGAGAGGGAGAGGGAAGAAAGGGCTCTTATGCAAAATGAGACTAAAGTCCCAAAACATATTAACAATTTATAAGCTAAGACATATATACAGGAACATTTTTAAAACTACCTCTTGATAACGATTTGATTGAATAATCTTCTGAAGACTTTATAATACATATATTTAGGATATTTGAGATGTCAAAATTATAAAACAAAACAGAAATATTAATTAGGAGAGCTTATGAAAAGATTTTGTCAAAACACTTAAAAATTTTAAGTTAGTTATTAAAATTTAAAATATCAGATGTAAACTGTACAAATTCTAAGCTAAACTGTATAAATTCTAAAATATACAATAAAATTGACTGTATATTTTTCCTGACAAATTCACACCAAATGCAGTCTAGACAGAGGGGAAAAAATGTAATATTTAAAAAAGAAAAAATGTGAATAAACATGAAAATATTAAATCTAAAAACCTCATTGCCAAAACCTGGATTGAAATTTGCTGATATGTTTATATAATCTTATTAACATTACATTATTCATATATATTCTTTGTAATATAAATTTTGGTCATATCAAAATTTAATAAGTGAAATGTATATTTCAATAAGTGAAAACATTGTGCCATTTTTTAGGTGTATTAAATTAGTTTTTTTGGCTGTTAAGTTTTAAATAATCGATTTAGTTTTAAAGAACTTTTAAATTATGTTTCTGTGATTATAACGGAAATGGTGAAAAAGGAATATTTCTTTGAATCTTTTGGGTTTTTTTAATTTATTGGGATGACATTGGTTAATAAAAACAAATAGTATCGGAGAATCATCTAATTTTTTTTACAACAAATTCATAAAACCAAAATTAAATTCAATGTTTTTATTTAGAATAAATTTCTGAAATTGAGTCAAATTGCATAATTCAATTTAATATACATCCATACCAGTCTCCCAAAAGTCTGCTGTTTTGCGGTTTACATCAAATTATACATCTAAATAATTTAGGATATTGTGTGATATGTAATAAGTGAATTGTCATTTTCAATTAAAATGATTAGTGATAGTACTATATTATCCTATAATTTAGGAATGCAGAAAATTGCCTCCTAACTTAGGTTACTATTCCCTGAATATTTGGAAGTTAGCACTTATAGGGCAACAAAAAGCTTAAATAAAAATGAAAGTTTATTGTTAAAATAAAATATTAAAGCAATACTAGTTTCTGCTCTAGTGTGCCTCATCTTTTCTCAATTTAATCAACTATCACCTTCCCATTGCAGGTTAAAAACCTTTTTGTTCTTTTGAAACATCAGGTGAATAACATTAAAAAGTATGACTGCAAGTCAGACAAAGACGTGAGAAATCAAGAATTCAACTGGATTGTATTCTAATCCCCATTAAGAGTTCAGCAGTCCTAAAATATGTGTGGGGGAAAAAAAGCATGAAGATATTTAGATGTACTGACTTTTAAAAAATTTTTAATGTAGTAAGAGTCAAAGAAACAAATATAAAGAGTGATCAAACTTGATGGGAGTTTGCAGAATTCCATGCATAGCCTGAGGAGTTAATGAATGTGTAGAGCTTGAATCTAGGGACATATACCATGTGAAATGCCCATTTTAAACCTATGAAGTCATTAATTTTAAATGATGATCAACATGTCTCTCAGTAGTCACCAAAGAAATCAGGTTATGATCTAAGTTAAAATCTTTGGTGATGATCTTCCAGCTCCCACCAAGATGATATGTCTCTATTCCTTAAGGTCTTTCCCCTTACAACCAAAAATCACCTAGACATAACAAAAAAGAAACGAAACAAACAAACAAACAAACAAAAAGCATTGGAAGTCTCCTAAAAGGTGAAAAGATGAAGAGGGACTATCTAGGAACCTCAGGACTTGAGAAATGACATGATCATAGATCTGTGGACTTCTTTATTATCTCTCATATACATCAGACAGGCCTCTATAAAGGCCTCCAAATCAAAATTGCCAATAACCACAGATAAAAAGAAGTTCTCAGCAAAAAACAGCTATCCTAGTCAAAGGATAAGGAAGTGAGTAGCCTAACGGAACATAAAATCTTCATGGCAATACCTACCCTACTCCAGCCAAATGTCCGTGGAAGCATTTTCTTCCTCCTAGGGTTTTAAATGGGTCCATGTAAGCTGCTGATTTTTCACCTCACTCCCAGGCCCCATCCCATAGATTCAGGTAGTATTCCCTGATTCTATGACTGGGTGGTATTGGCAGGACCCGATGGCAAGCTTATCTCCCTTACTACTCTGATTAAATTGAGTAGTGTTCTGATCCCCAAGCCTGGCATACTCAGTGGGACCAGCAGCAAAAAGATTCAACAATGTGGTGCCAGTTGGGGTTAGCTAGCACTCTACAGTTCCCCTACCCTTATATCAGCAGAGTGAGAAGCTGGACCTCCACAACCACTTGTGAAGATTCAGCAAATATGGGCCATTAATTTAAACCTGGTAATTCCAATTTAAAATTTAAATTTATAAAAGTACAAGTATGTTTAAGTTACCATTCTACTAAGCTCATATACAGGATTGGAAATCAATCCCTGTATTTATAAACTTAAATTATTTGACATAACAAAATTTTTAGGTGCTTAGAAGTTCTATCAGCCCAATCACTGGAATCCTTCTAAACTAAATCACTATTAAAATGACTAAGCAATTTTAAAATGCTTGAAAATATTTACCTAAGTTTGAAAGTGGGACTAATTATTAATCAAAGATCCTTAAAAGTGGTCAAATTTGCCAGTACAGAATTAGCAACAAACTTAAAAGAGTAAGGAGGAACTAAATGTTCATATTTATACGTAAACTATTAACTTTTAAAATTGAATCAAAATATGAGCAGTTTCAATTTAAATCAAAGTCAACCAATTCTGACACTGTAGGAAGTTATGTCAAGTGATTCTTCCCCAACTTCACTCTCTCTGTTGGCAGACAGTATACTCTCTGAGAGGGAGGATTTGTTTCCATATTACATCTGAGTAGTCTGATAGGCCCAGAAATTCATCTCCTTAGCTTTAATAAGTCGAGGAAAAGAACCACAAGTATGTGTGCATATCCTTCAATGTCATCTTTCAAATTCTATCTAACATTTGCCAATCTCCTCCATGAGGGATAAAATCTCATGTGTCCATCTGTGCATAATAATATTTTTGTTGATAAGAAAACATTGGTAGCTACAATTTATTGAGCCAGGCTTGAAATATCCCTATACATTTATTCTATCTATTAATATCAAAAACGATCATGCATGATATATATTAAGAGACCTCTTTTATTGGTAATTAAGTAAGGAGATGCTTAGAGTACATATATTGTCAAGTTCACATTTCTGGTACTGGTGAAGCTAAGTTTCAAACTCAA
Source organism: Pteropus medius (assembly GCF_902729225.1). Classification (NCBI taxonomy): domain Eukaryota; kingdom Metazoa; phylum Chordata; class Mammalia; order Chiroptera; family Pteropodidae; genus Pteropus; species Pteropus medius. Next base: position 11,365,992 of record NW_024355205.1, read on the forward strand.
GTTTCTTTCACTTCTAGAATCTCCATCCTTATTTACCACATAGCATCCATCCACCCTTCTAAATCTTACAATCTACAAACATATGTTCTTCAGTTATTGGTAATTCTCAGTTATGTAGCAAATGTTCAACTTTTTCTTTCAATTCTATTTCAATGAAGTAACTACTCATTTTATTTTAAAACTTCTGAAAAAAAAGACATGTCCTCCCTTAAACACCAGAAGGATGTCAATCAAAAGATTTTCTTTAACACAATCACTTTCATCCCAAGAGCAAATAAATCTCCACTATTCCTGTCACCAGTCCAACATCCATTTGGATTCTGCTCTTAAAGAGTTAAAATGGGAATGAAATCACCATATCCATGTTAGGGCCATCTTCTCTGAAAATTGGTCCAAGAAGGTCGATCATTTAGAGACAATGACTCATGTAGGGCAAAAAAGACTATGTCCAAGGACTTTTAACCCAGAACTAGACATTATGAAGTAGACCATTAAAGGCAAACGAGTAGAAGACCTAGAATTCTGTTTTCTTATGAAAAAAAATTTAGATTCAACTAAGCATTGTGGATGATCTTAAAGTTCTTTTGTATTGACCTGGAAAAATTTTTTTAAATTAATTAAAAAAAAAAAAAAACAAGATGTTATGATAAAGAAGTTAGTAAGCCCTAGGTTTCAGATTTTTTAAAAGTAAAAAGAACGTAAAAAACAAATCTTATAATTTAAAAACACATTTAATGATGAAAAAGCTATAAAATTGGATCAGAATTATTACAAATCCTTCTTTTCTAATTTTTAAGAAATAACATCTTTAAAAATTATCTAAAAACAACTAAAATCAATAAGTAATAAAACAAAGAACCAAACTTTATGGTTAAAAACAAATGAGATTCCATAAAGAAAAATGTTTTATTTATTTGTAACAATGATGTTCCTATTCAACTTACATTGATTTATGTGTCAAATTTAAATTATATATTTTACTACATACATCAGAAATCAATTGTAAAATAATTTATATCATAAGCTACATTAATGAATAAAAACAAAAATGACTTAATCTGATCTTCATAAAGCTAGTATATACCTCCTTCAAGAGGCAAGGTCATTCTTACTATTATTTTTGTAGCAAAAATATGTTTTTTTAGACTTTGAAATCTTTTTTTCCCTAGGAAGCAAAAAGTAAAAATAAAATATTTCTCATAGTAATGTTTTTATTTTTTGAACTAGCTGCTTCATTATGAAGTTACTTTTTTCACTTATAGAAGGGAAAGTGGGAATGTGAAAGAAGAGAGTTAGAAAATGTAAAATATGGCCATCCATCTTTTCCATAATTGAAATTAAGAATATGTATGTAAAAATAATTAACTAGGCTTATAATATTGTCTATGCTCAGATAATTCCTGGAATAGTTGCATAATAGAGGACAACTTCACAAAGAACATTACAGAAAGTAAATTCCTATTGGCAATGCAACATAAAAGATCTTCTATTTAAAGCTGATCTTTGACTAATGAGAGGGTGAACAATAAGGCTAGTACTGAAATTAAGGAAACTTCCACTTAAACAATACAGATGAACTATACCACATAATTACCTTTTCCTTTCTCACAGAACCTATGAGAAAAGTAAGAGAATACTTGTGTCACAAAAAAAAAAAAAATCAGGTCTCTATGAAATTGAAATAATATAAAAATAAGAGAAATATTTTAGAAAATAAATATGATAAAAAATTCAAAAATTCAACATGAAGACTATAAGGTGAAATACAGAAAGCACACAGGGAGAGAAGAGATGATAAATAATATAAAATATAAAAAGAAATGTAAAGAAATTAAATAATTAATTTAGTGGGTCCAATATTCATGAAAAGATTATAGTAAAATGAAAAGAGAAGAGAAGGTATGGAATTACTGATTTTTATTCGAAGAATTAAAATTTCTCAGAATAAAAATAATTTTTGTTTCAAGACTGAAAAAGTTCAAGTATTCTATTGCAATAAAAAGGCAAGTGAGCACACACACACACACACACACACACGTGTGTGTATATGCATTTATATGTACATAAAGGTACATCACTGAGAATTTCAGTATACCATAGATAATGGGTAGATACTAACCTCTTTCAGAGGTAAAGAGAATCCTATGATACCAGATTTCTCAGCAGTAGCAACCGATCTTAAGTAAACAGTAAATCAAGCCTTCACATTTCTGATAATACATTTTTTATTTTCAATTTACATAGTTTTATTGCCAAGCTGTGAAGGCAGAACCATGTACCTTTCTCTTCTTTTTTTTTCTACTAGTGGAAGATGAGTACTGGCAAACTAACACAGGAACAGAAAGAAATGGTATACATTAAACATGCGATGGGGAAGAGATTTTTTACAGCATTAGAATTATGTGCCATGTCTAGACAGCAATCAATACAGATTGAGAAAAACAGTGAAGGGCTGGATGCATGGGAGGTTGCCAGGAAAAATAAAATAGAATTAAGAGATGTTCTTAGTGTTTTAAGATTGGAAAGGTTACCATTAGGTATTTGGTAGATCTATTGAACTTTTGAGAAATTAATAATAAAATGTAAAAATTATGAAGGTAATCATTATGTGATACTTATAAAAATTAAGAATTTAATGTACAAAGGATACAAATTTAGTTTATCATTTTGTGTTCAGAATGAAACATAATGTCCACTAATTTAACCAAATAATGTGTTATATTACTCTTAGGAAGATGGGTGTAGAAGGAGAAGAAGTGAAAGTGAAGTAGTAAAAATCTTCAAATTCCATAGAATAAGATTTATAAATACTGTCATAAAAGCATACGTTATGTAGCTAAAAATAGAAAAATAAATATCTAGCTTAAAATTGTTAAAAGACAGTATTTCTTAGGAGTGATGTGAGCCAGACGAGAGACTGTTGCTATTATTATTATTGTTATTATTATTATATTACTACTACTACTATAAAATTGCAGAACGATTTTATCTATTTTAATCTATGTGAGCATATTAATTGTATAAATACGTTTAAAATTTTTTAAAGAAATAAAACAAGGATCCTAATATAAGATACAGCATCTCTGATGAAACTTACTTGGTGAAAGAATAATTTGACACTTTTTATAATGAATTATATGTGATTACTCTCCATTCTCTTAAGCTGATTCCATTCTTTTTAAATAATCTTGCTGCTATTATAAATTCTGAGTTAAAACAAATACAAAAAGAAAAATATCTCCATGCACTGTGAAAGATAATTAATTATTACAATAACTACAAGCTCCTCCTTTTTCCCTTTCTAGTGGCTATGCCAGAAGGGCAGGGGTGGGGGTGAGGGGTGGAATGAAGAAAAAAAAAAGTAGTAAAGATAAAAAAGAACAGCATGGACTTTCAAAATAGCTATTTTAAAATATTATTTATGTCTCAAATAATAATGAAACAATAGGGCCAGCAGAATTCCTTGCTTATCCCACCACAAAAGATTGTTTATATATGCTTAACTTTCCTGAGGTTTTAGTCCTAAGGAGACCAGTTCATTTCAATTTATTTCTATCTTACATTTATTAAGCATCTCCTCTCTACTAGACAAAAGTACATAAATTGAGTAAAGTTGTATAAGTCATCATTATAAGGATTATTTTCTAGTAATGTGCCATCTCTTTACCTCTTTTCTTACTCCCCAAGTTTACTTTTATCTAACAGTCATATTTATAACACTTAACTTCCTTCCCTCTTCATTTTTAGAGCACGATATGGTTTAAAACTTTAAATGAAAAAGCTGGAATTAGTTCCATCTGTTGCTTAAGTACTTTCATCTCACTGTCATTGGAGTATTTCTAAATTCTCTACTAGTATTTGAAATTCAGTGTATAAGTAGTACAAAATACTTAAACTTGTAAAGCAAAAATGCACATACCTTATTTTTCAGCTCCTGAAAGTTTCACTTCTTTTATTATCCTCTTTTGCCTGGATATTCTTACATTCAACTCAAAAATATATGTTGGATATCATCTATGGATAAAGTTCTATGCTAGATAGGGACAAAGGTATCAATAAGACTTTAGTCAGATTGTCTTCAACATGCTTTGCACACGTGGAGGATAAGAAAAGCATGAATTGCGTACAGGGAGTTTCAATACTATTAATAATGTCCATTGCCCTATATTTGAACAGTTAGTTGAGAAGTCTTGAGTTATTTTTTAATCTATATCTGTATTTTTCTATCAAACAATTTATATAATTTCAAAGAGTAAAAAAAAAAAAAGAGTGTAGGTAAAACCATGTAGCCAGTAGGACAAGGTTGTGTGTGTTTATAATTATTAAGAGAAGCAAACATAAATGAGTATAGGCCATTGAGTATAATTGACTGCACTATAAGTATGCATAGAGAGAGAAGTAGTACGTTGTAGATCAGACCATTGACTAGAGCTGAAAAAAAATTAGTTTTGAAAGCAAAAGGTGAGCCACCGAAAACTTGTAAGTAATGAAATGTTCTGACTGAAATTTCATTTTATTTTTGTGTCAAGACTGATAACCTTTGGTATTACAAATATAAGGTGAATTTTGTCTTTCCAATGCACAGAAAAAAAAAAAAGAAGACAATACACTAAATAGATGTTAGACTTCTCTCATCAGCATAGGGTGCCTTCAGATCTTAAATCTCATACCACAGCATGAAATTGAGTTCCGTAGACACACCCAATTTATCAAATTAATCACAATCTTTCTACCAAATCCTACCACATGCAGCCCATTTACCTGGCTGGGATTAGTAGTTTCTTCCTCAAATCCCACTAAAATTACAAACAGACTATAAACCAAACCACACCAAATTACAGCAAAATCTCTCTTCCTTCTATCATCCATTAATAATTTTCTACCCCAAATATCTCTCAGATATTACTCTGTGTCCTCTATACCACATCCTGCTTCCATTGGCCACATATCAACTCTGGCATCCACTTCTTTAGAGAAGTCTCTATATTTATTTGGATAACATGTTATCTTGATTACCGTAGTGCCTCTTATTTTTTCTCCCTGACTCTATATTTACCTATTTAAACAGTCTCCACATTATCATCACCAGATTGCCAATAACAGACACCTAACAATGTCATTATCATCATTATAATGATACTATCTACTATATAAGTAGACTCTGTGGGCCCTGATCAGTTTCACAGTTTTTTAATATATATTTACTAATTTTTCATCTAAGCTTTGTGTTAAGTAGTTATGAGATCCATTTTAAAGACAAAGTAAAAATATATACATATGTAAACCATATGCATATATAAATTATGTATATAAATTGTATATAACATATATATATTCCACAAAAATATATAGTAGTTCTCAGTGTTAACATTAAAAAAATAAATAATTAAAATGTTTCCAACAAAGAGATTCAAAGCAATTTTTTCTCTTTCAGTATAAGGTGAAGTATGTGACACAGTTGAAAGCATCAAAAAACATTACTTCAATGGTTTTCAGACTTTTTTTGAGATGATTGTACTTGCCTAAAGGACAATTTCCCACATCTTTAATTTTTTTATCCTTTGAGATTTTAACCTTTGAAGTTATCACTTGGTGCAAAGGTAAGTAATCTATCAATTTAGGTGTGATGAGGACTAGGTCACAGATAAAATAATATTTAATTATAATGGACTTTTGCTCTCTCTCTTCCTCCCTTTTCTTCTCCTTTCTCCTCCTCACATCATGTTTTAAAACATCAATGGGTTTTGACCATAATTAAGACGACATCAATTAAAGCAAAGGCTCTTTAGGCATTAAAGGACTTATTTAGTATAAGTAAGTATAGCAGGATGAACTCTAAAGCAATTCCGACTATGTTCAAGACCAGATTCTGACAGTTATCAGCTGTGTGACCATAATCAAGTTACTTTATATTTTTGATGTTCACTTTGCCATTTGCTAAACTGGATATTACACTTAAGAAACTGTAAGGACTGAATGTAAGCATAGTGCCTAATGCTTGGTCATCTTAAGCAGTCATGCAAGGATTTAGTCCCATTAAAGTCAAATATAAAGAGCATATGCTCTCTGGGTTGGATTCATAGTTACATAATTGTCACTGAAAATCAATTCTTCACTAAAGAAAAAAACTAAAGCTTGCATAGAGTTTTCTTTTTTAAAAAAGAGTCTCTTTGATATAGAAAATAAAAACAGAGAGAAATGAGATTCAGTAGTTATCTAAAGCAAGGTATACATTCACAGAATGTCTAGTGAAATGACATGGCATTAAAACTCTGCTTTAGAGTCATCTCACTGCCTTCTCATCTTTTGTAATTTCTTGAATAAATACCAATGACTCTCCTTATTCTAGCATCCATAAGAGTAGCATTACTACTTCCTCTAGCATTGGCCAGGTCTTCTCATTTATTTAAGTTTAGAAAGTTCCTGTCTTATGTAATTAAATTATTTCACTTTATAATTATCAATGAGATGTCAGTAACTGATGGTATATTTCCAGTTAATGAGGCTTGAAAACTGCAATCACCACACCTAAATTATTGTTTTTATTGTAGGGGAGTTTTAACGTATCTTAGATTATCCCATATAGAAAACATGACTTTTCTGCAGGAGCAGAAGAAATAATAATAATAATAAAAGAAAAAGAATGAGAGAAAATATTTGAAAACAACATGTCTAATAAGGGGTGAATATCTAAATTATTTAAGGAACTCAGACAACAGCAAAAATTAAAAAAAAATAATCCAATAAAAAAAGTTGGCAAAGTACCTGAATAGACATTTTTCAAAAGAAGATATTCAAATAGCCAAAAGGAACATGAAAATGTGCTCAACATCACGAATTATCAGGAAAATGCAAATCAAAACCACAATGTGATATCATCTAACACCTGTTAGAATGGCCATTATCAAAAACACACTAGATAACAAGTGTTGGTGAGATGTAGAGACAGGAAACCCTTGGACACTGTTTGGTAAAGTGTAAATTAGTGCAGCCACTATGAAAAATAGTAGGGAGGTTCCTCAAAAAATATAAAATAAAACAACCATATGACCTAGCACTTCCACTTCTTGGAATGTATCCAGAGAAAATGAAATTATTATGTCAGAGATACATGTACTCCCCTATTCATAGTGGCATTATTTACAATAGTCAAGACATGGAAACAATCTAAGTATCGATCGATGGATGAATGTTTAAAGAAAATGTGGTATACACACAATGGAATAATATGGAAATAATGGAAATCCTGCTATTTGTGATAACATGAATGAAATTTGAGGGCATTATGCTAACTGAAATAAGTCAAACAAAGAAAAACATAAACCTTACAATCTAACTTATATGTGAATTTTTATTAAAAAATGAACTTATAGAGGAAAATAAAGATTGGTTGTTGCTAGAAGCAAGGGTTGGGGAAGTGGTTAAAATTGCTGATGGTTAAAAGATATAAAATTCCAGTTATAAGATAAGGAAATTCTTAGATTTAATGTGCAGAATGGTAATTATAGTTAACAACACCATATTATATATTTTAAAGTTGCTAAGGGAGTAATAGATCTTGAAAGTTTTCATCACAAGGAAAGAAAACTAACTATAAGAGGTAATGATGTTAACTAAACTCAGAATTGTAATTATTTCACAATAAATACATATATCAAACTATTATGTTGTACAGCTTAAACTTATACAATGCTATATGCCAATTATATCTCAGTAAAACTAAAAAATAAAATATTGAAAAAAAGAAAACATGACGTCATCAAAAGGTTAGATCAATTCTGCCAAAATGTTTTATTATTTTCTCTGAGTTGCAATCACTGAGTGGATGTAATTTTTTATACCTCTCCTAATGTTCAATTAAGATGCATTACTAGATGAAATACAAATACAGAGGTATTAAAGAGACATGCTACTTTTAAAATGTTTCTGGGTCTCATTGACTTTTTTTTTTTAAGAAAGCAAATATAAATGATACAAACAGGAAGAACAACTTCTTTGGTGACTCAGACCATTACTTCATTGATGAGAATGTCACCACAGTCAAGACAGTTATGCTTTTCCAATTGCAGAATATGTTTTCTCACATAATGCCTTTTAAATTGTCAAGATCCATGTTGCATTTTGGAAATATTACCATTGATTAAAAAAAGAGAAGATTCAGATCAGAATAATGTAGAGGTGAAACATCTGACTTGTTTCTAATGAAATTTTATTCATCACCTATCAAGGCAAGTCATTTAAAGTAGAACCTTTGGTAAATTGGTAATAATAATTTTATCTTAAAATTATATTCTAACTTCACAATTCTTTAAATCTGTAATTATTAGTGAATGAGTGTGGGAAATTTAATTACTCACTGACAACACTGATTGTCATATATCTGTAATTACTCATGGAAATCTTTCTACAAACAATAGTTTAAAATATTTTAAAGATTAATAAATATTTCAAAGTGGTGAAGTCTTTTCACCATACCTGAGATCAGTTTAGAGAAAACGGAAACATTTCATTAGACTTTTAGTAGCAGAGATGACTAGTCACCTATCTAACCTCAAGTCTTCCCTTCCTCTTTTCTAACAGAAACCCTATATTACTGAGGATGGATCCAGTTAATAACTAAGTTTTATAATATCCCTCATAGTTGGCACAGGCCATGTGACTAGATGACTAAATCCAATCCAATGTTATAGCATGGACTTTCATGAAAGTTATACAAATAGAGATTAATACTGCCATTTTTCTCTTCTTACATTTGTTATACTTTATTTCTGATAAGCCCACATGATGGCAGAAATACCATAACACCAAAATACTGAAATTATTCCAAGAAAAGATGTTAAATAGTATTATATAGAGGTCAAATAGCAAAAAAAAAAAAAAAAAGCCTATATCTTAATATCCTTAACAGCTCTGGACTGCCACTGTCCAAACTATTTTTTAACTTAAGAGAAAATAAATCTTTATGTGGTTATGACACTGAAATCTGAAGTTTTCAAATTAAAAAAATGTAATCCTAATGTAAGTATATTTCGGATGTTATTCAAACTGAGAAATCAGATAAGTCCTTTCATGTGAATGCATAAACTGGTTCTCTTCAAAATATATATTTAAAATAAAATATATTTTTAATAATATTGTAGAAAGCACTAAATATAAGAAAAGGGAAGAAAAGCCCACAATAAAGATGCTATAAAATTTCTGTTTTCCAGTAATAGTGAGCTAGGTTAATTAGGGGGAGGAAAAAAAAAAAAAAGCCCTCTAATGAAAATATAAAAATGCTTAGCAGAGCATTCTTAAAATGTTTTTTGAGCATATTAAGATGAAAAGATATTAGGAGAATATTTAGGCACTAATGAAAGGAAAACAGACACAGAGAGTTAAATGAAGCATTTACTGTACTTGTTTTGAGTGCATTTGCCATTCCTGGCAACTTAAAATTCATTTTGATAGGCTCATCAATGCAAGGGAATTAGAATTAAAAAGTATAGGGCCTTTGAAGGTACAGAAATATAAAAAAGCACTTTCTTTCAAAAGTGAGATGAGAATATAAAGTGCTAAAAATTCAGAGATGGAGAAGATGCAAAATAGCTGTTTTGATGAATTTTAACTTAATTTCACATAGCAGGATGGCACAGATTACCTCGACATTTGAAGAGATTCAAGTAATCCTAATTTTTTAAGAAGATCAAAAGCAAATATTCTCAGAATGAAACTACATAGATATAGGTTTCATATTATTTCTAAAAATAGTATTTCAAGTATAATAACTATTACATTGTCAAAGATAACCTGACATATAAGGATATTAGTTAATATGAAAAGGAACCATCACAAAACAAGTGACTGACCTATAAAAGCTTCTGATATTATTCAACATAGATTATAAAATGATTAAACTTACTATGCTTTAAGAAAAGACCAAAGTTTGAGTTGTTTATTTTGAAGGAATAGGAAGCTATCAATATACAAAATATGTGTACTATCTCTAGAAATAAAACACATAATAAAAAATATATATATTGAGTGTATATGTTTAACAACACACTAGATACAGCTAAAGAGAGTATTACCAAAACAGAAGATAAATGTCACCTGGAATGTAGTAAGGAGAAACTAGATGAAAGATAAAGAAGCAAGAACAAGAGCTATAAAAGATAGAATAAATATATTTATTATAAATTAAAATTCCAAGGTGAAACTGAAAATATTAATAAATGAGCAGTAATATTTGGAGATATACTAGCTGATATTTTTAAACAATTAAAGACACCAATTCAAATTAATATAAAACAGGGTAACTATAAAACAGAATGAAACTGCAGAAAACTAAGGAATAGGAGGAAATTTAAAAGTACTCAGATGTGGTAGAAAATGCAGATTATCTTTAAAAAACTGGTAATTATGTGCATAGATAAATAATATAACAGTAACAATAACAATAGAGTGTAGAATGATATAAATATCAAAAGGAAACTAGCTGAAAATCTAGAATGCTATATCCAGATAAATATCTTTAAAAATAGACATATTCAGACCAAATAAGAGTAATAAGAATGATTATGAAAGGAAGAAGAAGAAAGGAGGAAGAGAAGGAAGAAGAGGAGAAAGAGAAGGAAAGAAGAGAAAGGAGTAGGAGGAGAGGAAAAGGAAGAGGAAGAAGAGAAGAAAACAAAACAGAGTTCACCAAGAATATACACTTATTAACATATTTAAAGTACTTCAGGCAGAATTAAAATCATCTCAAATGTAAGGTCTAAGAAGCAAAGACTATAAAAACAATAAACTATAGAGCATAATAAACTATAAAGTAACACTCACTGAATAATAATAGTGTGTATACTTTAGGTTGGGGAACTCATTATCTGCACCAGGTAATTATATTAAATTATTTATTGACAAGATAAGAATTGTCAAACTTAAAAATACAATTATGATCCATTATAAAAGATGCATTATAAAAACATAAGAATAGATAAAATAAAAATATATAGGTTGCAAATTCAAACAAAAACAAAAATTTTGAGAAATCTATATTAATATCAAACAAGATTAGTAGAAATTATTGCTTCATCTTGGAGAGAAAGACAGAGACAGAGAGATATCTGATATCTGTTCCTTTTAAGTATCTACACCTAAGAGGTAAAAAGTGAAATACACTCATTTACTACAATTACATATGACATTTCAAACCCCAACAAACACAGGTCTTGTAAAAGAAACACTCTGTGAGAGGCCCTGTTTACCTAATTTTTCCTTCCATTCTTGATTCCATTATTGCCACCACTGCTTTGCAACTTTTGATGTACATGTGAATTACCTGAGGAATATTGATATGATGTAGACACTAGTGTGCTGGTGTGCTGGCTTTCTAAAAAAAAAAATGTGTGTGTGTGTGTGTGTGTGTGTGTGTAAATGCATTAAAATTATATGAATATAAAGACTATTAGAAATAAAATAATTCATATTCTTTACTGCAAATTTCAATAGCTAACTTTTTCTCACAAGAAGTCTTCTCTTAGAGTTTTGCTGACCTCTTATATTCTTAGCCAATCTAAAGTTGCAGTTCATCCATGACAAATGGAATTGCTATTCAGTCTTCAAATTCTTTTCCCAAATGAAATTACTGCCATTAAAACTAATATGTGATCTACTGTAAAACTCACACCATCACACAAATTATATTCGATAAATTTAAATCTCTTTCAGCTTCACTTCTAAGTATGTAGAAATTTCACTCATTTGTCAGTGATGTTTTGGATTTCTTTCTTGAACCAGATAATCCATTTTGTACACTGGAAGATTATTGCTATTCACAATGTAGGCAACAGACATAATATACTTTTAGGCTTGATCTACATTATTAACATATCCCTCATCATTCATTTAAATCTACTCAAAAACAACAAAATAAATCAAGCCCTGATTTGTAGTCTTTGCCTGTTTTCATGGAACAAATACTGTCACTTTGACTGATCAAGCTACCAATGTGATACCACTAAATGCACAATTTAGAAGAGATGCATAATAGTTATAGTATTTCCACAACACAGAAAATCAGACATAAACTTTAAGAACATAGATAATGGTAAATATAGTTAAATACTCAAAATTGATGAGCTTTGAGTACTTATTTCTGTTCTTAATATAATTTAACTTTAAGGTTTTAAAATTTAATTTGAATAACTTATTGAATAATAGACTTGCTAAGTTCCTAAAAGCATACACGATGAATGCTTAGCATCATTAGTGTTAACAATATAATATAAAATATGATAGCATTTGGAGTCGATTTTTGGAATTTTATTTTGACAATAGATTCTTTAAAGCTCTGCTTTATACATTTATCCCACATATAACTGAATATAAATTTTTCTAGGCTATCGAGTGTATTGTGGTTAAAATAGAACATTTAATACATTAAACGATATGTTTTTGAATAAGATATAATAACAATTTAAGGAAAATATCTTTATAGTGACGTGCACCATATGAAGATACTGGAGCAAGTTCTACCATGCCTTCAGTGAGGGGAAAAAAGCAAGATACAAGCTTTCAAAATCCTTTCAACCTTTTATTCAGATATAAAGGCAACAGATAAATATATTTTATATGACATTTAGAAAATATTGTTATAATAAGACTCTCCAGAAGAAACTGCTAGTGAACAAAATCTCATCACCCAAAGATGTATGGAGAAACTGTAGTGAAAAAAATGAGTAAAAAATATTTTTAAAAATTAACTGAAATCAGAAGTTGCATTCCACATTCACCTTCTCTTTAAAAAAAAAAAAAAGGCAGAGATAAGAAAACAAAAAATTACCCAAAAGCAACAGAAGACAAGAAACAAAAAATATTTCATATTTGGCAAAAAAACAAACAAACAAACAAACAAAAATGGGATGGGGAAAATAGAAAAACTGACAGATAAAACTCAGAACTATAAAATGGAAAGAATTCCCAAAGCAATAAAAAGCAGAGCATATATCAAAATGCGAGGTACTTATCTGAAAATTAACTGGCATCTGCAGGGGTACAAAGTAAAATACCTTGTTTGTACCTGAGGGAAATGAATATTTTTTTTTGGCTATAAAGACTACAGAATTCAGAATTCGATATGTAATATCTTAATCAAGCCACATTTCAGAAAGTGATCTGATTCCTAGTTGTTAGTTGAGGTAATAAAAGGTGTTTGTTTGTTTGTTTGTTTGTTTTATTGTGAATGTCCTACATTTCTCTGAATGACTGAATGAGGAGTTTTAAAAATGAAATTAAGCTCACATTCAAACTCCTTAGTCTTTAGAAAATTTCCTATATGACTCTGAATATCCTGAATAGCTCCCAACTACACTATTGATACTCACAAATAAACATTCTATAAATAACTCTCCTGGAAAAGAGAAGCAACATAGAATCTATAAAAAGCTAATAACAAACCAAAAATATATGCAAATATTTAAGAGCAAAGACAATCACCAGAAAAATTATTCCATGGATCCTGAAAAATCATGGCCAAGTAATTCTCCAGAAATATAAAAATAAACACACCTAAACACCTCATCCCACACACGCACACATACACACAGTTGCCTCGATGAGGCAAGAATATAAAGCAAAGTTACAACAGTCCTTGTAAACAAAAGCCATGGCAAAGGCAGAGAAAATCAAATGTGAACTAGAAGGGCACCAAGAAGAAAAGGTAAATGATATAATCATTACACAAATGAAAGTAAAATAAGTTCCACCAGGCAGAATAAACACTTCTCAAAACAGAGGAGGAGATACAGAAAATAAGAATGAATAAATTAAACAAAATGATATATAATAAAAAGTTTAAAAGGATTAGAAAGACAATAGTAATATGTAAAATGGCCAAAGAACCTCCAATATATGCACAATGGAAGGTCCAAAGAGGAAAACTAAAGCAATATAATGATAAAATTTAAACATAATTTTAATTACCCAAATTTAAACAAAAAGTACGTTAGTACTTTTTAAAATAAAATAGTACATTGTATCCTACAGTTTTTTAAAAAGTTCATTAATTTCACAAATAAAGGAATAATTCTCTGGGAAATCTGGCAAAATAAACTTTCATTCAAAAAGTGGGAGGAAAATGAGACTATCATCAAACTTTTCCATAGAAAAACTTCACAACAGAACACAATGGAAGAACATCTTCAAATATCCTTAAGAAAAGTAAGACCAAATAATTTTATACCTAGACACATTTTGGTTCAATAAAATTATGAATACAAAGACAATTTTGACCATGCAAGAAATCACTGATCACACTTCCGAGGTCTTTCTGAGATAATCTAGCAGCAAATAAACTTAAATAAACCCCATATGGCCTACAAGGTGGGGATAATACTTCTCTATCATCTCCCCGGCTTTCTCTCAGTCACTCACTCAGCTCTAGCCACACTGGACTCTATGCTATTCTTTGAAAATGCCAAGTATGCACCCGCACTACAGCCTTTGCAATTACAGTTCCTCTGTCTAAAATATTCTTCCACCAAATACCCACATGACTCAGTCCCTCATCTCTTTCAATTCTCTTCAATTACACCTTTTCAAAGGTAATTTACCTGGCTACTATTATTTTAAATTGCACACTATAACTTTACCTTCATCATTATGTATCCTTCTCCCTTTATTTTTCTACAGCTATTTTTTATTTTATTTTCTATACTTATTACCATAGTACTTACTACATTTTAACATGTTATATATTTTCTCATTTATTTTGTTCATTGGGTCTCTCCTCCTCACTAAAATGTAAGATCCCTGAGAGTTGGTTTTTTCTCTTTTTATTCATGAGATATTCCAACTTCTACGACAGCGTTATCTGGACATAGAACAATGCAACAAATATTTGTTGAACTAAAAGATGGCTATAAAATTTAGGGTGAAAGATGCTAGTGAACATTGAATATATTTTAAAAAGAGATTACTGAGAAAATTATGCTAAATGGCTATCAGTGATGATCAGTTCTGTTATGATATATACAGAATACAAATAATATTATTGTTATGTACTGGTTGTGTCCCCCTTCAAATTCATATGTCGAAGGTTTAATCCCCAATGCGACTGCATTTGGAGATGGGGCCTTTGCCAAGGTAACTGAGGATAAATGAGGCCCTGACACAATAGAATTTGTGTCCTTTATAAAAAAGTCACCAGAAAACTATCTTTACACACACGCAGGAAAGGCTTAGCCTGGACAGAGTAAGAAGGCACATTTCTACAACGCAAGAAGAGAAACCTCACCAGAAACTGAATTTGATAGTACCTTTTTCATGGACTTGTACTCTCCAGAACTTTGATAATAAAATTCTGTTATTTAAGCCACCCAGTCTGTGGTATTTTGTTACAGCAGCCCTAAAAGACCACACATCATCTATATAGTCTATAATGTTACACGATGTCAAATGCTTGGAGGTAGGGAGGCAATATAAATGAGTAAAGGACGGAAGGAGATTTAACTTTGAGTGGTGAACACACAATGCAATATACAGATAATGTATTATAGAACTGTACACTTGAAACCTATTATAATTGTACTAACCAATGTCACCCCAATACATTAAGTAAAAATAATAATAAATAAAAATAAATGAGTACAGGTAATAAAAGTATGTTAATAAAATAGGTACTGGTGATTGGGTGGGGCTGTAATGGACTAGTGTGATAAACAGTACAACTTAATAGGAAAAATATACACAATTCAAGTTAAGCAAATCTTGCAACTGTATAAATATAACTTCAGATAGTTTAGGAAAAATTCTAAGTATTTATGTGAAATCCTTTGACTTTTAAATGTGGGCTTCTGATTCAGATTTTTTCTTTTAAGTACTGAAAGCCGAAAAATAGTTTCATGTGGGAAGATTCAGCTCACGAACATTTCTGAAATTTTTTTAATGATATGAATCAAGTTCAATGCATTCAATGTAACCAAATATACTAGGCCTGAAAAGTAACTTTAATACAGAAGACCAATAATACATTTCTCAAGAAAAGATAAAATAAATTGTATTTAAGCTTCAACCCTACTCCTGTTTTGCATGTTACATCACAACATAAGATAATGAAAGAAAAAACTAATTCTATTTTTTCTCTTTATTCCTGTGCTCCTTTATGTCCTACTTTTTCAGAGTTTAGATCAAGACACAAAAGGAAGACCAACTAAAGCAAATGAAAATGTTCATGAATTTCCTTTTAATTAAAAATTAGGAGGTGATGTTTTAATTAATACATTTTACAAATAAATATATTTACTTTCGTTTTATATTATTATTGATTATCCTAGGAGATGCTGGGTTAAGTTGTAAATGGAAAAAGCTAAAGAGCCATAGAGATATCATAATGTAGAGTTTTAAGGAAAAGATCTTATAAAGGTATTAGTTCTTTGCATGTTACTTATCGAAGCTTTTAAAATTGGGTACATTTGTAAGTGCTATGCAAATATTTAAAATTCTACCAAATACTTATATACCACATTTTTATTGATGTGCAGCCTATATAAGATATGTTCACAAACCCTAAATATACAGCACCAACAATTTTCACAAAATTAATATCACAATGAACCTTGCACCCAGATCAAGAAACATATCATTAGCAGAACTACAGTAGCAGCCCTTGTTTCAGTCATTTCCCCAGAGGGACTTCTAAGACCACACGTAGAGGACTTATGTGCAGTCGCTCAGCACCTTCTCTGTTGTGTCTGGTTCTTGGTGCTCAGCACCAGCCAAGTCATGCTGTGTAGGAGGGGTTATAATTAAATCTCACTTTTTTTTTAAATTTCAGAAATTAAAATAATGCATCCATTTTGTGCTTTTAAGGATATCCCCATCAGAGATGTTTTTAAAAAAGGTGTTATGATTTCACAATTGCAGTTTTCTTGGCAGTTACCTAACAGGTTGCACAAAATGAAAAAGTCGGGTACATCATTTGTGTTAGATTTAATAACTTTTGGAGATTCATGAGCTCTGCTTTTCACAGTTTTTAGCACAATTTTCAGTGTAGCTTATACTTCCTAATATGGTTTTATTCAATTTAGAATAAAACAATATTATTTATAGAATTTTATCTTTTATTTTTTATTATTAATAACATTTCACTCTTTAGTACCACCTCGAAGTGTCAGTTTATACAGTATACTCTGTAAGCCTTCAAAAAACAGAACATATATTCGATGAAAGATAGTGTACAGGATGCTGGCAGTACAATAGTAAGCACAAAAAAACAGTCTCCTTCCTCAAGGATATTGCAACCAATGTTAAAAAAATGACAATTTTTTTTTTTGCATTACTCGCCTTTTTATTACATTTCTTTAATTTTCTAACTATAATGCCTGAAGAGGCAATGTCTGATGTAGATTTTATCAGCAGGTCAAAGTTCGGATGTCAATGCCTCAATCTCTTCATCAGTAATGAAAAGAACAACTATCTTATAAAATTACTGAGAAGATCAAAGGAGATGATATATGGCAATTTTTAAAAAATATTTTTAAAATAATAAAATAATATGTCATCAACATCAGTTACTATGGGCATAAACTAACACGACTGAATGTTGAAAATAAATAATGATATAAAGGTGTCTCTCATGTAAATATTACTGAGAAGTCTTATGTGTCATTGAAGTACTAACACAAAAAAGAGCTTGAAAGTAACTATGAGATAACATTATTTGCGTCAAAATGAAAGTATTTTTGTAAGTCCCAGTCTGTCCAAAGCTACCAGTTTTGAAAAACAATTACTATAACAGGTAGCAAAACAGCAATTACAGACAAATTCTAGAGAAATAAGGATTCCTTTTTTTATGCAGATATCCTCTGCAATAAAGAATGAGGAAAACAGTTTATATTAGTTATGTTAAAGCAGATTTCCAAATTCTTCCTTGGATCTCAGCAGCTACTATTTGACGGTGGGTGACTACTTCCAATATGCAACAGAGAAAATGTGTCTCTCAAACTAAAACTCAAATTACTTTTCTCATCATAAATGAACTGCTTCAACACTGAAATTAATATTATCCAAGACTGGCCTAAAGGAAGAAAAGTAAGTACAAGAGTTAAAGCCTCTACCCTAAAATCATTTCTTCTATTCTGTGTTCTTCCCTTAATGATGGGACTATTACTGATCGATTAAACTCAACAGAGAGAGCAATGAGATTTTAGTAGTCACAATTAAGCCTTTCTGTTTTGCAAAGGGAGATGTTTAATCACCATGGGCTAGAGGCTATACACAGTGAAGTGTATGCTTTTAAAGGTCACTGGGGAATTCTTTCACCCCAAATATTCAGGTATACAACTTCTGTTTTATTCAATTTCACCATTACTATTTGTGAATAGTATTTACTATTGTAGACCATTTACAGATTTAAAGTGGCCATCAAAAGCAAATATATGCTCTGAAGGTTACGGAGCTATATCTTCTTGGGTCAAATGCCAAAAAGTAAAAATACAAGCCTTGAGTTTTCATTTGCAGATAGCTCTCCTTGTTTATCAATTTACTTGTTTTTTCAGCATTTTGGTTAATTATACAGCTCAGGGATCTATCATGCATTAAAATTGTTCTGAATGCATACGGGATGCTTACTACAACGAGATCTTCCTCTCTATTTTATTTTTGTTACAGAAGTCATTTTATTATTGACAGTTACAAGGTTCAAAGTGATTAATCTTTTTATTTCTATATTTACCAAAGACGTATTATTCCAAATATTTTTCAGGCTTTGTTAAGCGCTATAGTGTTTCTCTCAAGTTCGTACTTTGAAGTTCTAACCGCCAGTATCTCATAATGTGACAGTATTGGAGATAAGGCCTTTAAATAAGTCATTAAGGTAAAGTCAAGGTGGACACAGACAACACTGACCTAGGGAGGGCCATGTGAGGACACAGCGATAAGCAAGACCCTGCAAGTCAAGGAGAAAGGCCTCAAAAAGTCAACCAGAGGGTGGGAGAGGTAGCTCATTCCTCCAGAATAACTGAGTAACAACTGATATGACCCAGAAAGCCTTTATAAGAGTCCAGAAACGAGTTAAGAAGTCAGTGTTGCAGGCCAGCGCAACTCCAAGAAAAGCCGCACTGAACTAGATACAAAAAAGGTGTTGGATTTTACCCAAGAGGGCCCTTACTTACCTCAAGTTGATAAAACTCAGCTCATTCAGATAAAAGGGCGCAACTCTTGGTTTCTCCGTCGAGAGGCAAAGAGATGGACGTCAAACGTCTCAGCGCTTGGGAAAGCTGATTCCCCTGATGAGCGCTGATGGGAAACTGGCGTACTTTGGGAGGCCCGCAGCCCATGAGAGCTCAGCAGATTGTAGCCGCACCAGATGCTGCAGTACCTCGGACGGACACCAGAGGGAAGAAGAGAATACGAGCTCCTGAAAAAGAAACTGGTATACTTCTCTAATTGGGAAACTACAAACTAAAGCCTAGAGAAACGCATCCCCAAGAAAAGGCTTGAGATCTCCCAGATTCTCTACCCAGTCTGAGTGGTATAGATCTTCCCCTGTACAAACTTAGTCTGTAAAGACTGAGGAGGGTTCGCTCTGTTTTTCAAATGCCCTCATAAGAGCAAGAACAACGATGTAAAATATTAATAATAGGGAAACCGGCAGTGGGGTAGATGGGAAATATCTGCACTATCTTTGCATTTTTTCTATAAATGTAAAACTGACAAGATATAAAATTTATTTGAAAACATTAATGTTTTGAAATGGGTAGAATTTGAATAAAAATAAAGGAGAAAGAAAATTCAGGTGAAAATAAAAACAAAAAAAGCTAATGTAGTTAGACCAATAATGTGTATAGATGGTATTACTGAAGATCAGCTGGACTGTAAATTGGCACTTGCGGGAATATATCCAACTTTTCCTTAACAAAAACATTTTTATAATTCATTTTGTTTTTTTATTATTATTTTTATTTCTTTAAGACTAAGTTATTTAATTAATGAATAACAGAAAAACATGCATTCACAGTATAAATAAGGCCTTTCAGAATCTAGCACTTGTCTAATTTTCATCTCAAGTGTACTCACTTCCTACACACCAGCAAAATATTTTCCTGTGTTTTCAAAGTGGTTTCACAATTTTTGTCTTTTCAGATGTTGATAACTCTTTCTTTTTAAAACTCAACTCAGTTATCAACAGCTCCAGGAAGACCTCCATCCCACCCATCTAAGATGCACTTACTCTATGTTCTCACGAAATTATTTTTTCTATCACAAATCTTAAAAACTATATTGACATTTTAATGCATCACCTCCCTCTCCCTTTTTCCACTCTTTGAATGCACTTTTGTTAAAGGTAAAAACACTATTTTATTTTATCATAACCTTCACACAATTCTTAGCCTGTGTAACAATAGACAAATGTCTACAGAGAGAAGAAAGGGAATGAACGATGTTAGAAGGGATGGCAAAAAAATGCAATAATATAAAATTATATTCTTGTGACTTTGGGCAAAACTTAATTTTTAACAATCTAGTCTGAAAAGTAAGATTTTATGCAGAGATTCACTCTTCATTGCAAGCCCATTTTTTAAAGGCCGTAAATTTACCCTCAAATAAAGAGGCATATGAAAATATGTATCAATATATATAATTTCATATAGAAATGTTAATATAAGACTCATGAACTAGATTGGATTCCTGATATAACTTTGACTCAGAATCTACCAAATATTGAGGCAGGTAAAACTCACTTGTCAAAGAGTCAAAAACATATCAAATTCCAAAGATGTACTTATAACATTCAGTACTGTGTTGAATCGTGTTCTTCAGAAAGATATGATCAAGTACTAACCTTCAATGTCTATGAATGTGACCTTATTTGGAAATAAGGTCTTTACAATTGTAATCAAGTTAAGATGAGGTCATACTGGATTAGCAGGAGCCCTAAATCCAATGACTGATATCTTTATGAGAGAAATTTGTACACACAATCATATGAGGACAGAGGCAGCAATTGCAGTAATGGAGCATCTAGGGAAAGAATGCCAAAAGCTGTCAGCAACGACCAGAAGGTAGGAAGAGGCAAGGAAAGAATCTTCCCTAGAGCCTGTAGAGAGAGTGTGGCCCTGCCGACACCTTAATTTCAGACTTCTGCCTTCCAGAATTGTCAGAGAATAAATTTATGTTGTTTTAAGTCACCCATTTTGTGGCACATTGTTATGGCAACCCAAAGAAACTGATATATTCAGTTATATGTTTTTTCCTATATCATGTGACATCCATGTTCATACCTTACTATTCTCAAATTATTAATTTCATGCTTGCCAACTATACAGCTATAAAACTGTGTTGTAGAAAAATGTGCATACATTTCAAACATATTTTATTTTGGTTTAGGCATTGGGAGTGAAGAGCTCTGTTATTTGCTTCTCATTCCCTTATTCATTCACATATAACAATCATAAAAGTTTATAAATTAAATTATTATCATTGATTTTATAAGAGCTTTTGTTGAAATGATCAGATTTTAGACACTTGAACAGCTAAAGCAATGAGGGATATTATAAGTGAAAATGTTACATATTATAAAATATATAATACAGTTCTGATGCAACAATAAGCAAGAACTCTCTTAAAATTACCATTACCTGTAATTCTCCAACTCAGGCTCTAAAAGAACTTTCCATCAAAATTGACATCATTTCCTATATAGTTTTAGTATCTGTGCGACCTTTCTTTATTTTTTTTTCTTTGAGGGTTACACATGAAACCTTTGGGCCTTTCCAACTTTTTTGTCTTTAGATGTTTCTTTTTAAGCTATATCTCTAACCCCAAATAGATTCTGTACTTTCTCATAAGCCATTTTTTACTCTGTAGGGAACTGATATAGAAAGACTGACCTTGGTTTCAAATAAAATTGAAAGAAGAAAAAAGGGTGGAAACTAAGTAAAGCAATAGGAAGACTAGTACTATTCCAGGTCAAAGAAAATCAAAACACAAGTGATTCTAGAGAAAAGTTAGACTTAATTTGCTTTATGTCTATTTTAAATGGGATCTGTCATTACATATTCAGTAAAATCCAACATATTAGCTACTCCTTGGAAATTGTAAAATTTCCATTCTAATATGTATCACACATAATATAAGGGATAATATATATGCATAATGTAAGGGATAATATTTTAATGAAAGTCGAGGATTTGACAACAATTCATTGATCATGTACAATATAAATGAAGTAAATATATTTCTGAATATTAGAGAAAATTTATTTTTAAAATAAAATTTCTATGATGCGATAAATATAAATAATATAGTTACACTAAATATACTTTTAGATAGGCATGTTTTTATTTTCTATAAAATGAGGAGATATATATGTAATAGAGTTTTCTTATAATTATCTGAGAAGCAATTTGTATCATTTAACTTCCTGTATTGGAAAATAATTATTGATGTTGTGTTTGTGTCCGGGAGATTTAAATATGAACTTAAAATTATGAGTATCAAAATACTGCAAGCAATATTATAACTAATTTCCATCAATTGACAAAATGGATCAGAGGGTTATTTTGCAATGCTTGATGCCTAAAAGAGGCAATATAATATTAATTTAAAGCTATGGTTATATTTTGGTGTCTTACATTCACACATGCAATAAATAATATATTTCCAAAAACTATTATAATTCTAATAAATTCAATATTTTAGGCAGCATAATTATTTCATGTGAAGATCTAATAATACTCTCCAATAGTACTATGCTTGAATGGAAATGTCACAAGACATTGACAAAAGCAAATGTTAACTCATCCTGCAATGATATTTCTTTCTATAGCAAAAAGAAATCAAAATATAAGAAAAATTGTATATTAAAAGCAACATTATATAGTATAACAATATTAAGTTGCCAAAATTTCATCAAACTGCACTATACATTATTTTGTAAGTAAAATCACTACATTTATTTCTTCATTGATGAATATGGGCAATTAACCTCTAAAAATATGTATGCCATAATACTAACTTCCCTTTTGAGTTAAAAGTACTCTAACAATGATAACTAAGGCATAAAGGACCCTCTGGAGTTTGCAATGTGCTTTCAAGTACATCATCTAATGTCATCTTTCTATTACAACCAGTGTTCTGCTTTGCCTACAATTACAGAATCATCATTTCTTCAGCATTGTTATGTTCCATGTATTGTTAATGTTAATAGGCACTGAGGACCAAACACGAACAAGATTCAGTTCTTGCCTTCAGAAACACTCACATTCTGAGAGAATCAACTAAATCAATATTTTACACATAAAAAAATAAAATATGGAATTAATGATAAAAGGTTTGTGTATGTTTCATAAGTTCTCATAGTATTACAGTCAATTTATGGACAGAGGACAATTACTTGTGATTGCAAGAAATAATATAAATATTAACAAGAGAAGGAATTGATTACAGAATTTGTAACATTACAGTGAAGAAGGAAAAATGCCAGAAAGCTGAGCAACACCTTTCTGTAATACGATTTTTTGCAAAAAGAAAAAAGAGGGTTATTTTACTCAGACTACAGTGACTCTATGAAATAAAATAAGAAATTTATATGAGAAATAAATTAAAAATTAGGTGTTAAAATGTGTTGCATAAAAATTTTATTATTGTGAAATAAATGATAATTTTATTGTCAAAAATAATATAAATTTTATTTTATGCAAAAACTAAAGTCATGTTAGTAAACTTAAAATTTAAGTATTTATGCATTTTAAACATCTTACTTTTTGCATGAAATTTGTCCTTATTTGTTTTAGTTTTATTATTGGTCTCAAGTATACAGTACATTAGTTAGACATTTATTAGTTTATAAATGATTCCCCTGATTGCTCTTTCTCTCCTATGGCTCTACATCTAGCCATTGTATTAATGCTAACCCCGTTCCCTATGCCGTGCCCCTCATCCCCATGAAATTGTCCTTATTTTATACAAAAAATAAATTTAAAATCTCATTAACAAATATGTTATAAAAATTACATAAAAAGATATTACGTAATCAAATTTCTTATTCTTATATTAGAGATAGAGGAAACCGCTTTCGAAAGGAAAGTAATTTGGATAGGGTGTATAATATCTAGATATATAATTTAGTTTAATAAAGGTCTTTATACTTTTAATCCAAAGTAAGGCTCATTTACAAATCTTTGAATAAAAGTAACAAAAACAATAAAATAAAAAATTATCTAAACGCTCACTGATCGCAGAGATATTTAAATAATCCTAAAACATTGTATCATTTAATCTTCACATATAGTCTGCAAGTCAGACATTCTTATCATGCTTAATAATAGAGTCAGAGAAAAGTTTAACAGGCAAAATTAAGACTATTTTAAGTAGCAAACACAAGATTCCAATCTTACTTTTCTGATTCAAAAATGTGTTCTTAATCATAGCAGTATACTTTCTCTAATTTTATTTATTTATTTATTCCATTTATTCATTCATTTGTTCAGTTGCTTAGTCAATACCCGTGTTTTGAAGATTTTCTAAATGGCAGACAGTGTACTAGGCAATGGAAAATTAGAGGGTAAAACTAAGTCCTGTTGTTGTTATTTTTGACAAAAATGTATGGACCTAGAGGGTATTATGCTAAGTGAAATAAGTCAGACAGAGAAAGACAAATCCCATCTGATTTCACTTATATATGTAATCTAACAAAATAAATGAACAAAACAGAAACCAACTCATTGTTACAGAGAACAAATTGATGGCCACCAGACATGAGTGGGGCTTTGGGGACTGGGTGAAAAAAAAAAGGGGATTAAGAAGTACATGTTTTCAGTTATAAAAATAGTCATGGGATAGAAAGTACAGCATAGAGAATATAGTCAATAATATTGTAATTATGCATGGTGTCAGAGGGGTGCTAGACTTATTGGGGTGCTCACTTTATAAAGTATATAAAGGTCTAATCACTATGTTGTATATATGAAACTAATATAATATTGTATGTCAACTAATTGGAAAATAAATTAATTAAAAAATAGAAAAAATATATATGGAATTATAAATTAATGAAGAAAATAATGGAATATGTAAGAAGGAAGAAAACAAATGACCAGTAACAGCAACAAAATAGTATCAATTTTCAATTGCAAGAACACAAGAAAGATAGAAAATGCAGAAAATGTATAATTAGCATGCAAAATGATAGATAGTGCAAATAGATCAGTAATCATAATAAATATAAATGGCTTAGATGTAATTCCTTAAAAGTCACAGAATTTCATACTATATCTACACTTATATTTTTATCTACCTGTTTATATTTTTTAAAACTACATGTGATTTAAAAAAAAAACTGTAGCATAAGAACACACAGATGTTGAAAGTAAAGGAATATTAAAAGTTATATGAGGAATTATTAACTACAATACATATTATTCTTTCATCATCAAATAAATAATATTCTTTAAGAAAACCAGTATGGAGAAAGAGACATTATAAAAGTGTTTAATTCATTAAGACTTTAAAGCATAAATTTAACAGAAAAAAACTTAAAGCAAATACAGCAAAATTAAATTCAACTACAAGGAAAAAATGACCATTCCACAGACAAAGTAGATATTTCACCATGCTTACCCAGTTATTGATTAACCAACATAGTTAATAAGCTTCATATGTTTAGTCATCAGTTGGTTTAACCAACTTTCCAATGAACCTACTGAATGTTTAGAAAACAGTAAACATGTATTCAGCAATAAAGAAAGCCTCAATAAATATCACACATTTATTATTCCCTTGTCGTGACTTATGTCAGCTATGATTTCCCCACACATTCAAAAATCTGCTTCTGTGATCCATCTGGTGTTCTAGTCATCTATTTTTCCTCAGTTACACCAATAATACAGCATTTTAATAATTACTACTTTATAATAAGCCTCGTAGGTACAATTTTCCTCTTCCTGTCCTTCAAAATCGCCATTGTTATTTGGGACGCCTTATTGTTTCAAATAAATATTAGATACACTTTGACTACCATCGCAAAACCATATGCGAATTATAATTAGAATGATAGCATTTAGAGATTAATTAGAAAAATGGACATATTTTTATGAACACTGTACATTTTTATATTTATTCAGCCTTTTTATATGTTTCACTAGGTTTTTTAAAATATTTTTTCCTGAATGGTTTTGCTAAATTTCATTGGATTTATTATTGAAAATTAATGTATTTCATCACCATTTCAAAAGGGATAATCTTTTTGTAATAATTATTTTTTCCTTATGGTTGTTGCTGGCACGTAGTTCCAGGAAACTCTGATTTCATATGCTGATTTGATTCAAGCAAGCTAAATAAACTATCTCCATTAGTTCTAAGTTTTTCTGCAATTTATCTTAGATATCATTTGCAGAAAAATATACGAGCTACAAAAAAAATGCAACTTGTTTTCTTCCTTTACAGCTTTAGAGAAAAAGGAATGTCGATAGCAACTTATTTTGTTATTTCTGACTTCTATAGACATTTTTTAAATCGCCGTCATAAGGGATGTTTTTTGGTTTAGGTTTTGGGTACTCTGTCAGGTTAAGAATGTTTCTCCTTAGCTTTAGTCTTCTAAGATAAACTTTGTAAATAAATGGTTTTTTTTAATGGAATATTACATTTCTTAAATAAGTCATAAATATAGGTATGCACAACAGCATGTATGTGACATGATACACATTTCAGGTTAAACTTGAATATAGTGGGCCTATACAGTTTTTGTTTATATATCTTTTACTTCAATAAGATAAATCATAGAGTATTTCCTTAATTCTCTCAGAGAAAACCACGCTTAACTGAATCTGAATGTTTCATCATATATATTTTGACAGCAGCAACATCAAACCAAATATACCCTGCTATTATAGAAATATATAGATTATTTTGTCATATACATCACATTAAGCAAAGTGGAGATATATAGTAACGACATACTCTTTAGACAATTTTGCCCTTCCTTTCTGTACTAAAATGAAATTTATGTGTTGAACATGTATTATCTCCTATTTTAACCTGCAAATATTATTTTCTATTTTTAGTGATAATTTTCTGGGTGAACTACTATTGAGATTTGCATAACATAACCTTAACACAGAAGGCATCACAAAGGTTGTTCAAATAACATCAATCTTTTCATTTATCACAAAGGAACTTCTGACTTTTACAAATATATTCATTTTTATAACTTGATATGTTAAAATATACTTAGGTTACCATTAACAGTACAACTCTCTTGACTTCTTTAATTAGGTCATAAAAACACTGATTTGTATCTATTATTTTTCTTCCCAATTATTCTATTGTTTGTACAATAGGACACTAACTACACTGTGCATAATTTAGCATTACAATCACATACATTTTCAGATAATGCCAGGTCTCTAAATCACATAGTATTAAACTTTTGCTCTGTGAGTCTATGTAGATGAATCGTAATGCAGCCCCTTTAGAATTTTTGAGGCATAGCTTTGAATATAGAGAAATATTCTCCTTTTGCAAAACAGTTTCTGGTTGGCCACTGAGCCCTCGTAAAAACTGAGTTCTTAACCATGTACTGGCAAGTAATGAACTACCAGTAATCTAAATGATGACCCACCGAGTCATAAATATACGTACTTCATCATGTTAGTGATACACATGACTGTCCTTACGTAGGACCTGAACATACCGGTAAGTTACACAAGCAAGTGGTTCCTGATGCCATAACCCCTACTGATGGTAGATTGCCTTTATTTTTCCTCTCAGCCTTGATTTATGACCTCATATGGATTTCCCTATGACTAGCTGACTGAGAAAGAAATTCATAAGGGTCTTGTTCACACATAGTTCTAGTATATCCCTTCTCCCAGGTGGCATTAAAAAACAGTGATAAAAGGAAAATTCTCCCAATGGGAAGAACATGAAATATTACACCCAATCTTTCATTTTCCTAGCAAAGAAAGATGGCAAAAGGTACAGATCCACATGGTTTCTTAGGCAATGGATAGGATTTTGCTGGATGATAATACTTGGAAGGAAGATGATTAGAAAATTCATGATGAGACAGTGTATTTGCATCTCATATAAATACTCACTCAAGATCAAACTCGATCTCTCCTGCAACTTTGTTATAAGATATCATTTATTGTGTGACATGCGATAACTTCAACATGGTTGTATTTTTTTGAAGTGTACTCCAGGGAAAAGTTTTTAAATGTTAAAGATTCTAATTAATTATAGTAGGAAAAAGAAAACATCAAAATAATTTACAGATCTTGGCACTGTTTCCTTTTTTAAAGATGAATAAATGCAGTTTATATTATATACTACATAAACTTAATCACCTTGACCACTGTAGAAATATGTCTGATTTATGTGCCATTGGGAGTAAAAAAAAAAAAATGTATAAAATGTGCTTGTTTGGGACTTCCTCTTCCGAGCACAATGGATACTACACACATGCATATGTGTTGTGTATACATAGATATACATGTACCTACCATGGCCTTTAATCCTTTACAGAAAGGAAACAAAGTAAACTCTACTATTGCCCCAGCTTTTGTACCTGTGAGCATTTTCAGGAAAACTGTAACACACCAAATAGACAGAAGTCAGAGTTCAAATAAGCTGGGGTCTGAGAATATGTGAATAAGAGTACTGAAAGGAGGAAGCTCTGCAGATAGCTTCAGAAATATGAACAAGGGTCACCTCGAATCTTTGGCAGAATATTAAGCTCTGCAAACACATTGTGAAATTCTACAGGACTAGGCAAAAGAGCAAGTATAGATTTTGCATGACATCCAAGACCTTTTAGTTTGAATATTAATAACCAAATAGAAAAGATAGGGAAAAGATTTGTACAGTCTTTGGTTATCAGTCAGCTTTTTTCCCCAGCCACCTCATCTTTGTCCAGGAGGTTTTAAGTGAAGTGGCTACAGCGGCTAAGATGGAGGCTTTTCATGGGCTAACCAAGCCCATTCACAAAAGCTCTTTGGCTACAATCCCTGCTGAGTCAGCAGAAATCAGCACTCAAACCCCAGATATGGTACCATCATGTAGAAATGTCAGTCAGATATCGCAGAGCAGGTTGGATCACTTCCATCATCGAAGTGGCAGTACTTTGTGGTGTTCAAAGTACTCTCATTGGAGTAAATATTTAGTCTGCATATTGGTTTTCCTTTCCTGACAACAGTGCTTCTACAGAAACAACCATTGTCGATGTACAGAATATCTTATTCACCGCCATGCTTGCTTCTGAAGGAGTTCCTCTTCCGAGCACAATGGAAATAAAGACAGGAGCAAATACAGCACAGTATAGTGCTCAGCTTTTAGGAATTCAAGATGTTATAAGATCCAATTTGACTTCACATTCTTTTTCATGTGTGAAGATAGGAAAAGACTGATGTCCCACTCAAAGGCAGGCAAGGAGAGTAAATTCTCCCTTAGTCCGTTTATTGTATTCAAGCCTTCAGTAGATCAGATGAGGCCCAACCATGTTGAGAAAGACAATCTACTTTACTCATATTGATTTAAATATTAATCTCATCTAGAAACACCCTCAGAGAAACACAAGGAATAGTATTTAACCCAACATCTGGGCACCCCGTGGCCCAGTCAGATTGACACATAAAATTAACCATTATACCATCATATTGAAAAAGATGGCCTGATATAATAGTTAAATGGCCTTTGGAAGATTGTGTGTCAGTGCAGCAAGATGGCAATACCTTCCTCAACTGTAATATCTTCCAGGCTGTTGTTGCTAAGTGAAGAAACAGTACATTCTCTTATAGCCAGAATTCATGGATCTGAGAATCAAAAGATAGAGATGGAAATGACTGTGTTTTGCTCACTGTTACTTCTAGAGCCCAAGAGTGAATTTTTGCTTTCCATAATCACAGTTTGAGGTTTTCCTAGCCTAGAGGTCTAAATTCTCCAGAAAGGAGTGCAGCCAACAAGGGACGCTGATATATTTCTATTAAACTAGATGTTGAGTCTGTCACCTGTCTACTTTGGGTTCTTCAAGTCAGTAAATCATCAAGCAAATAAGAGAGTTTCTGTACTAGTTAGGCTGATAGATCCTGATCACTGCTAAATGATAGGATTAAGGAAAAGTATATAAAGGATGCAGGGAATCCCATGGAGAGATTGGTTAATACACCCAAGCCATGTGATAAAAACCAATATTCAAGTGGAATCCCTCAATAGAAGGATTGTAATAGACCAGGTGCTTTAGAAGAATACTTTTGAGTCACCCTGCCAAGCAAGACTAGTCAAGGTACTGTCTAAAGACTAAGGGCATATAAAATGGGTAATAGACAAAAAAGTAATACATACTAGCTGCAACCTTGTGACAAATTGCAGAAATACTGATGTAAGAGTTATGGGTATGTTTTCAGGATTTTGATGAAAATATACTTGTGCATATGTTTTAATTATTTTCTCATTTTATGCAACTCTATTATATTCCTTCCGAATAATACTCTGCGAAAAGTTATTAGCTTCAAGCAACTTCAAGCAATATCTTGAAATTGCAGAAAATTCAGCACTGTGAAATTATTCATTGCTAATTTGAGGCTTGTATTGTTCTCATCTTTTTGTCTCATTTCGTCTTTTGTTTCTAAAACCAAAAGCTTTGGGTCCTCTATCGCCTGTTCTCTGGAATGTAGAAATAGGCATAATACATTTAGTTTTAAGAAACACAATTTGAAAATGATGTATTAATAGCAATAGAATAATTTAATGTATAAATATTTAAAGATAAAACATCATTAAATTTGAAAATAGCTGATTTTGACATTAGGATTATTTCAATCATAGCAAGAGGTGTTATTGGGGCCTTGAAATAAACTCTCTCTAGATTCGAACAGGTATGGTAGAGGGTCTGACATTGTATATTGAGAGGAAATCTAGAAAAGATATCTCAGGATTATATTAAATATAGACAAGTAAGTCCAAAATAGTCCAGCCAATAGATAATACAGCAGATATTGCCCAGCAGAAAGAGATTCTAGGATCACTCATTATTCTAATATTTGGTAGGCAGTCAAAAACAAAGACTGGAGGTGTAAACAAAACCTTCCCCTCCATGGTGAACTTCAATAAAATAATTTCTAACAAGAACAATGTCCTCTTGCTGCCCTATTGAGGTAATGGAACCACTATGTCTGGCACTTGTTTACATGGATAGTACTTGATTCCAGTTAGAAAATTGAGACTTAGAGTTAAATCAAAAAGTGACTCCATACTTAAAAATTTATAACTTTTTTTTTATGATGTCTGGTAGAAACTTCATTGACACATAATTCTCCAAAATCAAAATTATTTTTTAATTTTTAAAATTAAAAAATAATTTACACGTATTACAAATACTTTTGTAATCAATGGTCTCAGACTCTGTGTTATGTTTGAAATTTCAATTACAAATTAAGTGGATTAGTCTGTGGCTATTGAAGAAAGCAAAGGTCACAAAGGTAGAGTCCTTCAGGAAGCAGAAAGTAAAACACAGGGAAAATTTTTCTTAAAAATAAAAAAAAGAGAGAATGCTTTTCCATTTTCTAAACAGAATATAATCACCCTGACTTTGTTTTGTAATGGTGACATTGAATTTTCAGAATATAGTGTGTGGTTCTTTTAAATAATTCTAGCTCTGTTAGAAACATAAATATATTGCAAAGCACATTACTTTTTTCATTGTGGAATATCATACTTATGATACTTAATTTATAGTTTTAATATATATGTATTTTTGGTTTAAATGATGCTTTGGTGCTATTCTATAAATAACAGTTCAAAGATAAGTATTAAGAAAGAACACTTTATAAACTCTCCGCTTTCCCTCATCTCGACGTCTACTGCCTCTTGCCATTAAGGGGAGGGATTTTGTGCATCTTAGTAAAATTATGAAACTCTAATTTGCTCTCTCATGGATAATGCTTTATTAAATACATTGTTCAAATGTGAAATCTTTAGGTTGACATTTTCTTTGCAGAAATATTTTGTCCAAGGCATAATTTCTCAGGATATGCAAGTCACAGTAATACTTTTTTAGTTAGGTAAATCAGCAAAAATATAATAAAAGGAATTTACAATTATAATAATATACTACTTTCTTAGTTAGAACATTTTATACTATCAGACAGTGTACATAATTATGTTAAATGTGAAAAATTAATTAAATCTTATTTTTAGAAAAGCAGTTAAGTGTGAAGGGTCTTTATTGGTAGACTCAGATTATTTTAGACTACAAACTATATTTATTCTCAGTGGCTTCTTTACAATTATTATTGAGGGAAATGAAAGTAGAAAAACAAAGGGAGATTATCTGCCAATAGATGCTGTGGAAAAGTTTATTTAATCTCAATGACAATTTTCCTGAAAACCAAGGTCCAGTCATTTCCCCAAAAGTAGTTGCTGTAGAGTGACTGATGGCTTGGCAAATAATTAGCAACAAGACACTTTCTGAGCGACAGCATTTTAAACACTGAGAAACTAAGACCTTTGGGAACTCTGCAATTGGAGATCATCCATGTTCATCTATGAATCCTTGGAAAATTGTTGGCATGAGTAATTTCTTTACATTTATGTGCATCTTTATGTGTTCGGACCTATATGGCATTTCCAGTAATGTATTAATCTCTTCCAATATTAATTTAGACCATGGAAATCTCATGTCTCTATCTTTTGTTTTCTTATTATGTCAAATAACACTATATTGGTGTTAACCTATAGTTATCTCAGTGATGCAAGTAATACAGGTGATTAGGTGATTAGCTGCTTAGGAGCCTCGTATATATAAATGAGAGAGAGAGAAAGAGAGAGGAGCATGGACAGCACAGTCTTCACTATTTATTTTTAAAAACCAAATGTCATATATACATAAGTTAGACAGTCAGCTAACACAGAATTCAAGTAAGATTGTATATCAAATATTACAAACTGTTAAATAAATTATATTGAATTTGGATTTTAAAAGTTTAAAAAATTCTGGGAAAATGGCCAAGATAGTCCATACTTTGTTTTTCATCCATTGGATTCATTTATAATGGAGCCACTTCTCTGTTTACCATTGTAGTTTAATCTTAAAAGCAATGAGACAGCCATGATAACTTAGATTAATAAGGATAAAAACTTCAAATAATTTCATTAATTTTACCCTGGAAACATCTGTTATGTTTTCTACATAGTATCCTGGATATGTTTTCATATTCTGGAAATACCTTTTATGTTTCACCTACATTGTTATACTACTTTTTAAATTCTTGTTACTTTTGAATACATATACTTCATAAAATAGTTTAAGGGTTACAATTTTTTAAGGAGAAGTCAGTATTAAAAATTCAAGAATCAAATGATTCACAACTGATACCAGATTTTTTAGAATATGATTTAATTCATATATTTTTCTCTCAATAATAAAAATATATTAAATATGGAGCACAAGAAAATATAAATCTGTTTCTCTAAATCTGTCTTTAACAAAACCCACTTTTTCCAAAAAAACATTTTTAAATAAAAAATATAGGCAATGACTTTTTTAGATATAACTCTAAGGGCAAATCCATTAAAAAAAAAAGGTTTGGTAATCTTGACTTCATTAAAATTAAAAACTTGTGCTCTATAAAAAACAATCTTCAGAATATGAAAAGACAAGTCATATATGAGAGAAAATATTTGAAAAATTTATATCTGGTAAAAAACTATTATCTAAAATATACAAAAACATTTAAAAATCTGCAATTGGAGATTTAATTAAGAATAATTTAATTAAAAAATAGGCCAACACTTGAACAGACACTTCACCAAAGAACATACAAAGATGGCGAATATACATATAAAAACATACTCCACATCATATTTCATTAGGAAAATGCTAATTAAAGCAGCAATGAGAAAACCCTATACATCTACTAGAATAGCCAAAATCCAGACACTGACAACACCAAAGCCTGGTGAGGATGCGGCGTTACAAGAACTCTCATTTAAAACTGGTGAGCATCCAAAGGTACAGTCACTTTGGAAGACAGTTTGGCGATTTCTTACAAAATTAAACATACTCTTATCATATTATTTAGCTATTGTATTCCTTGGTATTTATCTAAAGGGGTTCAAAACTTATGTTCACACAAAAACCTGCACATATATCTTTACATTAGCTTTATTCACAATTGCCAAAACTTGGAAGTAATCGAGACGTCCTTCAGTAGGTGAATGGAGAAGTAAACTATGGTACACCCAGAGAGTGGAATATTACTCAGTGCTGAAATGAAATGAGCTATCAAAACATGAAAAGGCATGGGAGAAACTTAAATGCAATTACTAAGTGAAAGAAACCAATCTGAAAAGGCCATATACTATATGATTCTAATAATATGACATTCTGAAATTATATGAAGACAGTAAAAAGATCTGTGGTCTTCAGGATTTACGGTTGGAGGAGAGATGGTTACATGGAGCACAGGGAATTTTTAAGACAGTTAACTGTATGATACCATAATAATGGCTACATGTCACTTTATATTTGTTCAAAACTATAGAAGGTACAGTGTCAATAATGAGCCCTAATGTAAACTATGGATTTTGGATTATAATGAGATATCAATGTAGGTTTATCAGTTGTAACAAATGTACCAGTCTAGTTAGGGCTGTTGATAATGGGGGAGGCTATGCATGTGTGGGGAGCAGGGGGTAATGGGAAATCTCTGTACCTTTTGCCCAATATCGTTGTTGACTTAAAACTGCTCTAAAATATAAAGTTTATAAATACATATACATATGTTTTGAAAAATTCAAGTATTTCTAAAATATAAAGAGTGAAAGTTAAAAGTTCTACCTCCTTTTATCACCTGGTAAGACTAAATATAAATATTATCAATATTTAAGAGTGGGTTATTTCACCATTCTTATGGGTCATGTTATAGTTTGATATTTTGATGTAGCATACTTTATCTACAATATATTTTGATATTATGGTCATTACTTTTCCTTTTTATTGTAAATAATGATTCTATAGCCATGCTTGTGTGAGATAAAAGAGTTATAAAGCATAATATATCAATTAATGTTCAAGTAAATGCTGATATCCTGATTTTCATGAAATCAACAATATAAATTAAAAAATAAAAAGGCAACATCCCAAAAGGATGATGAAACAGAGAAAAAAACATTTATTTAATTTCAAATTATCTCAGAGTAAATATATTATCTTTACAACTCTCCATGAGGTAGATGCTACCGAAGTCATTTTATATATAGGAAAATTGAGGCATAGACTTACACAAAGTCACACAAACTCACATAATGTTAACATTGAGAACTCACCTTTCAAAACCAGATAATCTGGTCCCAGATTCTGGCCTCTAAACTATTATGACAGAATGTCTTAAACAGAAAGGCATTACTTCCAGGCACATACTTTCATCATGTCTAGAATACTCTAAAAGTATTTTTATTTAATATGTTGCAATCTGACAGCTCCATGATCACACTGTGAATGCTTTAAATATAATGAAACAACTCACATTATTGTTTCTGTAACAAATGTTTTCCCACTGCCTCAAAGATAAGAAATAAGACACAAATAGCCTATGTTCACTTGAAGGTTAAAATTGAAAAGTTAAAAATCAATATGCATAAGTACAAATAAAGACAATATATATTAGGTTATGAGTTTAATAAAATGAATAATTGGGGGTGGGGAGAAGCACAGGAAGTATAAACCACTGATTCTATATTGGCCAGTAATGATACCATAACACCACATCATCTTCCTAAGTTCTTATTCTTTATTGCTTGATCTCTCTGTAGCTTTTGAAGTATTTAGTATAATACTGTGTGTGCATGTGTATACGTGCATGTGTATTCATATACATATATATAAAATTTCCTTCATTCTTCTGACATCTCTGTTCTCTGTCCATTCATGCTGTGCTTACCTTCCTATCACTCTGCTTGTTCTTTATATCACCTTTCATAATATCCTCTACCTTCTTCCTTGTAGTTGATGTTTCCTAAGAATTCTTGATTTTGTTAAACAGTAATTTTTAAAGAAAATTACTTGTAGTAAACATAAAATTTGTTACATGCAGTAAATGTAGAATTTGATGAATTTCAAAAAAAAATGTATAGAGTTAGGTAACCATTACCACAATTGAGATATAGAAATTTTCATTACCCAAAAACATTTCTTCATGCCCCTATTGTTACCTCCAAGATCTCAGCCAACACTGACCTGATTTCTATGCCTATAGTCACCTTTTCCAGAATTTAACGTAAATGGAACCAGATAGCATATAACCATTATTGGGGAGTTCTTTCACTCAATATAATGACTTTAGGATATCCCCACATTGCTGTATGAATTGCTAGTTTTTTCTTTTTAATTGATGACTAATATTCCATTGATTGGATGTAACATATTTTATTTATTCGTAACAGGAAATTCGGTTAGTTTCCAATTTTAAGCTATTCTAAATAAAGTTGTTCTCACTTTTTTTAATTGAAATATTTTTGAAATACATTTTGAGATTGTTAACCTAAAAATAAAAAGGCCTTTCAAAGTGAGAAGCAATGAACATTTATCTGAGATCAAAGAATAGTTATTTGGGATGTACCAATTCAGGCAGAACCCCAAATAATGGAAGGAAAATAATTATGTCAATAGTAGGGAGACATTTCAATTGGTGCAGATAACATAACAGTGATGCTAATTATAAACTTTTTTTTTTTTCAGTCTGGTAGTCATCAGTGCAGTAATCATAATAATTGCTTCTTGTTATTTTTGCACACAGTTCTTTGGAGCACAATGGTGCTTTAGGCCCAGGCCAAAGTTGAGTTTACCCTGTTTGAACATTGCAAAGATTTGAAACATAAGATGTGCAAGGCAGTTACTCTGGTATGACAGCTCTGGCTCTATTTTAAAGTGGCTCCATTTCTTTTTTTTTTTTTTTTTTGACAAGGTAGTACAGTGTTAGTTTGGGTAGTTTTTAGTAGTTTTACAGTTTATTGCGGGAGGGGGTTCCTATGTGAATAATCATATAATCTGCAAATTGGGACAGTTTATACTTTCCATTCTTTATACATTTTCTTCTTTTTCTGTCCTTATAGAAACAGTTAGGCCTTCAGGTCAGTATTAATAGAAACTTGATATGTTCCAGATTTTATGAAGAAAGCATCAAGACTTTCACCATTAATATATTTCTTAGTTCATTCAGGCTTCTATAACAAAATACCAGAAACTGGGTGTTTTATAAACAACAGGAATATATTTCTCACATTTCTGGAGTCTACAAAGTACAAGATCAAGGCATTGGCAGATTTGTGTCTGATGAAGACTAGCTTTCTGATTTATAGACAGAGACTTCTAGCTATAACCTCACATGGCAGAAGGAACTCTGTGTGGTCTTTTCAATAAGCACATTAATCAAATTTCTGAGGGTTCTACCCTCATGACCTAATCACCTACCAAATATTCTACATCCTAACATATCATATTGAACATTAGGTTTCAATATGTGAATTTTGGAAGATAGAAACATTCAAACCATAACAATATATAGGTCAGCTTTATTAATTTATTTTAGTAGAATATTGTTTATTGGATTGAAGTTTATACTAGTCCTAGTTTGATGAGAATTATCATGGGGGTTGCTTTCTGCTATATTCCTTTTTTCTTCAAGTTGAAATGATTGTTTTTCCCTCTATTCTGTTAATAAGGTGAAATTACATTTATTAATTTATGAAAGGCAAACCAATCTCACATTCCTGAGATGAAGCCTATTTTTCCATAATATATTTTCTTTTTCCATATATAGTTGTATTCAATCTGCTTATATCTTTTAAAATATTTTTAATCTACGCTCAAGAAGGATATTTTCCTGCAATTTAAAAAATATCTTTGTATGAGTTAAGTATTAGAATTTAGCTGGTGCTATAGAACGAGTTTTGCATTATTCTTTTCTATTTTCTGAAATGTTGTTCATAAAATTGTTAATTTTACCTTCTTGAATGTTTGATAAAGTTCACAAGTAAAACCATCTGGGCCTGGAGTTTTCTTTATGTAAAATATTTTTGTTGTTTTATGAGTTCCATTTCCTTAGTTGGACTATTGAGATATCTTGTTTATTCTTTTGTTGATTTTGGTCAATTGTATTTTTTAAAGAATATGCAATTTCATCTCAGCTATCATTTAATTTCTATAATTACTTACTCAATATTTCCTAGTTATTTTAAATTCTGTAGGATTTAGTGAGAAAGTCTCTTTTGTTTCTAGTGTTAATAATTTGCGTTATTTTCTTTGATCATCTTATTAGGGGATGATTAATTTTGTTGTTATTTTCAAAATCAACAATTATTTTTTCCCATTAATTTTGACAGTGTATATAAAACTTGTTTTCCTCTTGAAGCACACAGATGGATGATTAATCACCTCAATTCAATCAGGAGCTGTGCTAAATAGAGGCTGCATCTTAGCAAGAATCAGTATACTTTTGCTCCCAGATTGCTACTCGTAGTTTCCACTGATTTTTTTCTGTGTATTATTTTTCTTTTCCATGACTTACCACTCTTCATCAAACCTAGCATAAAAAAGACTCTAGTTCAACCACTTTGAGTCTTCACTTCCTTACGAAGCTCCCATGTCATGTAAAACTTAATATGCAATAAATTTGTATGTCTTTCTCTTGTAAATCTGTCCTTTGTTATAGAGTCCTCAACCGAGATCTATCCAAAACAATTAAGAGATATTTTTTTTCTATTGCTAGCTGGAATAATAAAAATGATTCTGAAAACCAGGTACAATTACAAATATTTTGAGTTATTTTTAATAGTGCTCCTACATTTCCTCTCATAGGTTAACAGAGTTCATATGTATAAGTTTGGCCTCTGTAATTCCATGTTTTAACTGAGGCACTAATGGCATTTAATCATAGTTATTCTGACATTCAACACTGAGGAGTAAATTTAAAACTCAATTAAGAGAAAAAATATAGAAGGTTATTTTCTGTATTGCATTAGTCTCCCTAAGAATCACTTTTACTGAATATCTTTGGCTTAATGCCATTAGTCTACTTTACCAGAAAGAGACTTATGAAATGTATGTTGAACTTACTTTAACAATTTAGTTCAAATTGTTTACTATATTACACAGTGCTCACTATAAGAGTTCTGGGAGAAATTTCCCTCTCATTTTAGGACCAGGCATATTACTCTTCTGTAGAACATCTGGTTTGCTTTTATCTTAAGTGCACTATAAATAAAGTGATTGCACTGGCTATGGAAAAGCTTAGAGCTAAATTTGTTACACTCATCAAGTAAGTGTATTAAAATTAATAGCATATATTTAATGTTCCAATCTCTCTCCTAGATATACCTTGCTTATTATTTTTCTTTGATCTTCCTTAAGATATTTATTCATTGTAAAATATTATTTTTGCAAATAGTTAAAATATTGTACTGTCAATTCAGTGAGGTATTATATGAGGAGACATAATGAAAGTTTTGAAAATCAGAGTAAAGAGAAATGCAGAAGAGTTTAGTCTAACTTTAACAATCGTGTACATAGCCAGCTGAGCTTTAAAAGGCAATGAATGCTGATTTTCTCAAGAAAAGAAGTTTAATTGAATAGTTGGCTTCAAATGGCTTTTTTTTATATTATGACTTGAGCATTAAAAAAAAAAATCTGCCAGTAGCAGAGTGAGAGCAGCTTGGTAAAAATATAATGTCGTATTTTTTGTTTGTTTATTTTAATTTAGTATAATATTCCTCATAAAGCCTTCACCACATGTGTATCTGGCATATGGACTAAAGGATTTATTTGTGCTTCCAGCCAAAAGAAAAAGAGGTAGAAGACTGCTGTGAAGTTTAGTACAAACAGAAATAATGAAAGTTAAGATGTACCAAGGTTAAAATGTATGATAGAGATTATAGTATCAAATATTTAAGTTTTACAGGCTTCGAAAGCCCGCAGGTGTTGAGAAGTGTTTAACTTCTCAAATATACTCTAGGTTTTCTCATATGTAAAACTGAATAAAATATATAAAATGTCCAGCACAATACTATACATGTAGCTTTTAATTACTTCATTTTCATCTTTCCCCACTTTTTATGTTTTTACTCTTCATTCACAACATGGACTCTCTAAATTTGTATTCTCTAGGGATTTTTAAAAATTACTAATGCCTGCCACTCTTTGCAGGCCAATTGAAGCAAAATCTATCTTGGTAGAGTCCAGGAATCTGCAATTTTAAACTTTTCACGTGATTCTATTTCTGTTCTACCCAGTCGTTTTTTTCAAATGGCCCTATGAAACACCTGGAAAAATGTTTAGCATTTGATATAAGTTTGAGTCTGAATAACCATTGAATAAACCTGTGAATCTGAGCATACCAGAATATCTAGTTCAGGATAGAGTTCAGAAAGAGTAACTATCATCATCTGGGCAGCAGGATACTTTCATGATTCGATGGCTATTTTGAGTTGATATGAGGATGGGTTCACTTAGAGAGAATGTAGGACCCATCCCATTCATTTCTTCTCCTCCCAGGTTTCCATATCTATAATTATTTAAACCAATGCATATGAATGTCATGAATGATTTCTTTGTTGTTAAATTAAATACTTTTCCTCATTTTCTCAGTCTCAGAATTACTTGGCACAATCACTCACACTTCCCTTTTTTCAAGGATTTCTCTACTTTTGCTTCTGGTGAAGCCACATTCTTCTACTTTTCCTCCTACTTCACTGGCAATTTCTTCTGAGACACCTTTCCTGGAATGTTTTTATTTCTCTGACCACGCGAACATTAGATGACCCAGGGCTCAATGCTCTCCGACCTCTTCTCTTCCTTATTTTAACTCTCTCTATTGGAGATCTTATCCAGCTACATGACCTTTAACAACATGTCTACTCTGATGACTCTTAAATTTATATCTTTAGCTATGTTATTTCCTCCAAACCAGACTCACATTTCAAAGGCACTACTTTCTATCTCCTGTTGTGTGTCTCATAGACATTTCGCACCCATGTTCATAAACAAATCTCTGGTCTCCTCCTCTAAAGTTGCTTCTAGGGTTTATTAGATTAGTAATTGTCATGACCAATTTTCTCAGAAGGAAAACCTGGAGCCATCCTAGACGCCTTTCTTTCTCACCACACTCCATATACAAAATCATCATCAAATCCTGTCAACTATTTCCGGATTAATTCCAAATCTTGACTAATTTTTATTACTTCCACATTAGACCAATCCACCATCATTCCTCATTTAAACTAATGTCATAGCTTCCTAATGCAGTATTTCCGTCCATTAGTAGACTGCACCTAGTATTCATTTTAAAATGTGAATTCAGGCACACACACAGACACTTAAGCCTCCAAAGGTATGCCAGTCTTTTAGAAAAGCATTCCCAATGCTTATTATGGAATAGAAGGTCCTATGTTTCCAGCTGTGTATAGCTTTATCTTGGGTTCTATCTTCTATCAAATACCTTGTGGGCACAGAACTCTAGGTACCCTGACCCCTGATATCCCATGATCTTTCTAAAGTATTTATTCCCACCTTAGCATCTACCAATCTCATTGCCTGGAACACTTCTCCTTTACTTACCTATATAATTGCTCATTTACTTCTTTTAGATCTCTGCTCAGAAGTCATTTTCTCAGAGAGGCCTTTCTTGATTCCCATACCATGCTCTATCCCTTTATCCTTTTAAAGTGCCTTTATAGCACTTATCTAGATGGTGTTTTGTTAGGTAAGTATGCTATCTCTCTATCTATCTATCTATTTATTTATCTTTTGCATTTGACTTCCCGCTAAAATATAGGATCCATAAAATCAGAGAATTTGTCTGTTTAGCCTTTGTTTTATGCTCAACGTGGAGAAAAGTTCTTGTTATATGATAGGCATTAAATAGCTATTTAATTTGTTGAAAGATAGTATGTCAGAATGGCATCTATTTTCAGATTCTTCTATGGTTAAAATAATTCATTTGTTAGGATTTCATACTGTCTGCTCTATCCTCCAGGTTGAGAGATGACACATCGCTATCCCATAGCACAAACTCTGTTTCTCTTTGGAGCAAGCAGCTTCAACAACATATGTTGGCATTTCTCAAGTTATTAAATTTTCAATTTAATTTTTTGCCCATTGCTTAGATTCCTTATATTTGCTTTCTTTTTTATTTTTTAAAATTATTGAATTTATATTTTTATGAATCATAGAAATTCTTTTATCTAATGAAGACGCATATACATTTATGTGTGTGTATTATGTGGCTGATGCCACAGGTGGCCATGCCCCAGCGTGGAAGTTGGTGTGAGGAGTGTAACAATTTATTTTGTAGGAAATAATTTATAAGGATACATTTTAGCTCAATTTATCTATTAGAGAGGTCACATCTTTAATGGCTTAAACAACCCAATTTTCTTTCTCTAAAGCTCTTAAAATAAATTCAAGGTACATTTAATTTTGCAACAAAACCAAGGTTTTATGAGACATTTTTCTGTTCTTTATTTTGTTGAGAGGTATGGGCTGCAAAACATTGTTGTAATTTAAAGTGATTTTTATTTTTTGGTAATATAAATATAAGCTCATGCTGAGAATATTCACATGCCTTCCTCTGAAAATCATTAACATGGTGAGTCCAATTTAAAATAACAATAATATTACAGAAGTCATGAAACCATGTAATCAGAAAACTCCAATAATTTCTGAATTAGCACTTTTCAATGGTCAAGTCTCTTGCAATACAAAAGATTTTATTTTAGTTTCATATTTTAAGATTATTATACAAAGGAAAGTTAGTATAATCATGTTTTACTCCTCTGCCCAATAATGCACAGACATTTCTTCGGCTGCAGAAAAAGGATTTTCCTGGTAGAACACTGCCTTAACAGATCTATGACAAAAATCAAACCAACAAATCTGTTTCACATCAATTCTGTTTTTCTTTCGGGAGATCAGAGAAATAAAAGATGAGAGGTAAACTTTCTTTCCAACTCTTCACTCAGAAATCCATTCCCTAGAGTAGCAAATGTCATAGTTAATATTCTGATGTCATCATTCTCATAGCAGAAAGCAAACTGAGCATTCTAGGTTTATAGTTCTCATCTTTAGCAAAGTCCTAACTCCATCCTGCTTGCTACCGTCCAACACATAATTTAGTTCAAATAATTACTGTACCGTGAAACTCCTTCAAAAGAGAATAGAAAGCTGCTGGGATAAATAATTATTTTTCCTATTTTAAAAGATTGGGACAAGTTTAATAAACAAAAATGGAGAAAGAAGATAGTATCTTTCTGACATCATTTGTATTTTTGATATACAAATCTTATGTCTAAATTCTAATTTTTTTTGACCCAACAAATTGACATCTCAAGTCTATCCTTGATTATCACTTTGTTTCTCTATGTTTCTGGAAATTCATAGAATCATATAGAGATGCAAGTGACTCAGAGATCATTTTCTTAAATCTATTTGTCTTGCAGATGCAGGAACAATGGTATTATATCTAATGATTCATGCATGAGTATAGTATCATTCAAACTAGAATTCAGGCTGATAAATGGTCATTCTTCTTGAAAAGAGAACTTGTTATATTCCAGGACAGCTTACCACACCAATAAGCAGCCCTATTCATCAAAAAGGTCTATGGTAAACTTGATTATGTCTTTAGTTTCAACTTATTTGTCCTAGTCTTATCCAGCAAGAACAGAACACTTCCTCTTACTACATTTGCATGATGGTCCTTCAAATACTTGTAGACCTTTTTATAGCTTTTCTCATTCTTCTCTTCAAAGTACACACATCCAGGCTTTCAACTGCTTTTCATAAAACAATCCAATCATCATTTAGGTCCTACAATTTTTTTCTTATCTTTCCTAAATCAAAGCACCTAAAACTGAATGCAATATTCTGACCTGCAATTAATAAACATTAATTAGCCTTAATCCGAGTCAAGGTGTTTTATATTTGGCTAGTGCTTCTTAAATATGTGATGCTCAGTCTTTCCTAGTTTCAACATTAATGTAATGTTCTGATTTTTTCACCTCTTTTTCTTCCTTCCTCTTTCCTTCTCCCTTCTGTCTTCCCTCCACACATGCTGTTCTTCCTCTCTCTCTCTCTCTTTCTCTCTCTCTATCTCTCTCTCTCTCTCTCTCCCACCCCCCTCTTCCTCCTTTTTCTCTTTCCCCAACCCCCTACCCCTGCCTTCCTTTCTGATTGCAAGTTCTGGAATCTGGAATTCTGACTATTATGAAAACTGTGAAAAATCTAAAATTTTACCCTACTTACAGCTAACAGGTTAGCTTACTACAATCAGAAACAGGACTTTATGACTCGGAGCAAACACAGTAGTCAGATTATCAGCATTTGCTCTAGTTTCCAGAGTCTCAATTCCCACAGGATGTTGCAAAGAGAATGAGGAGATGTCTGCACACACAGTGGATTCCAGTACAGAAA
This sequence comes from Pteropus medius, assembly GCF_902729225.1. Taxonomy (NCBI): domain Eukaryota; kingdom Metazoa; phylum Chordata; class Mammalia; order Chiroptera; family Pteropodidae; genus Pteropus; species Pteropus medius. Next base: position 11,410,426 of record NW_024355205.1, read on the forward strand.
ATAAACCCTTAGCTTATGGAATTTGAAACTGGTGAAATGGTCAATAAACCTTCCTTTCCTTTGCATTGCAGGAGGACATTATCTTTATTAGAGTAGGCAATAAAAACAAACAAACAAACAAACAAACAAACAAAAAAACCTGCCCTTTACTCTGGAGAAAGGCATTTCTATCTAATTTCTATGGCAGTTTACTATACAAATCTCTTCGAAAAAATAGTCTGGAACAAAGGTAGTTAGCACCTCTGGTCATAACTCACAGAGAATTCCAGAAAACCCAACAACTACCTTTAAAAATCTATAGGTTACTCCTTTTGGATAAATTCTGAAAACTTTCTGTCAATATTTTTTCCCATTTTGTTTCTCTTCTCTATTTGAGACTGAAATTGCATGTATGTTAGACTGTACCATTAATTATTAAAGCTCTTTGATATTTTCTTTTCTCTGTGCTTCCTCTTTCATTTCAATTGACTTGACATTTACTAATCATTTTCTTTTTTTTTTGGTGGGATAGCCAATGTGCTCTTAATCCCATCTAAGAGATGTTTTGTTTCACATATTTCATTATTCAGCTCTAAGATTTCCACTTCATTCTTTTTTATACTTTCCTAATTTTACATTAAATTTCTCATTCTTTCTCCATTATTTCCTATTTTTGCTATAAACTCAAACTTATATTTATTTTAACACCTGTTTAATTTGTGTTTCTGTTTTCATAGATTAATCTTTTCTTTTGATTCTGGATCACATTTTCTGTTTATTCTCATCTCTGGTAATTTTTAATTGGATGGTGGATGATATATTATTATACTTTGGATTTTGTAATCTTCCTCTGAAAAGTATTGATTTTTGTGGTAATAGGCAGTGAAATATCCAGGAGATTACCTTGAATTTGTAGATATTTGGCTTGATACTTTGTAGTATGTTTGATTTAGATTTTGTGCTTAGTCCTAAGGATAATATCTTAGTGATAAGATGTAATCCTCCTGGAATATTAATGAAAAGTTAAAAATATTTGACAATTTTGTCTATAATGTCAAGATTCCACTCCAAACTGGATTGAGAAGCAGCTGAAATTTCTGCTCAGGTCTTTAATCTTTCCAGCTGTCATCTTTTCCCTCTCTTCCTAGTAATCTTCTCTGCAGTTCTGAGGTCAATTAAAGATAGAAGGGAATTTACACTGTATTTTTTGGCTTATCCATCTATGGCTCTCTCTTATCCAAATGTCCCTTTTATTTACCAGTCTCTATTAATGTCTCATATTCCTTAGGCCAATAAGACTATAACTTTCTGCTTGTGTCCTGCCCAACATGGGGGAAACTATAAAGAAAGATTTCACTCAGTGTTAAGTCCTTTCCTTGAAGAGTTAAATTCCCTCTTACCTGCCTGCCACTGGATGCTCTTCAATACCTTTAAATAGGATTTTTTTATATTTGCCCAACAGTTGGTAATGTGTTCCACAGGAGAGTTCATTTGATACGAACTACTCTGCCATAACTGAAACCAGCTCCGTTCCAGTAATGGAGCAGAAAAAGTTGAAAACCATATGATTTCACTCATATGTGGGCCATAAAACTGAAAGTAATAAAAAAACAAGACAAACAAACAAAAACTCATAGATACAGACAACAGTTTAGTGGTTACCAGAGGGAAAGAGAGGAGGAAGGAGGTATATAGTGGCAAAGGGTATCAAATATATGGCGATGAAAAGAGATTCGTCTTGGGTTGGTGAACACACAATGCAATATACATATGATGTATTATCGAATTATATACTTGAAACCTATATAATTTTATTATCCAATGTCACCTCAATAAATTTAATTAAATAAATAAGTAAATAAGGGATAAGAATATCTACTCGCTAAGGATGTTGTGACAATCAATTATGAACATTAATGTAAAGCACTAGAAAAGAAGTTTGGCACATTGTAAGCACACATAAATTTTACTATCATGTTTACTATAGGAAAATCACAAAAAATCTCAGGACTAACATTCTTAGGTTAGCAATAAAAGAAAATAAATATATTTTGATTGACGTAGGGGTCACTTTCTCGATTGCAAACTTTCTAAAATTTTACTCTATTTTTATATGATAAAGAGAATTATTCAATTCCTGACACTAAAATGTTATTTTAAAAGAGATGATGAAAAGATTTACCACACAGTAGCTTTATTTTATACTACATTTCCCTAAAGAATAGTATGTTATGCACACTAAATTTGCATCCATTTTAGCAGATATTAACATGGCAATCTGCTATAATTTTTATCTTCCCTTCAGATGCAAAACAAGTAGTCAATGGAATATTCCATATATATCCTTTAGGTTTATTTTGGCAAAAAATTCACTAAAAGTAATTAAATAATAACCAAATAAAAATTATTTAGTTAGTACTTGATACCAGTTTTATATATGTGCATATACAAAGAAACACATAGAAATGTAAATACATGATAGTCTTGTAGTGTTGTTATTCAAAAGCCTCAAATATTGGAGTTGTAAGAAACTCTAAATGGTTATGAATAAATTGTTAAATCCAGTCTTATCCAGAATTTCTCCTCTTTTAGTCCATTTTCTTATTGCCTTACACCTCTTCTCAAGGCATGTCGACCCAGACTAAATTGTTTTAGGGCCAATGCAGCAAAAACAAAATATTTATTTAATTGCGCAATTGTTCACTATGATTATTATTAAGTAAATGAACTTCATTTTTTTTTAAACTTTAACTAGATTGATTTATTATTTGTATGGAAGATCTTAGAGAAAAATCACCAAATGTGGTTTGAAACCTCTGTCTACAACTGCCATATAATTATTTTCCTTCTCCTAGAAAAGATGGGAGCAACAAATTATCACTATTGAACTCACTAAAGGTAGGTAAATTTCACTGAGCCCTTTCCTGGGGAAAAAAGGCTTCATGTGTTCACTGAGAAAGACAGAGAAACAAGTTAGACAACTGTTTGCTTAAAATTCTTTTGTTTAGTGATAGTTTCCTTTTACATTTTTAATGTATCTAAATAGATTAAGGAGAATTAGAACCTGCAATGTCCTGACAGGTTCTTTAGTCAGGCTAAATGAAAATAATAAATAGTAGTAGTAGTAATAATAATAATAATAATAATAATAATAATAATAATATAAAGATCAACGCCAGAGAGGGAATGATGTCTTCTGATTTGGCTCACCCTAAGCCACTGACTACTTGACCTGTTCTCTGATTTATGTCGCTATTGTTCAGAGGTTCATTGAAATAGCTGCATCCCTTTTGCTTGGATTTTTATATAACAAACACATTTTAATAGATATGTAATTTCTTTTGACTGAACATTAGTTGAAAATATTTTAAATTACATTAATATATACACAAATGTCTTAATTCATTTTATTTAGCTTTATCAACATTATCTTCATGTCCAAAATCCAGGTTCTTTTTTGTGTGTGTGTACTTATTACTAGTTTAACACTTTCTTGTCTTATTTCAGATAAGATGAAGTAGCAGTTACATTCTAAAGCTGAATGTTATGGTTTAAGAATGCATTTTTGAGATGCTTTTGTATTTTTTAATGCTTTGTTTTAACATTTTACCTTTTTATAGACTATATCTAAGAGGTATGGAATTTGGGGGGCAAAAGTATTTAATTTATTGTTGAATTTATACTGCAATCTTTAGTACAATCCATAAATTGTCTGTATATACTGTCTTCCAAACACATTAGGTACCATTAATTATTTCTATTCTTCAGTCATTCAATTCTATTCACTCATTATGGCCTTTTTTTGGTTTTTCTGTATGTCTAAAAATTATATTCATTTCTGAAAGGCCAAGTTATTTTATTTCTAGAAGGAAAATTTTCTCTGAGATCTTTCGACCTTGTCCTATTGCAATAAAGCACCGTATCTTTTATAACTTTATTTTTAACTACAGTTAGTTGCATGTTACCCTGTAGTGAGATGGAGGCAGAGACTGAAATGATGTGGCCTTAAGCTCTAGATTGCCAGTGAAACCACCAAAAGCTAGAAGAGGCGAGGGGTTGTTTCTTCCTTACAACCCCTGGAATGAATGTGGTTCAGCAAAACCTTAATTTCAATCTTTGAGCCTCCAGAAAGGATACTCTGAAAGGATACATATCTGTTGTTTTAAGCCACCAAATTTGTGTAATTTGTTAAGACAGCCTTATGAACAAAATCCACATCCCCATGAACACATTGGTTTCTGAGATGTAAAAGCTATACCCTTTATATCAGTTTCATTTTTGCAACTTAATGCAGTGCTAAGTATATAATATACTTTTATGAAACATACAGTTTCATTATTAAAACACTGCTTTTCTATGATGATATAATGGTTATTTATGACACATCTTATTATGTATAACATTTAAAACAACTTCTCTTCCAGGTATATAAACATACACTGCATATCATTACTAATAATATCTTCCATGGCCTAATGCAATATTTAATACTCATTTTTAAATTGTTTAAATAGCAACATAACATTGTCGGTACCATTTACATTATGTCACAGTAAGAAAAAGTTCTCAGTATTGTTTTTCTTGAATTTATCATGATCCTCTGTAAGACTCAAATCAATTATTAATATATAATCTTTAACAGATCAGAAATGTTAATACAATGAACTTTATTTATTTTTTTTAGGCGAGGCGACCCTTGGTTGACTTCACAGATTGCAAGGACCTTGTCAGCTTACAATCCCTTATTTTTTATTTTTCACGCCTACAGCACCTGGTCTTCCTAGTTGGTCTCACATCCAAGTACTGACCAGGCTGGACTCTGCTTAGTTTCTGAGATCAGACCGGATAGGGCTTGTTCAGCGTGGCGTGGCCGTAGACAACAATGCACTTTTCTTGAGGAACATTTAAGTATTTTATGCTTGAGAATTTCTGATTCAGTTGCTTCAAAAAAGGAAGGAACATATGGAAATAACATGCATTTGTTCATAATTATTGAAAGCCAATTCAAGTTGCTAAATAATATTTTAATGAATGTGAGTAGCACTTTACCTGTCAGGCTTTTTGTTTGTTAATAACTTAATCTTTACAATGTTTTACACAATGTAGCCACTCTTTTGGAATATTTTTCAAATATATATATTTTATCAACTCTTTGAATATCTTCCTAGTTATAATTGCACTTGAGCCAAGCATGGAACCATAATTAATACATAAAACTGACTCTATAGGAGCCAGAAATTCTTGATTTTCAACTCTGCAATAATCATGTTCTGAAGATTGCAAACCCTATAATTTTTTCAAACCATTTAAGCTAGTATCACCTATAATATAATATAAGGTATTTCTAAAAGTTTTAAGTCAGAGCTTTTCATATTGATTGCATTCTTTTCCTGCTCACGAAAATTTATGAAATCTTATTTATGAAGTTACTAATTAATATCTACTTTAAGAATAATTATTCATAGTAATGAGCTAGAACATTTTTAAAAAATGCTAGCCAATTAAATTTTAGGACAGTAGCTGAACTTTAAGTCCCAAGTTTGTTTCGTAAACAATATTCTAATTGAATATTTATTGATTTATTTTGTTTTGTTACTATTCTAATTTCATATCAAATACAATTAAAATATTAACAGAATACTATAAAGAAATTATGTTTTGTTGAAAAATTAGGATATTTTTAAAATAATAGCTTCTTATAGAAAATCAGAAAGTCTATAAAACACAAAACAAACTTTTGCAGGTAACATATATTATGTTTGTATTTGGAAATGTTCTTCTTGAAGCACTTGCAAAGATGACTTTTTAATTCATTCATCTTCAGACCCTTAACTTCTTCCACTAGGGAATTTATTAATGTAACACTGATATTTCTGTATTAGCTCACACAACACAATCTAACTAAATGCTGATACTGATATTTCCCAGAGTAATCACCTACATGATACTTATTATGTGCAGGCTTCTGTTCTAAGATATTTTCATAAAGTGATCTGTTAAATCCCTCAAATAATCCTATCAAGTAGACCCTTTTTATTATTCACTATTTTATAATTAAGGCACAGAGTTTAAGACACTTATTCAGATATAGCATTAAAAACTCAGGAAATCTGGCTTCAGAAAATGAGTTAATTATTCTGCTACAAAATTAAACCATCAGCAAAAAAAACCAAGGGCAAATATAAAAAGCTGACTTAAACTTAAAAACTGAAACAAAAATATTAAAGCTATTATCCTAAGAAGAATATAATGCAATAGTTTTCCCTGACCTACCTAATGTATAAAAATCATTTCTTTTCTGAAAATGTCTTCTCCAGGGATGCTTTCCTATTACTATGTCATTGCTTCTGACATTTCCTACAATATTAGTTTCTATACCTCTAAATTTTATCTTCCCTTGGCATTCTAATTTTGCTGGTGAAGAATCTGTTTCCTTTCAGTTCTCCAGGAAAAGGAATCCTATAATTCTAAGTATTATATCACTATCATTTATGACTGAAGTTACGTACCATTAAACATTATCTGATTTCTTCACCAAAATGATATCTGTGTTGCTTAAGACAGTTATGAATTTTTTTTCTCTTCTTTTATCCATATCCTGCTTAGTTGCAGTCACTAGTTTCTGTGTCAGTTTGCTCAGTTATACTACTTCTATATCCTCCCATATCTACCAAGTCAAACAACTGTACTTCCTTTAAATGAATGTGTTTTATTCAAGGGCAAACTACTTGAAATACAGTGTATCAAATTCTCATAGAGAATATACCTATATAATTGAATCACTTGGATAACATTCAGTGACAACTTGGAAGAAAGCAATTTGCAAAACTGGATTAAAATAATTTTTTAATATAAATGAAAAGGTTGAGGACTGTCACTACACTTATAGGCTACTATTAATATTTCCTTTTGTCTGAAAAAATATCCTCTGAATTAAGATCCAAAAGAAGATGCAATGCTGCAGATGGTCTGAATTTCCATCTTCTGGGGGAAAGGAGAAAACCTTTTTAGCCAATAAAAGTATTACCATGTATTTATTACTATTACATTTCTCTCATACTATATAAAGTCTATGATTTGTAAGTTTTCAGTTTGTGTAAATATAAAATATGGTAGACATTTTACAAGGACGTTCATCTCCAACTTAGAGTAATTTTTAAAGTATATTAATGTAATTAATTTGGGATTATTTGCTATTGTTCTTTCATATATGTGAGTAAAAATAACAGGTACCTTAAAATATTAACAAACAATTAAATCTTTAAGAAAAATTAATTTTGAAAATTGCATGCTTAGAAATAAATATTGAAAGAATCTTGACAAATTCTAAAGAGTCTATAGAAAAGGTAGAACAATAATAAAGGGCTTATCAAAAGTACCAATAAAAATAAAATTAATTGATTAATTAATTAATTTTAAAAAGTGACAAGCTGACAATTTGACTTTCAAGTTTTCTTATTATACAGAAAACTCAGTTAAAACTATTTCATACCTTTCACAAAATAGCTTTCATTTAATTTAATGAAAGCTACATCTAACCTGAACTTAGAGCTAATCTTCCAGTGTAGAAAATTTCACCGACAAAGTACTACATTTATATACTCCTTTTTCCTCATAACAAAATTGCAAAGTATCAGTAGCAGTTGTTAGCTGCTGAAGCCCTGAGACTTGTATCTGCTCATACTGTATATCTGTAATAAAACATTAAAACTATAGCTATAGAAAGATTATATGCATAATGATAAGTAATCTCAAAATGTTTAGAATGCCTATTAAATTGCTGCAAAATATCTTTTTGAAGATTCTTTTGGGGGGACACTGAAATTGCAACTTAACATTATGAGAATGTTTTCATTTGGTCATCAGCTGAGCTAAAGCACAGATAATTTGTACAGATTCCAAAACGATAACTAAGGTTATTATAGTGATAACCCTCAGCATATTTGTAGTCTTCCTAGGCAGCAAAATTAGCCAGCTCATCATATTTTAATTAAAATGGTAGTAATTTTGTTGAATTGGAACAAAAAAGATATCTTGGTTTCTCTCTCTCTTCCTTCCAATTGGGCAGAAGGGATAGTCTCTTAGATGGAAGACTACAGGGTAGAAGGAGCCCCAGAGCATGTATGTATATATGTATGTGTATTTGTGTGTGTGTGTACACACACTCATATGTATATTGTGTATACACACATACATATAAACACATACACAGCATATGGTGTGTGTATACACACACACACACACACACACACACACACACATACACACTGGTACTAATATATGAGCAACATTATGTGGTAAGAAAAGCCGAATTTAGCTGTGTGAATATTTGGGGGACAAGAGTTTCAAGGAGAGCTTCTGAGTGTGGGGTTATCTTGGCATTTAGAGAAACAAAAAGTCAGAATGGCTGAAGCAAAATGAACAAGGAAAAGAGACAGGGTGGAGAAGGCTCAGGGGTTCATAAGGGCTGGATGAAATGGGCCTAAGTAAACCATGTCACAAAGAAGATGAGTTTGCTTCTACTGAAACAAGCAGACATGTGATTTTTTTATTTTTTTATTTTTTTATTTATGCCTACAGCACCTGGTCTTCCTAGGTGGTCTCCCATCCAAGTACTAACCAGGCCCAACCCTGCTTAGCTTCCAAGATCAGACATTGGGCATGAAACAAGCAGACATGTAAATAAAACAAAACAAAAAAAATTTTGAGACTTTAAGTAGGGGATTGGCGAAATAAAAATTGTCTTATAAAGAGTTTACTATGGCTCCTGGGGAGCATGGGCAGCAAGAGTGGAAGTAGATTGATCATCACTAATATCATAGAAGTCCAGAGTGAGACCATGGTGCCTTTGGCAGATGATGACACTTGGGTTTGAGAAATGTAGGCAGTGATTAAGGTTCACAGAATGCAGAGGAAGGAATCTCTATAACGTGAAATACCAGTAATTACATTTCTGATAGCAAGTGTTTTATTTCTAGCAAAGATTATTACAATATTTTTTCCTAAATCAGATTATAATCATAGTCAGAGGTAGGACTAAAAGATCATTATTCTACTATGCTTTGTTTCATGAATGTAGCAAATACATTAACAAATACTATCATTGTATATCTATAATTTTCCTTTAATAGACAGCAGTACTCAAACTTTTAATTCTCAGGACATTTTTTATATTCTTAAAAAATATTTATGACTCCAGGAATATTTTTTCTGTTTTATTTGTTTTTAATCTATTTATATTTACCATGTCAAAAAATAAAATGAGGTTTTAAAAATATTAATTTATTTATTTTAAAATAAAAATAAATTTGTCATATGTTAAAAACATATTTGTATGAACATTAACTATTCCAATAACAAAATAATTAGAGAAAAGTAACATTGTTTTATATTTTTGCGAATCTCTTAAATACTAGCCTACTACAAAAATAACTGGATTCTTATATCTATTTTTGCATTCAGTCAATTTTGATATATTGTTTTGTTTGAAGTACATAAAGAAAATCCATGTACTTCAAACCAAAATGTACAGATATACATTTTTGATGCCACACCAAATTTCAACAGGTGGTAGTTTCTTTAAGATTAGTCACATATAGATGCTCAAATAATATCAATTAACTTTTTGTACCTTGTTATATTATAACCCATTGGTCTATCTTGCCCATTGACTGTGTACCTCTCCATTTATGGTGTTAACTTTATAGTCATTAGGGAAATGTTGGTTCACTAAGTTATGCAGATATGCCAAATGACATATGTCTTTACATAATATCAAATAACACATTTCTTAATACTACCATCAGTTTTATTAACAAAGTATCGGCACGCTATTAAAGTCTTCAGTAGTAGATTAAGTTTTCCAAAATTCTAATATTATGTCAAAAATTCAAATTTTCTCATTCACAAAAAATTTTATTATTTGTTTTCTTTGAAGAAACAAGTCCATTTCTTACTCTTCAAGACAATGTCTGTAAAATATGCAAGTCTGAATAACCACAGTTTGTCTGTCAGAAGTTCTTTCTGGTGAAAATGGTGTCCATAAAAAAAACAACTAATTCAGCTTGCAAGTGAAACAATAAGCCTTGTCCCATCGCACAGGTGTTTTTCCTAGGAATAGCCATCATAATTGCAACATTGCTTTATGAATAATTTTTATTTCCTCACACAGAATATTAAAATATACATGTACTCTAGGGTCAAAATTTAATCAAATCAATAATTTGTACTGCTTCATCAAGGACATTGTTAAATGAAACCCAAAGTCCTTTACTGTAAATTCATGGTGTTAAAAATATAATGGATATTAGTGCATGTTAGTGCCACAGCTTTAACTCATGCCTAGGTGCCATAATTTTTATCTAAAATTGCTTTTGCAACATCGGTGCAACTTTCACTTTAACAAAAGGCTTTTATATCATTACAAAAAATTACATTGAATTACATTATATATTTGCATGTATTTTCATGATTCTGTTTGACATTCATTATTATTATTTTCTCTATTATATTGAGGCATTTAAGAGGTCTATATTATTGAATTAGAAAGGCAGACATACATATTTATTTATCAATATAATTCAAAGAAAAATTATTCAATGTTAATTATACTTAGAGTGCAATACTATAGATTTTCAGAGGATGGAGTATTTAAAACAAGGTTTTATTAGAAGATTTACTGGAGTGTGTGACATTTAGAACTTGTCTTCAATGATGATAATTCAATACAAGGCTTCTACCATTTATTGTTCAATGTGTGAGAACATTGATGTCTCAAGAAAAATCAGAATGTTTTGATACTCCTAGTGATCATTCTATACAAATATCATAATCTGTTTTATTCTTCACCTCAGCATGGGGCAACTAATTGCTCAATATAAAGAGAATATTCCATTTGAATATAAAATAGTCCAATGGAAATACCTTGAAAATTATTATTTTCAGATACCAACTGTTCTATCCTCATAAAACTTCTCATTACATCATTTTAGTAACTGTAATTTATTTCCTAATATAAAAACAATTTTATTGAAAGAGTGATTTTTTATTTTTAAAAAATTTATTTTATTATTAGTTTTGAGTATACAGTACATTGGTTAGACATTTAGATAGTTTATAAAATGATCCCCCTAATTTCTCTTCCTCTCCTCTGGCTCTCTACCTAGCCATCACATTAATGCTAACTGCATTCTCTATGCCGTGCTCCCCATCCCGTGACCATCTATCAACTACTAATTTGCATGGAAGGATGATTTTGAAGAATATTTCTAAACTTCCTATTGAGTTATCCAGGGGCTATGATGGACAACCTACTTTAAGGTGTTAGTATGCTCCTTTGCTCCAGTTATTTTGCTTATTGTAAATGCCTCTCACCCTTTTAAGCAAGTTTTTTTTTAAGTTTGAGCAAAGACTGTCCACAGTATATATAAAATAATTATAATTTTATAAATTATAATTTATAAAATAATTAATAATAACAGTAATAATAACAGTAATAATAATAATAGTAATAATAAAATACCATAAAAAACCTAATTCAAAGATAGATTCTTGCATCTATGCTAGAAACCATTTTGTTCAGCTACTCAATATCTCTTCTATATATTTTACATATTTGTCTATGTAAAATAGTCACAGAGATGGGAAATGATTAGATCTGTGTTTTTAAAAGGTTTCTGTATTTACAGTACGGGTAGTGGGTTGCAGGAGATGCAGAATAAATGCAAAGAGAAGTAGCCTATGACAGAAGTCCATGTGAAACCGAGTGATAAAGGTGATTGGGAGAGATGACACTGTGGAAGAGAAGAGATATTTAGAAGGCAAAATTGACAGTTCACTGATTGATCAGTGGGAGGGAGAGTGAGTTTAGAATTTTGGCTATAGTCCTGCCCCCTTATCCACGGTTTTGTTTTCTGTGGTTTCAGTTACCTGAGGTAAACTGTGGTTTGAAATATTAACTGGAAAATTCCAGAAATAAACAATTAATAAGTTTCAAATTGCACATCGTTCTGAGTAGTGTGATGGAATCTTATGCTATCCAGCTCCATCGCACCTGGGTCAGCAATAATCCAGTGGCTAAAACTAATTTAAACGTCCCACATAATTACAAGGGGCAAGGAGATATAGTCTAGCCCTTTGCCCAGAAGAAAAGATAAAACTGAATATGAAAGAATCTAAGCATCCTTTGTTCCAGGTCTTAATAGTTGTTAATGGTATCATACTATGTTTTACAAACATCAGCTCAGTTAATTCTCAAAATCTATGAGATAAGCATCTCAACACCTATGAGATAAGCATCATTATTACATTTTATAAAAAAAAAAAAAGAATGAGACTCAGACAACATAATTGTTCAAATCACAGAGATTATAAAGAGCAAGACTGAGAGCAGAAAACAAATTTTTCTGTAATAGCCAAGGTCTTACACACTAAAATTCTGATAGAAGATGGCAAATAAATGAGATAAATGACAATAAAAAATAAATGACATGGAGATGGTAATTTTGTATAGAATTTTCAGTTCTTTAATTTGTTTTCATTTTTAACTTTTCCTTTTGAAAAATTTAGAAGTCAGAGAAAAACTGTAAATAAAAAGACAATGAATATTTACTTTTACAATGGAATACAGATTCACTAATTATTATTTTACCACATTTATGGTTCTTTTGTTTTCTTTTTGAACATTATAACTAATTCTCAAATAATTTATCTAAACTTGTATGTCACTTTTAAACCTAAAAATTTAGAATGTCAATCCTGGCAATAAATATTTTAAAATAAACGCACAATATACTCATTCATCTGACATTAGTGCCCACTCAATAATTTAACATCGATAATTTACTATGTTTTAAACAATGCATTGTTCATCTTCAATTTTCTGTTATTCCAAAATGATTTTATAATGTCTTTTTTAAGAACCATGAATTCTTCAAGAAATGTATGATGAATATTTATAATCTTATACAGTCATTTGCCACACAGCAAGGTATTGGTTAACAATGGAGCACAGAAAGAAATGTGGTCCCATAGGATTATAATAGAGCCAGAAAATTCCTATCACCTAATGACACTGTAGTGGTTGTAAGATTATAGTGCAACACATTACTGTTTCGTGTCATCTCAGTCTATCAATAGCAAAGCCATCAGCTCGAATTGCTTGGGAGCACTCACCTGGGCCTTGGTGAGCTTCCCACAGACTTCCCCCTTTCTTAAGCAATGTTATGACTGGACTGACCTTTATGCTTCTTATTACAATTGCAAGATATCTTTCAGCAAAAACTATTAGAAACGTTCAGGAAAAACAAAAGGAGTGTTTTGTTTACAGGCCCTAGAGTGTACAAGTCACACTAATGAAAGATGGAACGAATCCCCTTGAGGGTGGACTCAAATCCTACACCAAGAGAGGGTCCTTGACCCTGCACAGGAAAGAATTCAACCATGAGCCAGAGTTTGAGGCAAAAGGAAAATTTATTAGAGAAGGAGTAGCACTCCACAGACAGAGACGTTGTCTCCTCTCAAAGCCAGAGTAATGAGAATCCCCGAGAGTTTGAGGAATTCGCTTTTATATTTATTCCTTACAGGGAAATAGTAATCTCAGCAGGAATCTTTCTGTAAATTCCCTGTGGTCTGGCTGTATGCTGATCAGCCAGGTTGCCATGTCTAGCACCTTGAAGCAGGTTCTGGATACAACCTAGTTTAATATTAAGTCAATTTGTGTAGTTCTCATGCCTCTTTCCTATATTGACACCATGAAGTACAGAGCAAGGTAATGGATGGGAGGGAGGAAAGGAGGGAGAGAGAGAGCGAGCACGTTCTCAGGAGCCCGAGGTCCTGCTTTTATAAGAGTCAAGGGTGGGGCCTAAAGGTCACAGGTTCATTCTTTATTGGTGAATTTAAAGCATGAGAGTGGGAGTTTAAAAAATGGGAAGAGATAAAAACAAGCAGCCCAAATGGTCAGTTATCTAAATCAACCAAGATATCTAAAACAAAGTATCCTCAGTAGGGGAAGGTAGCCTGACTTCACTTGGTTGTATCCTGAACAATAGTCTTCCTTGAAGGCAAGGCCTTTTTGAAATGGATGTCACTTTGGAGTGGACTCCTAGGCAATCAAAGCTTATGTCAAGCAAGTACTTCCATTACCAAAAAGAAAAAAGACAAAGCCAACCTTTACTGCATACTCTGCAATTACTCATGCTGATGTAAACAAGCCTTCCGCATTGCCAGTTGGATAAAAGTATAGCACATACAATTATAGTAGTAGGCCATACCGTCTTGGTTTGTTAAGTATACTCTATGATGTCCATACAAAATAAACCACCTAACAACATGTTTATCAGAATGCATCCCCATCATTAAGCTGTGCATGACTGTAATGTCTTTTCAGTCTCCTTTAATCAAGAATCATTTTCCCACTTTTCATTGATACTGTTTAAAATTCACGTCAGGTTTTTATTTTTAGGTTTATTTTGTCTTCTTTTGCTTTGCATTTTCAGAATGTCTTTCAATTTGAATTTGTCTAATTCTTTCTATCACAGTTAAGTTCAGTGGAAAAATCTTGGTCTATAAGTTAAAATAAATGTGCCCTTCTCAGTGTATCACCTCAAGAGTTACATATCAATTGCTCTGTTTTAAGGTTGTTAAATTTGATCAATTAAGGTGATAAACTGGCTGTCTTTACTTGCATATATTTCCTTCCCTTCTTGTTCTTCTTCATTGACTTTTGCTTCCAACTGCCATTTTTTTTTTCTTCAAGGGTATGTATTGGCAGGTTTGTTACATTCCCCTTCAACAATTATAAAGATGTCTTTCTGCCTTTAGAGTTAAAAAATAATCATTCAGCTGACTCTGTTTGAATATCTTACTACACCCAAAAAACACTTTTCATCAAATGATTTGATGTATGTTGATGATTTTTACCTGAATCAGTTATTACAGAGAAAGGTATAAAGTGATTTTCTTATTCTCTCATTCTTTCTAAATTCGTTAGCTGACATTGTCATATAAAAAGAAAGTCATTTTTTATCCACCTTACTCTTCTTTTTTAAATTTTATTTTATGATTTGTTTCAAGTATACAGTACATTGGTTAAACATTTATATAGTTTATGAAATGATCTTCCTAATTGCTCTTTCACTCCTCTGGCTCTCCGCTGAGCCATTACATTAATGCTAAACCTATGCTTTTTTGTTTGTTTGTTTCAGTATGATTTTTATTATTCAATGGGTCACTAGAAACTAAGGGAAAAGCACTTTTCTGTTTTACCAATAAATCTTTAAAAAAACATACCTGTATGCTGATCAATGAAGAAATGTTACTTCTGCATCATTCCTTTACTCTTTCAATGTGAAAATACAATTATGTCCTAGATTTTCTGTGTCTCTGACTTCTTATGTTTTTTTATCCCTTTTTTATACTTTTTCCTCCTCTGAATGCTTCAGTTTTTATGTTTTCTCTTTAAATGTCTTTTGCTAATCTTAAATTCGCTAATCTTCTCTTCTGCACTATGTAATCTTCTGATGTACCCATCTATTGAGATTTTAGTTCCAGTATTGTGTCTTTCCATTTTAATTTGTTGTAGAGTCAATTTGGTGGAAGAACTCTACATCTTCATTTGTATTTTCTTATATCCCTTTACTTTCCTGAAAACATTAATTATCCCTATATTAAATCATTATCAACTTCAGTATCTGGATCAGCTATATGTCTGTTCCTGATGTATATTTGTGGTGTGTGTGTGTGTGTGTGTGTGTGCATGCACATGCATTGGTCTTGGTTGTTTATCACACTATTTATGAATATTTATGATTAAGTTACTAAAAACCATGTATAGGCTCTGAATGATGTTGTTTTCCTCCAAGAGTTCACTCTTCTGTACTATGGCATGGGCCGATCATCTTAATCAGAAGTGAACTGGTAGAGGGTGAAATGTTCTCCTGAGCTCCTTTTCCAGGCAAATCCTAAAATTGAATTCTTGTCTTCCTTAGGTCTGTGAGACTGCCCCAAACTGTAATCTGTTTTTCAAAGGCTTTCTGCTTTGTGCCTGCCTCTACTGCAATGTTCAGTTTCAGTATTAGGCAAATGCCTTGAAAGGAAAAGTAGCGCAGGCTCAGGTTTAGTTCTCATTCCATCCTTATCACTGAAAACTGGAAAGTTTCTAATTTTTATCTCTTTATATTCATAAGACTGTCAGAGCTCTGGTGATTTCACTTTTTTTTTTTTTTAGTAAGGGTCTTTCTGACTCAGTTATTCACCAAATATCCTCAGTGTCTCTGTCCTAGAGCAGCAAAGGCCTTGCTTGAAAATGCATGAGTGAAAAATTAGCTCAATTCTCTCTGTGGTTTTCTCTCCTTTGAAACATTTGCTCTCCCCTTGATTGGGTAACTTAGCAGCTCTTAAATATTAACAGTTTTTGAGTACTTCCTGCCTTTCTGGTACAACAAGATGTTTTAGGTACATCATGAATTTTCCCTGTTCAAATACTAAAATTAATATTTACAAGTACCTCTGTTTTCTTATGGATACTGGTGTGTCATTGCTTTTAGGTAATTTCAGTGAGTATACCTATGAATTGCGCACACACACACGTTATTGTTGGGGCGGATTATAATTTGGTGTCGTCCCAATAACAGGGGAGTGGGAGAGAGATAACAATGCAAAAGTGTAATTAGCATTTTTCTTCTGTTCTTCCTCATTGATGCAGTGAAGAATCACAGGTCAGTAAGATTTAGAAAAGATTCATCAAAAGTATATTTTAGAAAGACAAAGAATGCACGCACACACACATCACACAAATACACATGTAACAGAGTGCTGTAACAACAAAGAAAAGGGACAACAAAGGGGCAACAAAAGGGTTGCAAAAAAGGCCACAAAAGGCCCAGAAGTGGGAATGTCTACATTATATTTGGGCCATGATGGGTGGGTCCAAAGGCATTCCTAAGTGATTGGCACATGAGGTCATTTTAATTGACACCTGGCTGCTCTATTACACTTTGCGTAGTATGCATATGTGTACCCAAAATTCTACTACTATTGAGGTGTTTTTTGGGCGGTCTCTACGCTGGGCCTCTTTTTTGGGGCCTCTCAGTTCCCCCCTTTCACTCATGCTGATTAGCTACTTAACACATATATACATATACATTCATAATTTTGTGTTGATACCTGCAATTCTAATCCATTACCACAGAGCTCTTCCTTTCTTCCTGCATTCCATGTTTGTATTTCCCTCCTCTCACAATAAAAACACTACTTCCTGACATTTTATTTTATTTTATAGAGTTTAAGGAATAGCAAATGGTATTTTCTTAGAATGCAGTAGTATTTTTACTCTAAAGGCTAGAGGCTTTATGAGCAATATAAGCCATTTAAAGTTTATTTCTCAATGCTTCTGAAATGCATTCATTTAAAAACTCTAATGCCTACTGAGCTCAGCATCAAATCCAGATAAAGGCAATATGGGGCAGAGTTTGCTTGCATTTAGAGTCTCTATAGGAAACTTACTTGTAAAAGAATGTAAATATCTCTTCAGGGGAGTACCATAAAGTGAATTTGTGAAGATGTTGTTAAAATATGGCTGGTAATCCTTCCTGAAAGCATAAAACCTTTCCACTGTAAAAATATAATAATATTTACTCAAATATTTATTCAAAGAATCACAGGGCTGCATGGAACCCTGAGAGGCTGTCAAGTCCATTTTCCAACTTTCAGGCAAGACCACATTTAAACTACCTTAGATGATGAAAATCACTTTCTTGTAAAGGACTTCCTTCCTTGGGTATCCCATTTTTATTTTAACATCTCTAAGTGTGAGGAAGTACTTTATTGTACATAGCTTACACTCTCCATTCTGTAGTTTAATCCCCTTTATCTTATTCCATTCTAAGTAATGAAAGAAAAATAGTTTGTCATTATCTATTGAATAATATTCCTTTATAGATTAGAAATCATATTATATGACTCAGCCTTATTTCTTTTTCTTTCCTTTTTGTTGTTGTTGTTGTTGTTGTTGTTGCATTTGAAACTCATTCTATGGCTTTATTTGCTTTAGCTATTTATAAAGTTTACTATTCTGATATAATCTTTTCAAATTATGCTTAACTTTTGATCATAACAGAGTAATGTAGTCAAAATGCAGCTGACAAACATTAATGTAAGGAGACTTGAAGCCTCTTATCTATTATGTTTTCAAAGTGACTGTGATTTTCTGATTTGTTATTTTATTTTTTTCCATTAGACAGCAGAGATTTTTTCCCTCTTCATTGATATGCATCTATTTAAGTCAATTCTCCTAGAAAGCCATATTATTTAATGCATAACCACTAGGACTTCTAGAATGGTGCTGATATTATACCTCAACCTGCCAATTCCTGAACAGCTGATTAATAATAAGATTATAATGGTAACTACTACTGAGTATGTAACATGTGCCAGCCACTGTGATAAGCACATAAGAATCACCTAATTTAAATATTATAGCAATAATTACAATAAATCCTATGGTTAAGTAGTTAGTCAGACATGAGCGACAGGGGGAACAAAGGAATAGGGGCCCAGCCTAGAGACCACCCAAAGAACACCCCAGTGGTAGTAAAATTCTGGGTGTGCACATGTGCATTAGTTAAAGAGTTATATAGCGACCAGGTGTTAATCAAAATTATCTCACTTGCCAATCACCTAGGAATGCCTTTGAAACCACCTATCATGGCCCAAATATAATAAGGTAGACATTCTCACTTCTGAATTCTCTCTTTTTGGTGGCCTTGTGTGGCCTTTTGCCCTTCTGGGTTCTCTTTTTTGTGGCTTTTTGATGTTGGTCACAGCACTGGGATCATATGGCTCCTTGGGGCATTCTTTGTCTTTTCTAAAATATACTTTTAATAAAACTATTAACTCTCAATGACCCGTGAATCTTCACTGAGTCATTTGAGGAAGAACTGAGGGAAAATGCTAACTACACGTCTGCGCCGTTGTTATCCTTCTCCCTCCCCCTACCATTAGGGCAACACGGAACTTCGATCAACCCCAATGGAGACACTATTACTTCTATTTAAAAGTGAGAGAGAAGGTACTTAATTTTAGTAAAATAAATAACACAAGGAGTAGAATGGTTAATTGAACACCGATCAATTGGACTCTGAAATCTATGCTTTCAGCAATACAAACTTCACCAGAATTAAACTTGGTTACTAACACTTCAAAAAGTACCTTCAGAAATAAGATCTGATGATGTTTAGAACAATCCTAAGAGAACAGGAAAGCCCTGGTTAAGTTTTATTCTGATGTCACAGCAATCTCTGCCCAAGTATGACATGGAAACATACTTGCTAACTGTAATTTTCAAGCTATCAAAGACATTATATAATGAGAAGGAAGAGAAAATGAAATTGACTGAGGACAGAGCAACTTTTTTGGAAAATTGAAGATCCGGGGGATCAATTTCTGTTTCATTGGGAGAAGTAAGATGCCTTGAGTTTCTCAGTCAAGTACCCAGTATTAGGAGAAAAGTAATTTCAAAATTAAATTAAAAGCCAAAAGTGTGAAATAATGCTAGACTCAAATTGGATAGTTACCAGGTACACAGTACATTTGGTTGAGGATCTAGCATCATTGTAGGTCAAATAAGAAATAGAATTGATAGAGGCTACACTGGTGGTAAATGGTCATCTTGATCAAAATAGTGCTGCAAGCATAGTGCAGAGGATTAGAATAAACACATTATCTACCACTGGTTACCTACCACTATAGTTTTGTAAATAACTGGTTAAAATTAAACACAGAGGTCTGGGGATTGTGATTTCTCAGTAAGAACCTATGGAGTTTGGTTCTATGGATATAGAAATCAGAAGATACAATTATACAACATTTCTATCATTTCTTCTTTCAAATAATTATATAATAAATAACTATTGTATAGAGATCATAGGAAATCAGAATAGAGAAGGACCACGAAATAGTCTAGTGTGGAATTTAGAAAAAGGACTGATTATAAACATTTTCATTTGTCAGGGCACCACTCTTCCATTGTAGTGCAGAAGCAGTCATAGACACTGTGTAAAAAAAAACTTATTTACCAAAACAAGTGGCAAGTGAAGGGAACCAAAATTTTGCCACCCTGAATCTGAGTTTTGGGATATTGATTTTAACCTATTATTAAGAAACAAAAGAATCCAGAAGAAACTTGCTTTGCTGCCCAATAGATTCAGACAGGAAAATGTGCTTTAGGAAGAGGGCTGTGGCTTAATCACCTTATGAATCTTCACCCTATCATAGTCAAGAAGACTCTAAGTTTATAAGCTAGATATCCCATGTTCCATTGTTTCTGAGTTGCCCAGTGAGAATTTTCCTGCCACGTGTGTTTCCTTCTTCCTCAACTACCTGTGAATTGTCCCTTCTCACTTCTGAAATCTGATACCCAGTTTGTTCCCCTCACCCCATCTTTTCTCTTTTGTCCAAAAATGTCATATTTACCCTATGTTGCTTTACTGTCTTTGGAATTTTCATGGATATATGAATTTCCCATGTACATATATTAAAAACCTGATTTCTCCTGTTAATCTGTCTCTGTTAATTTGATTATTAGCTCAGCTAGAAGAACTTAGAAAGTGGGAGGAAAGTATTAATTATTTTTTAGCCTCCCCACAAGCCATATATGGCCCATGGGCAGTAGTTTTCTAACCCCTGATCTAGTCTGTCATTTTTGGATAAGGAAAAGGAGCCCCAGTATGATGACATCAAATAAATGTCAAAGAGCTTGAATTTGAACAACTATAAATAGAAGCCAAATCTTCAGAATCCTAGATCAGTATGCTGACCTAATCTTTCATCACATATAAATCTTAAAACAAGTAAGACCTATGTTTAATGAGAAAATTATATCTGTTGAAATATTAATTCTAAAAAATAATTATTGAATGATTTCTATGTAATGGGAAATGTACTAAGTTGTTTATTAGGATTTTATCCCCACTAATTATCTTTAGAAAATGGCATATAATTACTCTTACTATGTAGATTAGAAATGAGAAAATGAGACACTGACATGTTTAATAAATGATCAAAGGTCCTACTTCAAGTAAGTGGTAGAGATAGATTTGACGCCATACAAATATATTGAGTTTGGAGACCAAATTTTAATACATTGTCTCCAGTATTGACTCTTTCATTTAGAAATAAAATTGAGAGACTCAATTATAAAATTTTAGAATATATAAGACAAACATAAATAATGAATATATGTAATTAGATATTTTTAAAAAATTAATAAGAAAACACATAAAGTTAAAAGTAATGAAGACGAAATTTTTCTATGAAAATATAAATTATTTATACTGCCTTAAGGATTCACACACATGTATATGATATATATAATGATATATATACATCTACTTTCATGTTTTTATATATACATAAAGACAGAGGAAAATAAAGATCTAAAACTACTTAGAAATTTAAAAGTATAGTTAAAATATATTTAAAATAAATAATATGCAAATACCAGGTCAGATGGCATTTAGAAAAAATTCATAAAACATTCAAAGGAGATTATATAGAAACACCTTTATGAACTGCTCTTAAGAATAGAAAAAGTAGAAAATATTTTACTCTCAATCATTTTATGAGACTAGTATATTTTTGGTACTAAAATTGAGAGACAGAGTAAAAGACAGGACTTTAAATTAATCTCCCTTATTAACATATATTCAAAAATTTTAAACAAAATATTACCAAACTAAATCCATCCATTAAAAAATACCTTGTGACTATGTAACTATTATCTTACTAATGCAAAATTGATTCATTCTCAAGAAATCAATTATAGTAATTCACTTTATTAGTAGATTAACATGTACAACATATTACTGATTAAAAATCAAACATAAATCACCAAGAATGATACAGAAAAAAAGATTCTTAATAAAATTCAACATGTATTCATAGTGATAATCCTTAGAAAAAGAGAATAAAAGGGTATCCATATAAAAAGAATCTATCAAAAATTACTGGTAATGTCATACTTAATGGTAATTTTTTTTAAAAAAAGATTCTTTCAAAGACAGGAAGAAAGTTGCTTTCTATTTCTGCTTCAGAAAGTATTTCAAGGGCTTCTCTCATTAGTGCTAGGAAAAAAAAGTGAAGGAAATGAGAGGTAAAAATTTTCTGTTTCTTCTTGACTCAGTCTTGGAAGATTGTATGATTATAGAAATCTATTCATTATTTCTAGGCTGTCCAATTTGTTGGCATCTACTTGTTTATAGTATTCTCTTATGAATCTTTGTATTTCTATAGTGTTGGTTGTAATTTCTCTTTCATTTCTGATTTTGTTTATCTGGGCCCTCTTTTCCCTTGATGAGTCGGTTAAAAGTTTATCAATTTTGCTTATCTTTTCAAAGAAACAGTTAACGTTGATGCTTGAGAATGGTTCTCTACATACGTCTAAATATCTAATCTTATTTTAAAAATGCAAATTATATATGGGAAAACATTAATATGCTGAAATATGGATGGTAGGTATGTTTATGTTACAGCATACTGCTATTAAGACATTTATCATGCATATTAAGGTATATCATGTTATGTCAAACCCTATTTCTAATTTCTCACATTTGGAATCCCTCAGAAGAAAGGGAGTTAACCAGATGATATGTGATCCATTTCTCTACCATTACGGAGGAGATTCTTTTGGTCTTACTTGAGTAATTTCATTTTTTGTTATTTTGTTATGCCAATTTAGGTTAATTCTTTTAGCAAAATGTACAGTTTATTAAAAAAATTAAGTTGATAATATGAAAATAAGATTTTATTTAGAATTAAAATCATAAATTGTTGTAGTTTTCATTGAGTTAACAGACTTATTTTTACCTAGTTTAAATAATTTTATTTGAACTCAGTCATAGTTTTAACAATAATACTGATTTTAATACAATTTATCATAGTTCATGATTTTTTTAAGTGCAATTAATGGTTCATAACAAAAGTTTATTTTCAATCTGATTTCTTGTTTTGGTCTTCTTTAAGATTTTGTCTCTCTGTATATCCCCCTATCGGTGCACCACTTCAATTAAAAAGAAATATATTAATATACCTCCTGCACACTCCCAGGTCCTGAGAAAACAAGAGCAATAAATATTCACTGAATGTGTACAATGTGCAAAGTACTATGCTAATGACACATAAGTTTTAACCTTCAGTTTCTCTTGCACATCAGGCATATTTAAAATTATTTTTATTGTCTGTGAGACACACAGCCAGTGAAAGGAAACCAATATTCAAACTCAGATCTGTCAGGAGCCAGCTATTAAGGGGTTGGTAGTGTTAATGATAAATGTGACAAATGTTATATCAGACCTGGTGGAAAAGTACTACCAAGGATAGGCACTGTTTTTGCACAAACATCTTCCTTTGAAATAAATACATTGTGGGTCTCAATGATGATGTGTAACTTAAATATTTCACTTTATCTAGTGATGTTCAATATCTTGTTTACTGAATCAATGTTATTAAAGGAAAGAGTAAGTTTTAAGGTTTGGAGCATATAATAATTTAAAATCTCCTTAAGAAGGGGCACCTACGCTGGTATTAAATTCAGCTTTAATACCTGCTATCGGTAAAGACAAATAATGCACTGATAGTGAAAATGTCTTTCTTAACTTATGGAAATATGTTGAATATTCAATCATTTTCACTCATACATCAAGTGATATTAGAAAAGTTTTATTAGTACTAAATAATATTTCTGTTGGTTATTTTTTATAACCAGGAAAGCATTGCTTCCACTGCCCAAGGTGAGATTTTTGAGAAGTTTTTCTATATGCAATGGCATTCAGCAGAGTATTTATTATCAGTCTTTCTAAAAATGGCATATTTGTCTAATAGACAGTGAGAACATTTCACATTCCATTCCTTTTATTGACAATCTGCTATTACCATTGATCATTTCTTTTGGAAAGAAACAAAATTCATTGTCAGAATAATAATGAAAATTCAAAGCATGAATAAAAATGAAAGTGACTAGACTTATAAATCAAATGTGGCAATTAAGTGTTTACTTAAGAGAGTAGAAACTCATATAAGGATACCTTTAAAATCGGTTCAAAAGTTTTAGCAATTCTTTGAAATCAATTTTAAAGATAATATAAATATCTTTATGATAGAAAAGTATTATCGTTTAGAAGTATTTCATTTTTTTAAAGCACCCAATTATTGCTTGTTTTTAAAGCTACTATTGGTTCAAAATGTGTACTCTATCATAGTGCAAAAGGTAGTTTGAAAATCATTTTGTATAATTAAAATGTTATAATTGGTAAAACAAATGTATCTCCTCTCAAGAAAACTGCTTTAAAAAATATGATACCAGTTTTGAAATCATTGCTATAGTCTAATTTTTAACATTTATTTACCATATAGTAATAATTCATGAATTCTATCTTATTAAACATATAATAGAATTATCAGTGAAAAGTATATAAGGCTAAAATAGCTAATAAGTTCATGCTCAAGTTTTATGATTTTTGGAAAAAATTACACAAGAAATTTCTTTTGTAAACGATACTTAAAAGTAGTTCGAAATCAACTTTATCTCCAAAATGTGTGCTAAATATTTATTTTGTGTTATATGAATTTATTTTAATCTCCTCAATAAAAGGAAACACTTTCCAAGGATAAAAGTTTCACTAATACATCTTCAAAAATGAAACACTCATTAAAATTCTACACATCCTATGCATTCCTTAGAATAAATTATTTTTTGCACATTTGCATTGTGTATGAATCATTGCCTTAGAGAAAAAGACAGCCTCGGGGCATAATGCCTGGGACAAAGACATATTCCCCAGAGGAGCACCATGGGAGGTTTGGTATCTGCTTTGACAAACAAAAATTACGTTAAATCACATAAATATTATATGTGTATATGTATGTATATTGCACATGTGAGAATATTCACTCATTCTTGCAGAATTTTATTTATCTATACATTTTTTCTTACATCACTTCATTTTTAACTTTTCTAATATTTCTTTGATAAACAACTAGGTTTACTTGAGAATTCAGCTAAAAGCACAGATTTTTTTTCACCTTAATTTGAGTGTTATATATGATTTCCTCTCATAAGCTAGAAATCTGCCAGCTAGCACAATTGTGACTTTGGCTCAATTAGTGTAGACCAAGTTCATTGCTGGAAAATATTTTTAAAGAAAAATATAAATTGAGTGCCCTCAGTGGTCCCCAGATTTGTCTCTTTCTTCCAAAGTGTTTGTACGGAACAGACTCAGGGATGCCCCTTTTGCAGCCTCGAATCACCCTCTAACCTCTTCTGGAACCATCAGAATTATCTTTGCCATCCTCTGACTCCAAGACCAGCCAACAAAGTTTTAGGAGTTTAACTTTTTATTGTCAAGCAAACATGGCCTCCCGAATTGGTCAGAATTATTCCACCCAAGAGGAAGCCAACGTCAACCATGTGGTCAACATGCATCTGCGGGCCTCCTACACATACTTCTTCATGGGCTTCTATTTCCACCACAGGGATATGGCTCTAGAGGGTGTGGGCCACTTCTTCCATGAGTTGATCAAGGAGAAACATGAGAGCACTGAGCATCTCTTGAAGATGCAAAACCAGCACGGCAGCCACGCCCTCCTCCAGGATGTGCAGAAGCCATCCCAAAACAAGTGGAGTAAAACTCAGGATGCCATAAAAGCTGCCATGGTCAGAAAGAAGAACCTGAACTAGGCCCTTTTGGATCTGTGTGCCCTAGGTTCTACCCATGCAGATTCCCATCTTTGTGACTTTCTAGAGAGCCATTTCTTAGATGAAGAGGTGAAACTAACTCATCAAAAAGATGGGCGACCACCTGACTAAACCCCTCAGGCTGCAAGTCCCCAGGCTGAACCTCTCTTTGAAAAGTTTACCCTCAAGCATGTATAGAAACCTTTGAGGGCCTCTCTGCATGCCCCTGGTGTTGGTGGGCTTCTGTCTCAGCCTCTCCATGCAACCACCAGGCAGCCTTTTAAACCACAGCGAAGGCCTCTCCCAGGACATGGACCAAATGAAAACAATAAAGTTTTTACAGCAGCTAAAAAACAAAAAACAAAACAACAACAACAAAACTAACAATGAAAAAACCACCACCACCAATAAAAAACTATAAATTATGTAAAGATTTGTTATAAAATCTTCTTTATATATAAAAGAAAATTTAACATATCCACATACCTCTTGTTACGAAGAAAAATTAAACAAGTGTATTAAGTTTAACAAAAGAACAGAGAATTCTTAATCAGTCTCAAAATTTCCCCTTACTAGTGAGTCAGTTTCATTCCTGACTGGTATCCCTGCCAGCATAATACTATTCAAATGAATATTTTAATATATGTTCTAAAATTGCATTCATGTAATGAACACTATCAACATTTTTAACTAGCAATGGATTTCTATATTAATGATAACTGATTTTATAGAGCAATGTACTGCATTTTCTACTAAAACTATTTAATTATATGTTGATTATATGCAAGACCACTACTTCTTAAATAGAAAACAGAAAATGTTTCTTTTTATAAAAGAGAAATATTCTACCACATATTCATGACTCCAAAAGACAGCTCTGCAAAGATATTTACATAGATAGTGCTCATATTTATTCAATATTTTTTCAAATGATAATGGGCTTATTTAAATATTACCTTGTTACTTTATATTTTAATATTATGAAAATAAGACTCTGATATAATGAATTATAATTTCTAAACCTTAGGTTTCACAAGTTTGTTTTTTTTTTTCCAAAAAATAGTATTATCATTCTCAATTCTCATTCTACTCTTTGGTCCAAAACACTATTTGTTTGAGTCAGGTGCTGGAGATTCGTAAAGACTATGATTTTATCACCATTGGAAATGTCAGCAAGTTATCTACTTTTTTCATTTTCAATTATGCCTGCATCTATAAATTTAATTACAGATAATCAAAATTTGTCTTCTCCTTTATGAAGATGCTGCTAAAAAGCCATTACAGTTTTTATATCTTTTAAAGATATAATATTTTACTATTTCAGAAAATCTCATAGAAATACATTTCCTTTTATATCTTACTTAAAATCTTAAGAAAGTAAACAAAATTAAGATTATTTATGTCTCTAAGGATAGGTTTATTTTCTATAAATTTTATGGTGTCCATAAAATAATTTAAAAAATAAAAAGCAGGGCAATGCTATTTTTTCAGAATGTTGTTCCCAATTATTTTTACTTACTTTGAAGATTAACATAAAAAATCTATTATTTAAATTTCATCATCCCATATATATCTTTATATCAAGAGTTTATATGAAAGAGAGAGGCATATAGTTTAAGAGAGAAAATATGTTTGTATAGATACAAGCACATTATTTTTCCCCATCTCAAAATTCCTAGCAGGGAGTGAGCTTAGAGAGGTTCTGGGGTCAGATGCTTGTGTACTCATTGACAGAGATGATAATGATACTCTTGACAGCACTGAGATACTGCACGCTGTATGACAACGGGCTTGAAAAGGCATCACTGAAGGTGATAATAATGAGGACCAGCAGGAGGACATATTTCAGACTGAGAAGCTGGGAGGGTATTATCAGTCTGATGGAACAGGCTGAACTGTAGAGCCATGTAGATAGCATTCTTCTTTTATTGAGAATCCTGCTGAAATAGACATATTGTATAGTAGGACAGATTTTTTTGTAGATGCTAAAGAGAACACAAAATATTCTTAATGCAAGAGCAAGTCTGGAGAATGATAAAGTCCACAAGTAAGGGTAAAATTTACTTAAAAAGCAAGAGATTTGAGAAATCATCATAGAATTTAAATTGATCATAAAATATAAGAGCAAATTATGCTACATTTTACCATTTATTAATATAAAAATTAAGTATTGGATTTCTTAGTCTATAATCAATCCTTCTAAAACATATAAAATAGGGTTATTGTTATATTTTAATTAGCAAGTTTACCAGTTCTAGTAAGAATGTTCTGCCCAGTATGCAATTTGTAGTAGAGTTCTGGGTTCCACAGAAAAGTTATTAAAAGGGGGTGGGAGACTAGATCTATACCCCAAAATTCCATCAATCTAAGTGCTGACTAACACAGATGAAGAGTTATATAATAACATATCCCTGAAGGACAAGTTTTAAAATGCAAGGACTCACCCTAAACTTGTAACTGAATTTTTCAGGAACAAAAGCAGAAAAGAAGCTGATAGGAAAATACTCCTGGTTTCAATTGTGCAGGTATGCACCCTGGGTATAATTCTAAATGATTCTGATTAAGTTGTTCAAAGGCATATTCTGTCTTGAAATGATCATGTAGCTGGTCCTAGATGCTTCAGCAGAAACATAATCTAACAATCTAGGGTAAAATTGATCAGGCTCTCATTGGCCTCTCCAACTTGCACCAGCATAGTATAAGTTTCTGACTCTGAGCAGTTAGTGATTTGGGAGCATCCATGTCTTAATTAACTACTATGATGATCAATACACAAGAGAAAATTATGAATTCTGATCACTCCTACATTTCCATTAAGTTCAAATTCCTTGCAAATGCAATCAATTATATATAAAAATTCATGGTGGGTCCTGATTAACAAATATTCTAGTGCTTGGGATTTCTGTTTAGGCCGTCCTTGGAAGCCTACCTTCCATGGGAAAATAAAAACAAAAACAAAACAAAACAAAAACCTCTAAAACTTTGGAAACAACAGGAGGGACAAAAGAGTGACTGGAGCATTGAAAAAATTCTGCAAGACAGGTGAGATGGAAGATTCCACAGTCCTGAAGGTAGAGGGCCCATAGGTGCTAAGAAAACATTTCTATTAGTGAGAGATCAAAGCCGACCTGTTTCAGAACACAGAGGATACTGTTCTCATGTACAGTGTCTCTCTCATCCTCCCTAAATAATATCACTTAGGCTGATGCTTCTTAAGATTATATTTCCAGATTGTTACTTTTCTCTGAGCATCCTTTATTCAAATACCTTTATACATTTCCACTGAATTGTTTTGAAAATATTGTAAAATAACACATTGACCAAGCTTTTAATTCTCCCAAATCTTATCTTTTCCTTCTCTTTCTCATTATGGCACTATCAAGTACCCAATTGCTAAAGTCAGAAAATTCTTTTATGAAGTCCTATTTCTCTCAATAAAATATCTTAATTTGTCTACTTATTTTAACACCAGTTTGACTTCCATCCCATTCTCCTTTCTTGTGCATATAATTTTTTCAATTTTATGTTGAACTATTTTTATGAACAAGTAAACTGAATTTATTTCTCTTAAAATGGGAATGATAAAGCTTAACTTGTTCTCATGATAAATAGAATAATATATGAAAATAATTAAACAGAGTTCTCTATCTTTGTTGCTTGTCTAAAATGTAAATGTCATCTTCTCAGAGAAGACTCATCTGACAGTCCTATCGGAATTCGCCCCTGACCCCTCTTTATATCATTACTCTATGGTACTATCACACGGCACATATTTATTGATAGATTGAGTAAATATCTCCTCAAATTTAATATTTATATAAACGTAAACTCTGTCTTGTTGAACACTGTATCCAAGCTCTTAAAACAGTATGGGCAAACAGTACTCACTCAATAAACAGTGGATAAGTGAATAATGGAAAGAATATACTCTAAGCACAGATGCACTATAAAAGTGTAACTGGAATAGCTGTTAATAAACCAAGAGTTCAAAAAATATTATCTTTTCTGTTCTCAATTTTGGGGCCTCTATCCAAGTCACTCAGTTATTCTTAATTTATGTTTCTCCAATAAATGGATATTTGATTTTGCATTTGTCATTGCCCTTTGAATGTTTAGCTCCTTAGAGAAACTTAGTAGAGGTATAGTAGCTACACAAAAACTCAATAATGCCTGTTTTGTTGGCTAAAATGACATTTCATGTCAATGAATTACCCTAAATTCTAATGTATAGTATGCCTCTGTTATAACAAAAATTACTAATTTTATGTTAGTATTAAATTAGAAGGCCTTTAGGCTCTCATCCATTCTTGAAATACTCTCAAGATCCTATTCCAAACGAATTATTTGAAATGTACTTAATGTACTTTCAAATGACTAATGATCCTATTTTTAAATAACCATACTTTCAAACATGAAAGGAATATATATTTACTGACAAAAATTTTGAAGAAAAAGAAAACATGCAGAAGGTGATGAAAATCATACATATTAAAATGATCCAAAGTAAGCAACTGTACAGTTGGAAGCATACGATTTTTTAAAATTTGCATGTTTTATACTTTTAGAAAATAAAATACATATAATTTTACAGTTGTTAATTATATATTGAAAAATTTCTTATGCAATTAAAAATTCTACATAAATATGTTTACTAGTTCTGTAATATTCTAACAAATATAGTCATAATTCACTTAATATTCTATTATGTACATTTAGCTTTTCCCTCTAAGTTTGACAATAGAAATTATCTTTGTAGATAATTTTCACCTGCAGTTCTGGTTATTTTCTTAATGTTTTTCCAAAATTAATTTATTGGGTCAAGTATTTTAAGGCTCTTGAAGTATTGGCCAATAGCCGAACAGGCTATGTATTGAAAATATTTATCAAAAATTTATTCAGACTTAATATTGCAAAAATAGCAACTTAAGAGATGTTAAAATAATTTGCGCTGTTAACATGTTCTTAATCCTATTGTTATTCTTAAATCTATTGCTTGAATTTATTTTAGTATGTTATTTTTATAGAACATTCATCAATATTTATAGAATAACATTGCTATTGTCAACATAAATCAATTTAACTGGTCCAGCTAATTTTAATTTTGCCACCTATCACAGGTAGGAGTAACATTACATTTATTTCACTTCTCTAACTGAAATGTAGTCAATTCTGAGATCTCATCTAAACATTCTGGTAAGAAATTCAATGGCTATCACTGTTTAGGTTCTTCTTACCACCTTAAATTCTGCATAGAGTGCATGGATCTTACTTAGGTCAGAACTAGAAAGCAGAGAGGCATGGTGGTTATGGGTCAGTGCTCTTCATCAAGATCAGTTTTTTGTTTTTTGTTTTTTGCTTCAAACCCCTGAGTCTTAACTATTTGCTAAGGTAGCAGCACCATTTAAACAATTTGTTTCCGAGGGGTTATAAATGCCTTCAAACTCTAACTTCTGTGACTAGTCTCATGCACTATTTTCTGGTGCCTCCGAAGTTGCCATAGTTTTTCTTAGAGAGGTGATTTTATTTTTTTCTTAACCATTTCCAGCAGCTGATCCATTTCTGGAAAATATCCTTTCAATAAGATGGAGCTTAAAGAGGATCGTTGTGCTCAATATTATCCCAAAACACACACATTCTATGGGAGATTAATATTCCTGGGTTTGAAACTCTCAGGTCCAGTACCCTCCTTAAGTCTTTATATAGTAAACATAATCACATTTTCTCCAGCTTCTGGTAAAACTTTAGGAAATTAACCTGAGTTTCTCCCAGATTTACTGTGCATCAATAAAAGATCATTTTAAAGTGTTTAGATAGTCACTTTGCCGATTATTTTTGTTTTAAGTACTTGTAGCTAGGTTACAGAATTAAAGCTATGTTTCTAAAGACATCTCATCAAAATTGTCTTCACTCCCTACCCACACACTACTGCCCTGACACAACAAGGAATCATACTACTTTCTGGAAATTTTCCTGTATTCCAGAATCATAACAGAATATCACAATGAAGACTCAAATATTTGTCATCTAAGTAAAGAGATTTCACCCCTGTAAAATACCACCAGTTCTGGTATTTTGTTATTTCCATTATTAGCCTGGTGATCTTCCCAGCCTGGCCTAGCAGTTGAGCCCCTGTCCTGGGTAGTATTTCCCATGGAGGAAACAAATGGCCTTTTTCTTCCAGAATATTGTTAACAATAGGTATTAGGTATTTCTCCATTTCCTATAAGAGTTGGACTTTTTGTTTGTTTTTAAATTTAGTCTGTTAGATAAAACTTAAAATGCATCTTCCTATTCCTCCTCTTCTTGACAATCTACTAGGAATCATAAATTAAATCTTATCAGACTACTGTGATAAGACCAGATTTATCATTTTCTCATTCATCTATGTAGGTTCTGCTTACCAGCCTAAGTCCACTATGACTTATGAAGCATTATGTAAATGTTTCAAAATTTCTCTTATCATATTTCATTAATACTCCTCCAGTTACTAAAAGTTACAAAATTTCTGCATATGAATTCTCCATTAGGGCCATGACCATTGTCTCAAAATCTATTGTCTTCATTTACTGGGGATATGATTTAGTTTCTTATTAAAATATTTGCTACCCAAGAATTCTAACTCATTTGATAATGAGGACTTCATAATTAAAAAGTATGAATTTTATCCATCATTCAGAAGTAAAAATGCACATACCTTTTATGTTTTTAAATAAATTTTAATCATTCCACTAAGCTGGTAAGAAATTCAATGTCAGTCCTTAAGGGGACATTTTCCCTCACTATTAAGGGAAGGTGATATTTCAGGAGTCTCAAGTTTTTGGCTACACATAAAGAAAGTACCTCTGTTATGGATCTAGAGCAGATGCCTCTGGTGTACTCATTTTCAAAATATTCAGGACTCCTTAATTTCAGGAGGCTCCTCTGCTTATGGGTCAAACTTCGATATTTAGGTCACACAGACTTTGTCAGGTATCCATGCTCTAGACTTCTTAATTGTTTTAAACCTGATTCTCTGTATGTTCTAGGGGCACTGCAAGATAGTGGATTATAGATCTGTTCTCATAGGGATTTCCCAGTCTTGAGAAAAATCTCTAAAAACTGACCTCACCTAAAGCCACTAACGCACCTTCGATTTAAAGTTCTCATTTCCCCTACCTCCCTCTCTGAGAGGATCTCATTTTTTCTTAACACATACCAAAAGCTTATTAAAATTAGAGGAAGTTCTGTATCGATGTATTAAAATTGAAGTTTTTATTTGATTTATTTGAATTTGTTTCTGTACATATATAATTAGTCAGCTCAATGACCAATTTTGACTTTCTGAGACCAGGAAGATCTTGAACTGAAATTTCAGTTCTAGAATTTGTTTTCAAATTACTTAACTTCTCAAAGTTTCACTTCTATCTCAGCTGTAAAATTAGAATGATCATAATATGATTATGAGCATTGCATACATAATATTTATAAACTAACCCAGAGCATGACACATAGTAAAACAATATATTAACAATTATTATAATCATTGTAACTAATATTTTGATATGAAAGAAAAGAGATGCATTATTACATCTAAAAATTTTCTTGTACTTTTTCATAGTAATTTACAACTTGGATTTTTTTTTCATTTGTCTGGTGTTTTCTTCACTTGTAAATCAGGTTGAGAACCCTAAAATCAGTTTGAGAACTTAGTAAGCACATAGTAAATTTTGTTGATTTAATGAATAGTCACAGGCTTTCAATAAAAGAAATCTGCATGGAGGTTGAGGGTTGGAAGAAATTTTCTTCAATTTCTTCCTTCAGGTGTGAATTATGATAAGCCCTGAGGCAAGAGAATGCATGTGCATCTTTATCCTCTTGGAATGGATAAGAAAAAATACCTAGTGTGATGAACAAAACACAGCTTATTTTACTAAATTATCCTGTCACAATGATGAACATTTTTAAAAACCAAAGAGCATGACATCAAATCATTCAAAGTTCACTTGTCATTCATGGCAAAATTGACTTTGACATAATTTATTTGGATTACAGACACTTGACTCTATGATTCTGGCTTCATCTACATCTAAATATTGAAGAATGGAAGTGTAATTCTTGCAGCACTGTCATCCTGTGCTAACACAGCTCTGTTCCCATGATCAAGCTATGTCTACTCACAAGTTGCAAAACATTTTGAAAGTGAAGAATATATATTTAAATGGAAAAATATTGCTTTTTAAATAATTAATGAAGTAAACATATTTTCCTGTTTCAGCATCAACTGTTAGCATTGCAGTCATGGATCTGGACAGAGTTTTACCTACAAGAGAGATGGGAAGTAGTACCCAGCTAACGCCCTTTCACCCTTTCTCAACCAAAGCAATTTTGACAATGAACACAATAAGACATAAAAACATTGATCACTGGGGCAAAGGGACAGGGTGGTTAGTAGCAGCCTTCATGTACTTGAAGGCCAAAGATGACAAGAAGTCTGTTTTTCAGAATGTGATAAAATATTTTTTTTCCTTGGAAAATCAAAAAATGTTTCGCAAATACTGCATGGCATACGGTGCTACTACTATTTTTCTGATTTCTTACAGAATTCCAATTACCATCACATATTTTAGAAATCTGCATTTTAAATGCTCCATAACTGTGAATGAGAGTGTTTGGCAATTTTTTACTCTTAATAAAGAAACAATTTTTTTAAATGAGCCTAAGGACAGTCGAATGATACTAAGGATACTTTCTTTAAGAAATAGAAGTAATTCGGATTTTTTTCTTATAATGAATTTTTTTTAACATTGATTCACTTTATTTTAGAGTGCTGGGTAAAAAGAAAAAACTAGAACACAAATGAAAGTATGTAAAGATATTTTTTTTTTACTCTACGTCCCTATGACTGTTTTGTAACTACCAATTTGTACTTCGATAATTATAAAATTTGTTAGAAAGATAATATAATGTTTATAGTACTTGCACGTATATAAAAATATTTTAAATGGATTTTAAAACCCTGAAAATTATAACTATCATTTATATAGACAATTCCTTTGCAAGTATTTTATGCAATAAGGAATTGTAAAATTAAGAAAATACTTCTTCTACCCAAACTGTTCACTGTCTTTTTAAAGCCATTATTATCATTCAACTAACCAAATACCTACATCTTCAAATAATGCAGAAATTCTGGTGACTTAAGATTAAACTATTAGCATATATCTTCTCATGTATAATTTATGATTCTGAAAGTTTAACTTTTTTTCTTTCTTCCTTGGACTGTAGGCATAGTGTTCAATTTCAGCTAATCCTTTCATCTTCTTTCAATCTAGATTGTGAAGGTTGAACTGCATATAATATTCCTTATAAAATCAGAACCAAGGTCAGCCTTTGAATTTTATGATCGAAATTTCCCACAGGAGAGAAGACTAAGACCTGAGAATCAATCAATCACTTGAAATTATCATGAGCTAATTAATCAACACATTTCTCTTAGGTCCTGGTTTAAAAAATAAAATAAATTCCCTGATAAAAATTTTACAGCTGCAAGCATAAGTTAAAAATAGTAACAACCAAATGTTTGCTTTATTTTAAGATGCGACAAATTATATTGTTAATATAAATAGTTTTGTATAAAAATGACCACATTGTGATTCTAGCAATTATTTGGCTTCTTTATTCTGGACTCAGTGTATTTGTAAGCCCATGAACATGACGATGTTTCCTGTAAAAATCCTCACTTATGCTCCTATGTCATTTCCTCTATGCAAATTCAGATTGGATTCTCTTCTTAATGGATTATTAATTAATGGTAGAGTAACTGAAAACCTTCTCATGTGTAAAATGTCCTTATAAATGAGAATTAAGAATACCCCCAAACCTCTAATTATGCTTCACTTCTAAATATATACTTCACTTTTACAGTACTCACTTCTTTTTTTAACTTTTTATTCATTATTGTTACAAGAATAATACACAACTGCTTCTCTCTATCACCAATCCAACCCACCTTCACAAAGTTAGCACTGGTAACAGCTTTTTGTACTCCTTCGAAATGCTTAAAAAAAGATACACACATCCTCATAATAGGGCCTCATAAAAAGATATTTCATTAAGTATTTGATTAAAAATATACGTTGCATTTAATTAAACAGGATAACACATGGCATATTCTGAACAATTTGTTAAAATTTCCTTAATTTATCCATAGAGTCACCACATTGTTTTTAATACCTATAGAGTAATGAATGTATATAATATATATTATATATAACATGTATAATATAATATATATAAAGCAATATTCTCTGTTGCTTGCTTTCCTCAATGATGAGTGTTGAAGTTGTTTCAAATATTTTTTTCTTACTAAATAGCAATAAGTAATAAATATCTTTGGACATACATCTTTGCACATACATAAAGGTAAGATAATTTGCTTTTCTTTATTTTTTGTATCCCAAATCACTGACCTTTATTTTATAACCACAAAGTATTTAAAGTAAACAAAAAAGTGAAGATAAAAATGTAATAGCAGCAATAGCCTTAACATCCAGATTTAACAACTGTTAGCATTAAGCTATATTTTTAGATCTAGCTTAGATCTAAAATGTGTTAGATTTTCACTTTAAATTCATTCCCTTCTCTCTACCAAGGGGACCCTAATCCTGAAGTTTGAGTTTATTGCTTTGTCAATATTTTATATTTCACTAAGACGTATGGTATATATTAAAAAATATTATGATTTGACCTTTATAACATTTACTTAAACTGCAAAATATTCTAATGTCCTTCTAAAAGTTTTTTTTTCACATAGCAATTATCCATTTAGAAATGCAGATATCAAGTCCATAATTTATAACTGCTATATGATATTCAAATTTCAGAAAATTTCGCATTTTATTATTCCATTAACCTATTATAGTCATTCAGTTTATTAAAAATTTTCACCATTAGAAAGAATTCTTAACTCATTTATCTTGAATATATGTTGTTATACATATACTCAAGAGATTTCAGTATATCTATCTACTTGCAAGTAGCATTCCTTTATAATAGAAGTGTACATATTCAGTTTTATTTAGTAGTACTCTTATGTTTAAAGCAATAAAGACAATTTTGGGTGTCGGATTAATGCTTCTCTATATTTTATTAACAATTTCAAATACTTCATTTTATAAAAGTTTTATAAAATTTTAATTTATGACAATTTTATAGTTATTGATTAGTGCTTTATTGTTTAGTTTTTTTCTCAGATTAATAGAGAAGTTGAATATATTCTCATGTACTAGTGACCAATAAGGTTTTTTCTACAAAATATCTTTAGTTTATATTTCTTTTACTGATTTATGGGAGTTATTTATATATATACCTCATATTAATCATTTATTTTTTTATTTGTTGAAAATACCTTTTCACAGACTAGGATTATCTTTCAAACTATTTTTGGTGGGTTTTTTTATTTTATAAAAAGTGATCTAATGTAAACAAATGTCAATATTTAATTTCATAGATTGTATTTAATGTTGAGAATTAAGATCACTAGCATTCATACAACCTGATTATCAGAATTAAGAATCAAGACCATCTATGTTATCATGACAACTATTTGTTTGAGAAAATTCTTCTGCAGAAAGCCAGGGCTATAGACCACAATACAACTTTATTGTCAGCAAACCAATTTGTGTATCTGGACAAACTCCAATAAAACACTAAGCTGAGCAAACAACTCACTTATGAAGTAATAATTTACTTATCAAGGTTTACTTCACAATCTTCACTTCATAAAGTCTATCAATTCTACACTATTATGTCTCTAACTTGGCCTGATTTTAATCAGTTTCTCTCCTTGAGACTTCTTAAACCTCTTGAGAGCAGATCCAAAGATGTGTAAATATCTTTGATGAACAACCAATTTATTCTAATAATAATTAAGACTGTCAAGATGGTGTTTTCTCTTATTAAAATAAGTTAATAAACTTAAGTTTGCTTGAGTAATCAGTTATCTATGTGGTTTTCTGGAGAAACTAAGCAGTTGACAACCCTGGAAGTCACAGTGAGATCCAGTCAAGATATCCTTACTGCTATATTTCAAAACCCCGACTTGGAAAAAGTGCACCTCTCAGAAGGCTTCTTAGCCCCCTTTCGGGGGTCCCTCCAGTAGTTATAATGAGATAGATATTGCATTGTGTCTGACCCCTAATTCTTTTTGTCAAACTCCCAAATATTTTTCTAGGAATGAGCAGCACATTTAGGAATCCTTGATTATTTTTTTTCAGATATGAAAATCTTATCCTGGGTGG
The DNA here is from genome assembly GCF_902729225.1 of Pteropus medius. Lineage (NCBI taxonomy): Eukaryota > Metazoa > Chordata > Mammalia > Chiroptera > Pteropodidae > Pteropus > Pteropus medius. The sequence continues at coordinate 11,448,409 of NW_024355205.1, forward strand.
AAACAAGCCTCACAAGTAACAACACAACTGTCTATTCTTGCCACATTTTGCAGTGAGTCATTTAGATGAAAGGCATAGGGAAGGGGATAGACATAGGACCAAGAATATCATCTCTCAAACAGGATGTAAACACTGATGCATTTAGGTTTCGACAGAACATTGTTGAAATCTATTGTTGTAAGCTTTCTTTAAAAGGTTCAGTACAGACAAATAATTGTTGGTTCTAATATCAAAACTTTGTTAGATATTTCCCCAATCTCTTCTTGTTTTGTCCCAATGAGTCTGGTCTTGAAGTGATCTCCTCTCTAAAATTTCTGTCTGCTAGGAATTGAAAGTTTGTCAGGTCTACAACAGAGGGAGTCAGCCATTAGGTTAGGGGACTGAGAAATAAAGTATGCCAATGAGCATACTTTGAGCAATTTCTAGAGCAATTGAGCAATTTCTAGATTGTCATAGGTTTGTCTCACTGTAAGTTGTGTACACTCTGTGTAAGATTGCTGCTTCTCAAGTGTATTCAAACTATGGATCTAATTCTTGTGTTTATCTTTTTAAAAATGGCATAATTTCACCAAAGATAATTGAGAACTAAATAGTCACTCAGGGAAATTTCAATACAAACAAAATAGTTATTTGAGAATTACCTATAAAAATGAGGGGTTATAAAATTCCAAACATCCAGTGGTCTGCATTTTGGATTAGTTTGTGAAAGCTTCCTAGAGAGATTCAGTTTCCAGAATTGTTTTGATAAAATATTTTATGACCAAATTAAAAACATAAAAGTTTTATATCCCTATACATCACCCAAATCACAACTTAAATATAATGGCCTTTATTTTAGTAGCCTTCTTACTTTGTACTGTGTACTTCTGTTAACATCTTTCCCTAGTCCTCTTATGACCCAGTTTTCTTTCATTTTCTCAGGCAAAGAATGCCTTTAGCTTAATTGCTTCCTAAAATTAATTTGTATTTGAAACAGGCAAGATCCTCATGGTTGACTTTGAGTCCTGGTCTGATTTTCTGCTGAGAATTATTACCTAAAAATTTTCAAATTCTGAGAATATGTAATTCAACATTTCTCAATCTATAACAATAATTTCACATTCTTATAGCAATCTCAGATGGAAAAAAATGGTGTATAAAGTCAGGTAGAAAAGATTCCAAAGATGATTTATAAGACTACAAATTGCATAGGACACCTGGTAGATTTAAAAAAATCTAGATGTTGGACATTGAGAGCTTTACCTAGATTTTTCCTATAAAAATAAATTGGACTTTAATTCAACCCCTCAGGTAAGAAAGGATGAATCCATTGGAAACTTCTAGAATAAGCTAATGCCACAAGACAGTGTGCAAGAGCATAACTGAAGCAAATGTGATATTGGTTCTCTTTTAACTTTTAATGACCAGCCTTATGCAAAAATTAAATGGATTTAATTTGAGAATCAAAACTAGGTTGGTAAATGCTTTCCTTGCCAGATTCCCAACTGAACCTTTTAAAGAAGGCTTACAACAAAAGTAGACCCAACCATTAAGCACCTGAAGAGGGAGCATTTTGATAAAAACACATGAGGTTACTGTAAGCATAAAGGACATTAAGAAAGTCATAGTACAGTACTGGCTAAGAAACTTGTGAAGCAAAATAAAGTTGGTGACCAATGAAGCTGCTCCAAGAGGATATGAAGCACCTTACTTCTCATTTTTCTTTAGCTGCCATTCAGCTTCCCTTGGTGAGTTATTCTAATAAAACAGCAAGTCAGGTATCAAACAGAAATAACTTTTTAGATGACAACATTATAACAAGTTGAACAATCAAAAATCGAATACTTCTTCCAGTTCTGGAAAATATGGAATAGATGCATTTATTTCCATCTCTCCAATTAAGTAAAGCTAAAACCCTGGATGTTACCTGCAAAATAAACAAAAGACTTTTAAAAATGGAAAGAAAAAGGTAGATAGACTAAGGATCCTAGGACTCAAGGTACATCCCTCATTATAATCTCCCTCAGAAGAAGACCAATCTGCAATTACCATAAATAAGACACTATTTTGAAAGGCTTGGAACTACGGAGACCAAGAAAGTCTGCATTAGAAGGTTAAGAGGAGCAGCTACACTTTGACCATATTGCTCCTACCTCAGGCCAACGCAACACTAAACCAAGAGTGTTCCTCTGGGCCAATGGATTCGCCAGTGAGAAAAGAGAGCCCAAAGTATAAATCCAGTTCCTACAGCATTGTGAGACACTTCTTAGGTGGCCTACTCTGGTCTTGCCTCATGGAAATCAGTGGGGCTAGACCACTGGGGATCAGAGAGAGATGGGGAAGGTGGTGGCTTATAGCAACCAGCACTCAGGTCTTGGAAGACACTTGTTTGCTTGCAGCAGCAGTACTCAAAGAAGGATCACAGCCAGCAGCTGTGTACATCTGCAGTGACATGTTCATAGCCTTGTCTTGCCAGGGAGCTTAATTGGAAGTTCTGCATGATTTAAGTCCCTTCTCAATGGACTATACTGGCCGTATAGCCTATTCTACCACCTGAGCCAGGCAGAGAAGCAAATTCAGCCTAACTGTTGATCAAAGCCTCCATTCTTACTTATCCAAGATACTTGGCCATAGAACCTAGGCAGACATGAAGCCTATCCTTCAGCCCCACTTAGTCAGGGAACAAATCCCGAAGTCCTGCCCAGCTGTCGAGCATAGCCTCTGGCCCTTTAAAACTATGGAGCCTGAACATTTACACATGATCATATTGATGGATGCAGAGAAAGCATTTGACAAAACTCAACATCCATTTGTGATAAAAATTCTAAATTGATTGTGTATAAAAGAAATGTTGCTCAACATAATAAACATCATATATGGTAAGCCCACAGCTAACATCATATTTAATGATGAAAAGCTAAAGCTTTTTCTCTATGATCAGAAACAAGATGAGGATGCCCACTCTCACTATTTTTATTCAACATAGTACTGGAAGTCCTAGCCAGAGAATCAGGCAAGAAAAAGAAATAAAAGACATTTAAATGAAAAAGGAAGAAGTAAAATTGATTCTCTTTGCAGAGACATGAGCTTATGCATAGAAAATCTTAAACACTATGACGGTTAAAGCTAAATTTAGTAAAGTTGCAGGATGTAAAATCAATATACAAGAAACAATTGTATTTCTATACACCAACAATGAATTATCATAAAGGGGAAAAAGAAAAAGAAAAAATCCCATTTACAATAGCATCAATTACAATAAAATACTTAGGGATAGACATAACCAAGGGGGTGAAAAATATGTAAACTAAAACTATGACATTGATAAAAAAAATTGAAAAAGACACAAATAAATGGAAAGGTATTTGTGTTCTTGAATTCAATGAAATGACATTGTTAAAGTGCTTATAATTGCCAAAAGCATCCATAGACTCAATGTAATCCTTATCAAATCCTTTACAAAAGTAGAAACAAAATCTTAAAGTTCACATGGAATCACAAAAGACCCTGAATAGCCAAAGCAGTCCTGAGAAAGAACAAAGCTGAAGGAATCACACTTCCTGATTTCAAACTATCTAAAATTATAATAATCAAAACAGTATAGTATTGCCATAAAAACAGACATATAGAGCAATGAAACATAGCTGAGAGCCCAGAAATAAACCCATGCTCATATATTCAACAAATATTTGACAAGGAAGCCAAGAATGCTCAGTGGGGAAAGATGTCTCTTCAATAAATGGTGCTGGGAAAACTGGGTATTACATGTAAAATAATGAAATTCAATGCCTACCATACATCACTTACAAAAATTATCTTGAAATATACTGACTTCAATGAAAGGCCTAAAACCATTATAACTCCTAGAAAAAAAAAATAGGAAAAATTCTTGACATGGATCTTGGCAATCATTTTTTGGATATGACACCAAAGCACAAGCAACAAAAGCAAAAATAAATAAGTGGGACTACATCATATTAAAAATCTCTGCAAAGAAAAAGAAATGATCAACAAAATGAAAAAGGCAACTTACAGAACAGAAGAAAAGATTTGCAAATTACATATTTGATAAGAAAGAAGTTAATGTCCAAAATATAGAAGTAACTCATACAACTCAATAGCAAAACAACAAAAAAAACAAGCAACAAAACCAAATATTCTCATTAAAACATCAACAGAACGAATATTCCTATTAAAAATGAGCAAAGAACCTGAATAGACATTTTTCAAAGAGAGATATGCAAATTATCAACAAGTACATGAAAAGGTGCTCAACATCACTAATCATCAGAGAAATCAAAAGCACAATGAGATATCACCTCACACATGTTAGAATGGCTATTATCAAAAAGAACAGAGATAAGAGCTGGCAAAGATTTGGAGGAAAGGGAACACTTGTATACTGTTAGTGGGGATTTAAATTATTACATGCACTTTGTAAATAATATAGAGGTTCCTCAGTGAATTAATAATAGAACTACCATATGATCCAGCAATCCCACTTTTAGGTATATATCTGAAGGAATGAAATCAGTATCTTGAAGTGATATCTGCATTCTCATGATTTTATACACACACACACACACACACACACACACACACACACACACACAGTGGACTATTATTCTATTATTTGGCCATGAGAAAGAATAAAATCCTACCATTTGTGACAATATAGGTGGACATTACAGGCATTATGCTCTCAAATAAGTCATAAAGAAAGACAAATACTGTTTAGTCTCACTTATGTATGGAATCTAAAAAAGCCAACCTTATAGGAACAGAATAGACTGGTAATTCCTGGGGGAGTGGGGGGCGGTGTAAAATTGGTTGAAGGTGGTCAAGGATACAAACTTCCTGTTTTAAGATGAATAAGTTCTGGAGTTATAATGTACAGTATGGTGACCACAGTTAACTAGACTGTATTATATATTTAAAATGTCTAAGAAAGTTGATCTTAAAAGTTCTTAATTTACACTACATACAAAATATTGCCAACTGTGAGGTGATACATATGTTAACTAACTTTATAGTGGTAATTATTTCCCAATATATACTTACATCAAAGCGTGTATCTTAAACTTACACAATGTTATATGCAAATTATACCTTAATAAGCAGGTAAAATTTAAATGACAGTTACAAAAGACTAGAGGTGGCCAGTTCAGAACTAGTATGAATCCGAAGTATTCTATTTTATCTCCATTCTGCATGTATTCTATTCTCCAAATCACCCATGATCCAAAATAGGTACTGACACACTAGCTATTTAATCAGTGCTATAGCCAACAGGAAGGCAACAAAAAACTTAAGGACACTTCCAAGATTTGCACAAAAATTTAAAACTCAATGGTTAAAATATAGTCATATGTCTATGTCTAGCTATGGCCATCAATTTCTGTTTTTGTACAGAAAAATGTAGTCTTTATTCAGAAGGTAATAAACCAAGTTAAAAGTTAGAAATTAAATTACCACAAAAAAAGTAGATAAAGAGTTTTGAGTATCTTTACATCATCTGCTAAATATAATTATCAATTATTTGTCAGTCCTTTTTTATTTTCTAATATCTACATTTAAAGTTCAGATTATGGGCTCAATTTTGTTACTCCCACCTTCAAAAATAAATTTCTATGCTTAAGTCCTACTAGTACCTCAGAATGTAATTGTATTGGAGAGATCTTTAAAGAGGTAATAAAGTTAAAATGATTGTTTCTTGGTGTCCTTACCAGAAGAGGACAGTAGGATAGAGACACATGCAGCTACATAGGAAAGACCCCGTGAGGAAATAGCAAGAAGGCAGCTATTAGCAGACTAAGGAGCAAGGCCAACACCTTAGAATTCTAGCCTCTATGACTGTATGTTGTTTAAATACTTTTCAAGAAAATATGACAAAACAGAATTAAAAAGTTATCAATTTTTATTAAAAAATTCCTTTTAAATATTTTTAATCGCATAATATCATTTATCTCTAAATTTATCTTTGTTTTATTATTTTATGTTACAGTATTTTGTTTCTTTCTGACAAATCCAAATTAGAAAGGCATATTGCAAGTTTATTTGGCACAAAATTGATTTTTCCACTGTGAATTTTAGTTGTTTTTAAAGTGTTCAGTTGCTCGTGGCAAATAAACCATCACACTCATCCTAACTAAAACATTTCGACAATGAAGCTTCTTTTAAATTGCTCTGCAATTGATTATTTTAGTGTTTCAACTAAAAAAGCTATATATAATTTCACACATATCTGTCCCACAGTCTTTTGGGAATGACGATTTTTTAGCAATAAAGTTTTTGAAAACTCTTTTTTAAGATGTTGAAAATCTAACATTTATTGAATAATGATAAGAATATGGCTTTGAAATACTAATAAATTTGGACATAATATAATCACTAAATGATCACAATACATATTGATAAAAACAAATGCTAGTATATGCTCCATAACCCATGGCTTTGTGAGTACTGCAGTTGCCTTTGCAAATCCTTCAATAAATATTCACAGTGAATTAATGTGCATTGGGCATTAAATAGACAATGTCTATTTAATGGTAATTAAGCCAGCTGATATGTATTAGAAATTTACCATATGCTATGTACTATGATTCACATGGTATGTATATTGTTTCACACATGTCTTCCAATGCCTTTGAGATGGGTACACTTACTGTCTCTTTTTTGAGATGAGAAATGGTAGAGAGGTTAGGTAACTTTCTCAGAGCTTTAGTGTGACTTGAATTAAAACCCTAGTCTTTCTGACTATAGAGCCCACAATCAGAAATATGTTAAACACAGCCTTGCACATCTGTTTGATAGGTAGGTTACTTTTACATTATAGCTTTAAAATGTAAAAAAAAAAAAAAAATTCTCTATAATTTATTTGAATATAGACTCACTAGGGATAAAAGGCTACAATAATTATTATTTTAGATGTGAAGAATCTGAGGAAATCAGTTCTCATTCTCAAACAAAATCTTTCCAACCATTCAATTGTTGGCAGTTTTACTAGTTTGAATACGTGTTAAGCTGCAGGAACAAAGAGATACTCCTCACATTAGTGGCTTTTAAAGATAGGACTATATTGCTTTAACATAAAGTTCTGGGTAGAAAATGCAGAGTTTGAATGATGATGCAAAAAATTGAGAACCTGGACTGTATGTGGTTTCTAACTCATGGTCCACAGTGGCTGAATTCCATCTGAAAAAGGGAGGCAGAGAAACTGGAAAGAAAATAATTCTTCACTCCCACTAGGGTATGATCCAGAAGTTCTATAGTTTGCCTCAGCTCCCATTCCTTTGTCAGAATATAAACCCATGGACACATATAGGCCAGGGAGGTAACGAATAATTTATTGTCAGCCAACCAACTGCACAGTTGAAAAATTTGTTATAAAGAAAAAAAATTTATAATACGTAACAAGTAATAGCCTCAAATCAACATCAAAATGTTTATAAAATTAACATTATTTTCTAGCTGCCAACAAAAAATCTCTAGCAGGTATAATTATCAGTGGTTACTGTTGATCTATTACTATTCTGCTAAGTCGGCTAAGCCATTTTCATTTTACAGATCAGTAAACAATTACTGAAAAAAATTTTAAGACTTGCTCATTCCTCCCCTCCCCCAATAAGGAGTACAACAGGACTTTTAGTCAGTCTTAGGTTTATAGTCCATGTTATTTATTACTAAAATGTCTTTTCTTTTTTTCATGTTACCATATTCTTTTCCTCTTACATTTTAGAACATATACTGGGAGGAAAAAGAGGCATTGTTAAGTATTATTTCTCTTGCTTTATTGTTTTTTCTTTTGTTTCTTTATTTTATAATATTCTTGCTGGAAATTAAGAAGATTAAACTAAATAGTGAGAAAAAGAAATTATTTATTTGTTTACTCATCAATATTTATTAAGACTCACTATACTCTAGACATTCTTCTGGTCAATGGAAGGAGACAAACATAGAATTTACATTGTAATGGAGAGAGAAAATAGCCAATAAATAGGGGAGATTATGGCATGGATAGTAAATTTCATTACAGATGAAGCCAGTCAATAGAAAGAGGTATATTTTATAGATGGTGAGTAAGAAGTTCCACTATATGGTAATATTTAAGCAGAGACCTAAAGAAAGAATGAATGCAAGTCATGCAGACATCTAATGGAAAAATATTGCAGGCAGAATGAAGAGAAGAGGTAAAAAACCTGAGGAAGGAATGTGTTAAAAATGTCTGAGGAAGAGTAGAGAGACAAATGTCGCTTGTAAAATAAGCATGGAAGTTTTTATTTAAATTTTCAAAAGTATATATATTTTTTCTTTTTCTTCATGCTTTATTGAGATATAATTAGACTATAACATTGTGTAAGTTTAAGGTATACAGTGTAGTGATTTTATATATGTGCATATATGCAAAATGATTATTGTATATGCAAAATGATTACCATGATAAAGTTAGTTAACAAATGGCCCTTCACATAGTTACAGCTTTTTATTGTTTTCTTTTTTCTTTCTTTCTTTTTTTTTTTTTTTGGTAATTTGGTTAAAGGGTACAAACTTCCAGTTACAAGATGAATAAGGTCTGAGGATGTAATGTATAACATAGTGACTGACTCTAGTTAACAATACTGTATTGTATACTGGAAAGTTGCAAGGAGAAAGATTTTAAAAGTTCTCAATCCCCCCAAAAATCAAATGCATATTTTAATAGAGTTCCTGAGTATAAAACTCTGCTTTTCTTTAGAAAATGCATAGTGGCCAAGACATAGAAACAACCAAAGTGCCCTTCGATAGATGATTAGATAAAGAAGATGTGGTAATATATACAATGAAATATTACTCAGCCGTAAGAGGAGACGAAATACTGCCATTTGCAACAACATGGATGGATCTTGAGATTATCATGCTAAGCAAAACAAATCATAGAAAAAGCTGAGAAATACATTATTTCTCTCATATGTGGGATATAAAACTGAAAGCAACAGACAACAAGACAAACAAAACTCATAGACACAGACAACAGTTCATTGGTTACCAGAGGGAAAGCGGGAGGGAGGCGGGTAGATAAGGGTAAAGCGGGTCAAATACATGTAGACAGAAGGAGATCTGACTTTGGATGGTGAACATCTGTGCAGTATACAGATGATGTGTTGTGGAATCGTGCTCTTGAGACCTATGTGGTTTTGTTGACCAATGTCACCACAATAAATTTTATTTTAGAAATAAATTTAAAAAATTAAAAAGAAAAATACAAAAATAAATTAATAAAATTAAAACTAATATAAGCCTGTTCTTTCATTAAGAAAAATATGAAATGAAAGTAAATATTTTCCACATACTTTGAAATGAATATGCCTCTAGTAAAATAAAACTGTAAAACAAATCATTTGAGGCTGATAATATTCAGGCACGGTGTTAAAATCCCTTTACTTTGATGATGAAGCAAATTAAAAATACATAAACTTGTTATATAGGAACCAGATAAAGAAATCACCTCTAACTACTCAGATTTGGGGTAAATATATATAAATATACACACACATGTGTATAAATTCTGCCTGATCATAATGAAGAGATTTCTTATATTATTTTTACATTCCATTCATGCAGTATAAAGTTTTCAGGGCTTTCTTTTTACATATAAAATGTAACTACATCTAGAACTTAATTTAAAATCCACTGGCTTAAGATATTTTTCTGGAAACAAGAAATACATTTTTTATATGACATAAGAAATTCATAAAGAATAGATGGAATTATTTTTAAGTATGACAGTATCATGTTTCCCTCTTCTTTCTCTTTGAATTTCAAAATGAATATGAAAAGTTAAAAGAGGTTTTGGTCATATCCTTTATGACACCATTCACAAAGTAGGTATAAAGACAAAAATTATCAAGACACAAAAGTGATATTAAAAGTTTCTAAAGTCTAAACATGTCATGGCCATGCTGTGGACAGGTATTGGTCAGGGATCTGTTAGGAACCGGGCCACACAGCAGGAGGTAAGCCGTGGTGCGTGAGCAAAGATTCATCGGTATTTGCAGCCACTCGCCAGTGCTAGCATCACCGCCTCAGCTCCACCTCAGATCATGCGCCATTAGATTCTCAGAGGAGTACCAGTCCCTGGCACCAAAAATGTTACAGACCTCTGGTTTATTTACATTAATTTCTATTATGATAATTATTTTAAAGTTGCATATCATTATCATGAAAAATATTTATCTATATTTTTATTCAAGGCATATTTACTCAGAAATCCCTATGTACTAGGTATTCCCATGCTGGGGATAAAAAGTTAAGTATCTAGGGGATAAGTAAGTGTTTATCCCCTAGAACATCAGTCTATATTAATTATATTAATTATATTGGACAAACTATACTAATAAACAGATTACAACATTCAGAATGAGAGGGGAAATGATTATGATGTGCATAGGGTAGTGTGGTATATACAATATGGGTAGGGCAAGAAATTAATTCAACAGTCATTCAGCAGGTATTTCTTACTGTGTGCCAAACATTTTTATTGCTGGGGACACGGTAGTGAACTAAACTGCTTGCATTTCTTCATGGGGAGACCGGTAATAACCAAACACAAGTTGTTGTAGATCAGATGGTGGGTGATAGGTGCTTCATGCCTGAAAGAATTTCTAAATTTGAACTTGACAACCATTTGAGGTAGTGAACAGACCTATTTAAGGTAACTGACTGGGATAAAAAGTTATGCCATCTATTATTATTTTTATCACAATGTAGAAAAAACAAAAGATAAAAAGGCAATGAAAATACATTGTTCTATTTCCAAGTTTGTATGCACAGTATAGAAAACATAGTAATGATCTAGAATGACTAGTAAGCAATTCATTCTGTATTGGAATGAGTCAGCATATGAGGGAGGAAAAGGAGGCAAAGATTTGACTATTAGGTAGTCCATCCAGGTGAGTAGAAATAAAGTTTGGCATTAAAGAGTCAATGGAGATAGAAAATTGTAACTATTTTAATTCTCTCTCTCATCTTATAAAGAGGATTATCCTGTTTAACCTCCCAGCCAGCCTCTTCAGGTACTGTGGGGCAAGATGGAATAAGGGAAGCAAACTCTGACATTTCTCTACATGATGCAAAGAAAAATACAAGAGTGACAATTTTTTTATGTGTAGGGTAGGAACTGCAATTAAGGAAAAAATGTAGATCATAGGGACATTTGGAGAAAAATCTTTAATGTCTTACATTGTAACAGGTAATATGACCCCGAACCTTGTGTCCTCATGAGACCTTGAGTGAACATCTGCCTTACTCCTTACGACTTTTGTTAATAGGCCTCTTGCTGTGTTCAGAAAGCTGAAGTACTCAATATGAGGAGTTTGCTATTATAATCAAATTGACCAGTAAATATATATAAAATATTCCTAGAATGAAGGTGGTACTAACTTTAGGTAGTATGGTAAAGTGGCCTGGTTAAGTGTGCAGGCTAAAAAAGCCAGACAACTTTTGTTCACATCTGGGCTTCAGCACTTACTAGCTATGTGGCCTTAAGCATGATAATTGACCTTGGCCTGTCTCAGTTTCTAATCTGTAAAATGGAATGTGTAAGTGCATTCGGTTGTGATTTTTTTGAGGACTAAATAAGCTAATATGTTGTTTATTAACAGGAATTCTCAATAGAGGTTAGCAGTTTCTATTTTTAGTTATCTCAATAGAGCATATTTATATTTTAATTATTCTCTTCTGTCTCATGAAAAATAAAAAGTAAATTACTTAAAATATTAATTAAAATATTATTTAAAAACTATTAGAGAAAGTGAAAATAAAGAAAAATAGAGAAAGATAAAGTAATTTTACTAATAGAAATAAATTTTTATTTTTGGTAGAAAAAAGTTACCTGAAAAACTCTAAATTACTAAAGAAGGATAATAACAACTGAGTCCATTTTGAGTTTAGGGGATTGAGTATTTGAAATAGGCTAGGGGTATTTATTTTACTCATTTTCAAATGCAGTGTTAACCATTAAAGTATGTGTCTTTGAGAACCTAATAATTTAAAAAGTGTATTTGTAAGGTCATGTGTAGGTTAGAAAACATTGTTCTTATTAAAATTTAAGCATCTTCATTAGTTAGGGATTGCATTTTTTACTGCAAGTAACAGAAAACATTAACTGAAAAATAGCTTAAACAAAATTGGAGTTTGTATTTTTCTTACATAAAAGAATTCCAGAGGGAAATAATCCAGGACTGGGACAGTCATGAAATACCCATGCTTCTTCTTTTCATGGCCAGTCATCTTTACCATAAGATTTGTCACATGATAGTAGTAACTGGCTACTCTACCCCTAGTATCACAACAATGTTCTAGCAAAGATAGAAGAAAGAAAACACAAAGGACAAACTTCATGTTTCAATTCATTTTTAAAGTGTTTTTTGCAAATCAGTCCCAGTAATTCTTATTTATTATATTTCTTGGCCAGAACAATCCTTATATCTTTTGGTAAGTTTTTAAATATTCTGTAGGTAGCTAATAATGTCCACCTGTCTAAATAAAAGTGTACACTCAGTTTCAAAGTTATATCTATTATTCATTTTTAAATTCTTATTTTAAATAATTGTTTAAAATCATTGCTATTTATGCCAATTGCTTATTCTCTTAGGAAAAAATCCATTGAAATAATGGAATTTACAATTTGAAATAGAAAGCAACTATAATTTAATAATAATAATCAAATGTTTTCTTCAAGTTTAGTAGGCTAAAAATAAACTTATAAATAGTGAGTTTAGGCATTGACACTCTGTGCCCTACACACTAAAATAAATATTCGTAGAAATCACGTATTGGAAATCTTTCAAAACATGATATCCAGCTATTTCTTGATAGCCTTTGGGCATAAATAAATTTCAGTCCCAGACAATTTTTTAATCTCTCTTTCCATCTGGTTTCTAATAAACAAAGGCAGGCAAATTTAGCAAACATTTTAAGATAAATAAAGCATGTAGAGTATCATCAACTTACTACTGATAACCTTGTGATATTAAATACTTCATGCTGAATTAGTAAATGCATTAACCTATTTCTTTCATTCAAAAAATATTTACTTTGAACCAATTAGATATTACCCTATGCACAGTGTGGTGGTATCATTGAGAAGCTATGATTCAAATTAGTGTTTAGAAATATATCCTATATGATTAACTGTTTTGTGGTTGATCGAAGTAAAAATAAGTTATTTTTAAAATGTTTGATTAAAAAGCTGTTCATAAACTGTCAGCACTATGTTTAGTATGCTTATTGTGATGTGAGGCGGCTCAGGCAGGGCACAAGAAATGGCACAAACCTAAAAGGAAGTTGAAATCAAGTTATTGGATAAACTATCTTTCTTTTATAGATGGGGTCTAAGAAGGGCTGTAAATCACAAATATTCCTTTCAGTTTGAGAGCAACTCAAAAAAAGAAAACTTCAAAAGCTGTCCTACAATAGCTATTCAATGGTTACAGGCAAGTATTCTCATTGAGAAAGCAAAGGCTGCAATCACTAAATGATGTAAACCTACATCTGGTTCTTACACTTTCACCTGCTGGAATGGACAAGCTGCTAGTTCAGGTTCTTACAAGTTCAAATGTGAATGTTGTATGCAACATTCAAAACTCTGAATAAGTGGAAACTTCATTTGAATGCGATAAATTGTGCATCATCTTAATTCTTTTCAAGCTAGGAGATATATGTTGAGTGATTTATCATCATCAAGTGATAATTTTTCTGAACAGAAATATGTTTTCCCTAAATATAGAGTAGTTTATACAGAAGGGTTCCATGATTAAGGTAGTACAAAGAAAAGGAAAATATAGGTCCATATATTAAGGTTCTAATACAAGGTAAAAGAACCCTAAAAGAGTTTAGAAAAAAAGAAATTAATAAGATTTGCATATAGAAAATTATTTTTTCTTTATTTTTCAATTATTTTCGTGTTATTGTAATTAGTGTTGCCAATGCTGCAATCATGCTTCTGTTCAGTGAGTTTCTCTAGGAAGAACAGACCATCGATCGAAAGTTATTTATTTGACCAGTTAGCTAATTTTGGTGAGATAGCAAATGTGATGATTTAAGATTTCAATTCTAATTGAAAAATTAAAAATTAAAAAAAAAACTTTTTTGGATGGAGCAAATTGAAGAACTGTCACAATTTTAAATTAATTTCTAAAAGTCAAAATTCACTACTTTGTAAAGATATTATTAAATGTTTATAAATTTGTATAAAGTTAAAATAAACATAGTTTAAATAAAGAGAAATTATAATTTTTTACTCTGTGAAGACAGATCTACAATTCAATGTCAAAGAAATACCGAATATTTTTGGTGCTTAGAAATTTATATATTATTATATATGCATTATAGAAAAAATCAGATAAGTAGAAATTAGAAGAATAAGCAACCACTCATAATCCTACCGCCCAACAATGTCTATTGTTAACAATTTTTACATATTTTAGCAATTTATTACTAGAAATTGTTATACTCAGATTTTTAATATATTTTAATGGGCTCATGTTTTACCTTGATATTTTACTTCCAACATATTATATTTTCCTTAAATATTTTTGCCAATAAATATTTTTAAAAAAATTTTTTGACAAGTTACTAGAGAATTTTAATTAGCTAATTAATTAATTTTTAAGTATAGTTGGTATAAAATCTTATGTTGGTTATATTAGGTTCAGATTAGCAATGTAGTGATTCAGCATTTTTATACCTTAAATGTTATCACCCCATTAATTCTAGTAATCATCTGTCACCAGGCAAACTTATCACAATATTATTGACTATATTCCCTTCCCCTTGTCACCTATCTCCCTAAGCCCTCCTTTTGATCTTTGTTTCTATGAGTCTGTTTTTGTTTTGTTGTGGTTTGTTTTATTTTTAGATTCCACATATAAGTGAAACCATATGGTTTTGTCTTTCTCTGCCTGACTTGTTTCACTTAGCATAGATATTACATCACAATTATAATAAATAAATAAATAAATAAATAAATAAATAAATAAATAAACCAGTAATAAGTATGACACACTGTAAAAGCACAGAAAATACTTAGAAATTTACTTTTAAATGAATTTTATCATTGTGTTCTACACTGATCATATGTTTTGGTGTTTTTATGTGAGAAAGACCAATAAATAAACACACAGATTATTATTTGCAGCAATATTTAAATTGCTTTTATTTGTATACCTATATTTCATAAAGATATGTTTTAATATTTTGGTAATGAAGCAGAAATGGAGAAATCTCTGGAAGAAGTAAATGACAGATCAATGAAACCATATTACCTACTGATCAAAAATAAGGTAGAAAAGTTAGGATATTTTTGATTGCTTGCTTTGGCTCATAGTAAGTGATCTATATCTTTATTTGGTATTAAAATAATACTATATTGATATAGAATAGGATGCAAAATTTTAAATAAAACATGAGATTTCAGAGAAATTTCTCTTTCAAAAAAATATTGAGTTATAATCTGCCAGACTCCTGAAGGAAATATTTATTTCAAGTTGTTTAGAGAGAGAGAATCAAGTAAAAAATACAAGTTATTTTAAAGTCCAACATAACTGATATGAAAATATAGGATATTGGCAATCAGTAGTAAAGGCATATATTTCATGGGTTTACAGAAGGAATGGGAGATAGCTGTGACTGGAGAAGACTTATAAAACTTTATGAAGAAAATAGATATATGGTGTTTGAAAGATCTGTTTTAATTTCTTAGAGCCAGAGCTTGCTGATACACACATGCTCACCAAACTCTTGCCATCTGCCATTCTGAACACATTGGTCTGTGTATTCAATTAAGAGACAAGAATTGAGATCATTGTTTTTTATTTACTTTTATAAACTTTGAGAAGAAAAATAAAACCTGCATGATCTGGATGGAATGACATTTTTATTTACTTTTATTTTTTTAAATAATTAAAACTTTTTTCAATTACAGTTGGCATACAATATTATATTAGTTTCAGGTATACAATTTTAGACATTTATATAACTTACAAAGGGATCACCCTGATAAATCTAGTACCCATCTGACACTATACGTACTTATTACAACATTGTTGACTATATTGTTTATGCTATACTTTACATCTCCATAACTATTTTGTAACTACCAATTTGTGCTTCTTAATCCCTTCCCCTCTTTCACCCACCCCCAATTCCCCACCCATCTGGCAACCCTCAAAATTTTCTCTGTATCTACGAGTTTGTTTCTGTACGGTTTGTTTATTTTGTTCCTTAGATTCCACTTGTAAATGAAATCATATGGCATTTGTCTTTCTCTCTATGACTCATTCCACTCAGCACAATACCCTCTAGATCCATTCATGTTGTGGCAGATAGCAAGATTTTATCCTTTTTTATGGCTGAGTAATATTCCATTGCATATATGTACCACCTCTTCTCTAAACATTCATCCATTTATGGACACCCATGTTGCCTCTATATCTTGACTATTGTAAATAATCTACGATGAACTTATGGATGCACATTTCCCTTCAAAGTAGTATTTTGGTTTATTTTGGATAAATAACACAGAAGTAGAATAACTGGGTCCTTCTTTGTCTCTTGTTATAACCTTTGTTTTAAAGTCTATTTTGTCTGGCATAGGTATTGTTATCTCAGATTTTTTTTTTCATTTCTATTTTTATAAAATATCTTTTTCCAAACCTTTACTTTTAGTCTGCATGTTTCTTGATCTGAAGTGAGTCTTTCGTAGGCAGCATATATACGGGTCTTGTTTCCTTATCTATTCAGACACATCATTTTTTGATTAGAACATTCAATCCTTTTTCATTTGAAGTAATTCTTGATATGTAGTTATTGCCATTTTATTATTCATATTTTTCATATATATATATATGTATTTTTTTTTTCTTCTTCTTCTTCTTAAAGAAATCCCTCCAACATTTCCTGTAATACTGGCTTAAGAGTGTAAACTCCTTTAGCTTTTTCTTGTCCGGGGAGCTCTTTATCTGTCCTTCAATTCTAGATCATAGCTTTGCTGGGAGTAATCTTGGTTGTAGGTCCTTGCTTTTCATCACCTTGAATAATCCCTGCCAATTTCTTCTGGCCTGCAAAGTTTCTGTTGAGAAATCAGCTGACAGTCTTATGGGAGCTTCCTTGTAAGTAACTAGCTGACTTTCTCTTGCTGCTTTTAAGATTATCTCTTTGTCTTTAATTTTTGGCATTTTAATTATGATGTGTCTTGGTGTAGGCCTCTTTGAGTTCATCATGTTTGGGACTCTGTGCTTCCTGGGCTTGTATATCTAGTTCCTTTGCCGGTTACAGAGGTTTTTGATGCTATTTCTTCAAATAGGTTTTATTTCCTTGTTTTCTCTCATCTCCTCTGATAGCCCTATGATGTGAATGCTGGGTAGGGCAGAACACTTTTAGAATTGAGCTTCATGATTTTATGAATGGAAAGAGAGGTACAATATGGAATACATTTTAGGCAAGATGAAGGTCTTAGAGAAGTAAAAGAGAGAAAAACTATACATGAAAGACTTTGGAAGGTATTGAATAGACAGCAGAACTAACACAAAAAATCACTTATAATGTAGCAGCACAGAAAAAGAAGGGAATAATACAATTATTTTTGTGGCAGGATGTGGAAGCTTTGAAAACCAAGACCATAAACTTTAGTGCAGAAAATTGCAATACAATTCGATGTAGATTTTATTAGAATTTTTCTAATAATTGCCAAATAACTTCATAAAAAAAGAGATATCAATTCGATGTAGATTTTATTAGAATTTTTCTAATAATTGCCAAATAACTTCATAAAAAAAGAGATATCATTTATAAAGGAATTTTAATATTTTGAAAATAAGACAATGTGGGAGGATATAAGAGCACTTACTGGTTAGGCAAATATATGGATTTTATCCAGAAAGCAATGAATAGCATCATTTGCATTTAAAAAATTTTTCTTTGCTCTGTGGATAAATATATGAAGGGGAGATGAGGCTGAAGTCAAGGGTATAAATTGGGAGAATGTTGCTTGGTTTAGTGGGAAATAACCATATTAGAGAGAAAAATATAAATTCGATAAATAAGAGTTTGACTTGTCAGTAGTCAATGACATTGGAAATGAAGCTGTTGAGAGAGAAGATAGAATTAAAGGAGAGTCATAGCTCTCTGGATTGAGCAAGTGGAAACTGTCATTCTGAGATGTAGCAAGTAATTGGCACAAGAAGCTTTATGGCAGTGGGGAGTGGTAATGAGTGATGGGCTCAGTTTAGAACAAATTGGAGAAACAGTAACTCTTATGCACTGCTGGTGGGAATCCAAAATGTTACAGGTACTTTGGAAGACAGTTTGGCAGTTTCTTACAAAACTGTAAACATATTCTTACTATATGATTTAGTAATCATGCTCCTTAGTATTTACTTGAAGGAACTGAAATATCATGCACATGAATATTTATAACAGCTTTATTCATAATTGCTCAAACTTGGAAGCAACCAGGATGCCCTTCAATAGGTGAATAGATAAATAAATTGTGGCGCATCCAAACTTGGAATATTATTCAGTGCTAAAAGAAATAAACTATCAAGCCATGAAAAGACACGGAGGAAACATATACATAGTAGTAAGTGAAATTTGAAAAGAATATGCTCTGTATGATTCCAAGTATACTACAGTTTGGAAAAGGCAAAACTACGGAGACAATAAAAATATTAGCGATTTCTAGAGGTTAGGAGGAAGGCAGAGCACAGAGCATTTTAGGGCAGTGAAACTCTTCCATATGATACTACCATGGAGGATACATGTAATACATTTATCAAAACTCATAGAATGTACATCAGGTGAAACTCCAGTGTTATTAACTACGAATTTTTGGAGATTATATGTCAATACTGGTTCATCGAGTGTAAGAAATGTTCCACTGTGTTACTGGCTATCAATAGTAGGAGAGGTAGTGTGTTATGTGTGTGTGCGTGGGGGGTGGGGGTATATGGAAAGGGAGTATACTGAAACTATACTTTTTTGCTCAATTTTGCTATGAGCTTAAAACTACTCTAAAAATTAAAGTTTATTAATTTAAATACACACCCTCATGTGATCTTGGTAAATTTCACATTCTGTATATACATGATTTTTTATGACACACATTGTTCCAAAAAGAATGTTTAGTTACTTATATATGTCTATATTTGTATCTTATAAGATAGGATAAAACAAAGAAAAGCTAGAGTAAGTACAGAAATTAATTAATAATAAAACGAATACATTCACATTTACCTCCATGCTTCCATGCACCACAATTTTGGCTTGAAGATTGGTAGAAACTCCTTTAAAAAAAAGTATTATAAAAAAAAAGTATTATACTCATTGACACAGTTCACAGTGATCATAAGATTAAATACGTTCTTGGAAGTACACTAGTTATTCTTTCAGGACAATGTTTACTATACTAAAGAAAGTTCTTGATGGTATTGTCTTGGCATAGTTTCAATGGGGCTTTACTTGGACTTCACAGAAGCAAATTGGCTGGAGTTGTGGGGTGGAACAATAAAATGCAATCCAGTTATTAACTCTCTAATAATTTTATTTAACCCAATGACAGAACACGACATAATGTATTCTATATAAAAGATTCCATATACACGTCAGACAATCAAACAAATGTGTACTCAACCAATTTTTCCAGTGTAATTCTCTGTTGAACACAAAATGTCTTTACATATTGTCATCCAGGCACTCAGAGAAGATGAATGGCTTTAGCTTGTCTTAAGCTTCTGCACTCTGGGCTGCATGTACATGCTGTCCATCAGGGAAGAATTCATGCAGTGAAACATGGAAAGAGAAAAGTAAAGACTAGGGCAAAGGAGATAAGCCTGCTTTAAGTTGAAATACTCTTACAAGTTTCTGAATGTGTTGTGTTACATTATGTACCTCTTGGAAAAGCCTACCTTAGTTTATATTAAATAAAGAAATACTGTAAGTTATAAAATCACTCAAATAATTTCACATGTAAAAATTTACATCAGTTATAGATTTTAGTCAATATTACCAATTCATTTACTTTAAACATGAGTAAATGAACTGTGGCAAGCAAATGTAGCAGAGCAAACAAAATATGCTATGATGCACATATAAGTGCTCTGTGAAGAAACTTTTCAATTTTTCATTGTAACCTCCAACTTCATTTAATATCATAAGAAAACACCGAATTTCTCTTTTAACATATTTTTATTTTTAAATTAAACTTTTACTTCATTGTCTTTTATATTACTATTTTGCTGGGTAACTGGAACACAAATGAGAATAAATAAATTAATTCTGTCTCAAGTAACACACAAACACAATTATAGTATTTTAAGAACTGAAAGCCTTAGAACATCATAAACTTGATAATGCAATGCTCAGTCTTATTAATGGCATATTGCTAATACATTATTTTTTGGTCAATATAGATTTTAAGTTCAAATGCCAGCGTGGTTCAAGCAGATTACCTAACTGATAAAGTTGGACAAATAGGATCTAGGATAAAATAATAAAGTAAATTCCATTAGCCAATGGTGTCTTGCAAAAAACATACAGCTAAGTTGTCTCATATCTTCTAATTTTCTAAAAAAATTTGAAAATGAACCTTTTGCAGTTGAAACAACTCATATAAAATGTAGGCAATTAATTTTAAATATTGTATATAAATATGTGTATACATACATATACATGCATATATACACATATACATATATATGTATGTATGTATATATCTCCTCACCTCTGTAAGATAATACTACCCAAAGTCTCTCATTTAAGAACATTAAAGTATGTAATTATTAATAATAGAATAAATTATTTGAGGAATATGATTGAACTATATGGTTAAAATTATATGAAAGAATTTTATGTAATAAAAATGATTTTTATCAATGTCTATGAAAATGAAAACTGATCCCAATAATTTTTTATCAGATTTGCATGAAATCACAAAAGACCTCAAATAGCCAAAGCAATCCTTAGAAAAAAAGGATAAGACCAGAAGTATCACACTAACTGACTTCAAATTATACTACAAAGTGGCAATAATCAAAACAGTAGATTTTGGTAGAAAAACAGACATACAGACCAATAGAACAGAATTGAGGGCCAAGAAATAAACTCACATATGGGCAAATAAATTTTGACAAAAGAGTCAAAAAACATACAATGAAGAAAAGAAATCCACTTTAATAAATGATCCTGGGAAAATTGGAAAGCCGCATGCAAAAGAATGAAACTAGACTGCTCTCTGTCACCATACACCAAAATTAATTCACAATGGATCAGAAACTTAAATATAAGACCTGAAATAATAAATTGCATAGAAGAAAACATATGTACAAAACTCATGGACCTTGGTCTTAGGGAGGATTTTATGAATTTGAGTTCAAAAGCAAGAGAAGTAAAGCAAAAAACAATGAATGGGGGTATATCAAAATAAAAGGCTCAGGCATATCAAAAAAAAAAAAAAACCCAAAACTATCAACAAAACAAGGAGGCAACTGAATGGAAGCAGATATTTGCAAATTATGCCTTTGATAAGGGGCTAATATCCAAAATATGTAAATAACTCATACAACTCAACAACAACAAAACAACAACAAAATCCATTTAAAAAATGGCAGAGGACCTGAACAGATACTTCTCTCAAGAAGATATACAAATGACCAACCGACATGAAAAGATACTTAACTTCACTAGCTCTTAGGGAAATATAAGTCAAAACCATAATGAGCTACCATGTTACACCTGTTAGAATGGTTATTATCAACAAGACAGGTAATAACAAGTATTGGAGAGATTGTAGAGGAAAAGGAACCTTCATACTCTACTGGTGGGAATATAAATTGGTATAGCCACTATGGAAAACAATGTGGAAGTTCCTCAAAAAACTAAGAATGGAATTACCATATGACCCAACAACCCCACTTCTAGATATCTACCCCCCAAATTTGAAAACTTTTGCTAATGAAGATATACACTTAAATTATTTCCATGTCTTGGCCACTGCGAATAACACCCCAATATTTATTGCAGTGTTATTCGCAGTGGCCAAGACATGGAAATAATTTAAGTGTCCTTTGATGGATGATTGGATAAAGAAGATGTGGTACATATATACAATGGAATATTACACAGCCATTAAAAGACATGAAAAACTGCCATTTGCAACAACATGGATGGATATTGAGATTATCATGCCAAGCAAAACAAGTCAGACAGAAAAAGCTGAGAACAAAATAATTTCACTCATATGTGGCATATAAAACTGAAAGCAACCAATGAACAAAACAAATAAAAATTCATTGACACAGACAACAGTTCATTGATTACCAGAGGGGAAGCAGGGAGGGGAACAGGTAGATAAGGGTAAAAGGGGTCAAATACATGTTAATAGAGGAGATTTGACTTTGGGGGGGGTGAACACACAGTGCAATATACAGATGATGTGTTATTGAACTGTGCACTTGAGACCTATGTGGCTTTGTTGACCAATGTCATAATAAATTTAATTTTAAAAAATTAATTTCATTTATGTTGTGAAATCTATGTATATACAAAAAATGTTTTATAATTTTCAAAAGTAAATTATTCCTTATGTAGGTTTATGTTTTGAAACAAGGGAAATTTTAATGCTCACTCATATATTGAAAAAATTGTTGTTGAAAATGTAGAAGAATATTATTGATTGTCCAGTAATGTGTTAAAAATAATTTAAGTTCACTCTCTTTCAATATTTATGTATTTCAATTTTTAAATAATATCTCTTTTAAAATTTTTACGAGTAAATATCTAAATTAAAAACATGAAGATCCACCAAAGAGATAACCAGTGTCAAAATTTTGGTGATTTATCTTCCTGACATTTTATGTGAATAAATGCAACAGACTAGAACAATTAGGGTAACATTGCATTTACAGCTGTCTGATCTACCTTGTTACTATTATAATTATTTTTACACCATTAAATAGTCTTTGAATATTTACTTTTAATGGCAATGTAATATGCATCGTATAATTGCAGCACAGTTTACTAAGCAAAACTCATAGTATTAAATATGTGTAATGCTCCCCCAATTGTTCTATTATGAAAAAAGCTATAAAAGACATATTTATTTATAATATTTCTTGGCATCATTAAGATAATTTGCTACAGAAATTCTGAATCAAAAATACAAATTTATTTACTGTTAGAAGGCGTTTCAACATTCTATAAAATTTTCCATCTCTGCACAGTTCTGGCAGTGATAAGTATTAATAATAAACAAAATTACATCAATTTGATTTATGAAGCTCATATGAAATCTCTATTCTTGAGTGTCATCTAATGAGTATGAGCATCTTTGTTGTGTTTGCTGACTATTTGTATTTCTTCTCCTACCAATAATTTTTTCATTATACTAATGGGAAGAAAGCGATTGGTTATATATTTTCAAGCATTCATGCATTAAGGACAATTATTTTTTCTCGATCATACTTGTTTCAATTATTTTCCTATTTTTCTATTCCTTAATATTGTTTATGAAATTAAAGAAATGTGTAGAAGACTATAAATGTCTAATATTTACATATCTATGTCATATCTATGTTTCAAAATATGGTAATATCAAAAAAGAAAAAGCTAAAACATTTATTTGTACTTGCCTCAGATATATTATCATTTTTCTATGGATTTAATTTTACTTTATAAGAGATACTATTATTTGTGTCAATGTAAGAATGGACAATCTTTAAATTCTCTCTAGCAAAAGTAGATGAAATGATTAGCTTAATAAAAATGCAACAAACTAAGGAACGTCTGGCAAAATAACATGATTCAAAGTTGGTAAGAGTGGGATGAAACTGCAAAATATAGATAAGATATGAAGATTTCTTTAAAATAATCCCTCTCTCACCTTCTCTAAATACAATTGAATGTGGTATTATATTCTATATATGCTTTGTACCAGAAATATATCTTGACTCTAGTCCTGATTGATATTTCTATTATATAATTCAACATTAAATTAGATCATAATAAAAATAGCTTAATCAACATTTGTAAAAAAATTTTTAAATTATCTTTACTTTCACATGAGAGAGTAGTTTTGAGAGTAGCTCTCAAAACTACCTTTAACTAGTCCCAGAGGAATGAGCATACAACTGTGTTTGTGAAAAAATGCAATTATGTTGCAGAGATAACCTCTTGTGGCTGTGCGTTTGCAGTTGGGAACTTTGACTGCTGAAAAGAGGAAAAAAAAATAGATACAATGTAAAGTATGACCGTAGCATAAACCAGGGCTTTTAAGTGGGTGTCTCCTGTATATTTTATTCAAATATGAGTGTCAAAATTATCCAGAATAAAAGAATAAATCAATGAAATGGATTTTCTTGAATATTCTATGAGTTATCTCCGTAGTATATAATGAAATTCAACTTAAACTTGTCAGTTTATGCAACTTAACCTTTGCCTCTCATTAACTGCATCATTAAAAGTGAGCAAGAGTGCTGGATAAATATCAATTAAGATAATGCATAATTACAAAAGAGTATGGAATTCTTGAGAAGAGAAAGGTTAAGTGATGAGTTATTATCATTACATTTCCATTCATGAAATAAAATTATATTATTATTTAAATAAGAAAACCAAATTGCTTTTGTATTAACCTGAGCAATAATATTTGCTTACTATAATTTTGAAATCCAAAAACATTTGATAAATGTTGGCACTTAAACTTTGAATCATATTAGTTTTAATTAATCAGTAGGTCTTATTTAAAATACATAAGATGCACTAATGAAAGAATAATAAATATTGAACTAAACTGAGAAGCTTCCTGACTTTTATATAGTTTATATATCTATCTATAGACTATTAGTGAATAATTATTATTAAGAGAATCAAAAATGAATCACACTCAAATCATTGTTATAAAAGGATGTCTATGAGTGATTAATTATTACTGATTAAAACCAATAAAATCATAAATGATGTCACAATGGGATCATTTAATTTAACATTAAGTTAAAGAGAAGTGATGAAATAAAGTTAAGATTAATTGGAATAAAGTAGATACTGATTGGGATCTAAGAAGAATTAAAGTTTAAAGATAATAGAAAAATTTGTCAACTTTATTTGCATAAAACAGTCCTAGGACCACCTCATTCAAATTGGTTTCGGAAAGAAAGAAACATTTAGCAGCAAAATTGATCACAATTGGTAGGAGTTAAAATTAGAAAAATGTTTCTTAGAGGAGAATGAGAATGACACATGGCATCTGACACATATTAGGAGTTGAATAAACGGCAAATAAAATTTGACGGAAAATAGGTGAGGAAATGCAGATCAAAACTTCATCTATTTCCGATAGGTGTTTATTGAATGTCAGATTTAAAATAGCTACTCAAACAAGATATTATAATCAATTAATCGACATCTAATTTGATATTTATATCTTGCTGTGTACAAATTAGGCACCTGTGTATACTCCTGAAGGTTAATACATTCATATGAATGCAGTTACAATTTTAGTATTTATAAAATTCTAAGTTAATTAAATGGTGCACAGAGTAATTAATTGCATCCATTTACATGGGTCTTACTATGTATTGTTATGACTCTTTCAAAAATTGGACTGAAAAAATCCTCACTTAGGAGGAAAATAAATATAAAATTGAAATACAGTGCTGTACTTCATTTAAAATTTATATAAAAGTTTTTAAGATTAACAATAAGAATGCAAATAATGTGATTAAAAACGGGCATAAAACCTGAACAGATATTTCACCAAATAATATATACAGATAGCAAATAGCATATGAAAAAATGCTCAACACTATTTGTCACTAGAGAATTTTAGATTAAGTATTAGTGAAATACCACTATGATTTCAATTATATGACATTCTGAAAAAGGCAAAACTATAGCGATAGTGAAAACATCATTGGCTGCTAGGTTTTCAGAGGAGGGGGATTGAAAAGTTAGAGAACGGGGATTTTTAGAGCAATGAAATTATATTATATAATACTATGATAGTGAATACATTACACATGCATTTGTCAAAACCCATAGAACTTTTTTTTTTTTTTTAGGTGAGGTGATCTTAGGTTGACCTCACAGATTGGAAGGACCTTGTCAGCTTCAATCCCTTATTTTTTTATTTTTTACGCCTACAGCACCTGGTCTTCCTAGGTGGTCTCCCATCCAAGTACTAACCAGGCCCGACCTTGCTTAGCTTCCAAGATCAGATGAAAACCCATAGAACTTTAAAGCACAAGAGTGAATGTTAATGAACGCAATTTTTAAATAAATTTAGCTGGTCAGAGGATTCCATAATGGAATGCAGAATATACAAATAATCTAACTATATCATAAATATACAAAATAACCACAATGAAGGTGATAAGGAAAGAATATGCAGGCCTAAGTAATTTTGTAAATGAATAGAATTTGTAAGACTAAAGAAAAAAAAACTGTATATAAATATTGTATCTAAGTACTTTACTTGATGAAATTGTTTATAAAGGGGCATAAGTTAAGATTCTGATAACACTATACATGTATAATGGAATTAAATAATTAAGTAAATGAATGACAGATGGTGTAAGTCAAGTTTCTTTCTACTAGATTGAGAGGTTATATATCAACATCGGGAACAGAAGAGAATGATCCACATAGTAAAGGATTAGAATTGGAAACGTTAGTATGAACTCATGTTTAGCTCTATATAGATATAGATGTTTACATATAGAAATTTTTAGATATGCATATTTATATGAATAGTATGTATGTATATGTATATATACATACTTAATTAAGGAGAACAATTAACCTCATGGCTCTCTCTCAGGAACTAACAACAACATGCCATTTAAATTCTCCTTTGGAAGAGGCCTGAAGGTACCTCTATGCACTTCATTTGACCTAGAAGGTAATTTTAATTCAAGAAAGGAAAACCTTAAGCCCACACTGAACACAAAGCCATATCTTCTGATCCTGTTTTACTTTGATTTCTTACTCTTGTACCCTTGTGACCATTTTTCAATCTTGAGAGTAAATTGTTATTTTGTATATTCATAAACCCCAATATTTAGAAACAAATAGCATTTGCAAACTATAAAATGACCCTCAAATCCAATTTATGGTCACAATCATGTATTCATGTATAATATCAGGGTTTGTACATATATATAGTGCAAGGGTTAGTCAGGTTTTGTAAATGTCTGAGCCAGGCTGAGTATAAAAACAGAGAGTCGTGATATAAATAAAATATTGGTGAGTGCTTGACCTGCACAAAAAAATAATTCACTAATTTTGACAGTCTATCAGCCAAAGAAAACATTTGGATAATTGGTTTAGCCTAGGGCTGCTGGTATAGAAACTGTCTGCTGGAATGCCCTTTCTTTGAGGTTAGAGATTGATTGTGCTTATACTTTTTAATATTCCCAGTACCATCACTGGACTTGGTATTGGTACTCAATAAATATTTCTTAATTTCCTGACTGAATGAATGAAGGGAACAATTCTCTCAAATCTCTTATTTGTTATCTTTAGCTCAAATTACCCCAAATGACCATCTACACTTAACATTAACAAGATTTCAATGTTTAAGTGTTCCTGATTGCCAGTCTGAAGTAATTATACACACACGTACACACACACGTACGCATACACATGCACAAACACACATACACATAAAATTGTTTAACAAAAAAATCAAGAAATTTGAGGACTAATATTATTGGGTATCTCAAGTATATAAGGTGTTGAAGTATCTGTTCTCTTAAATAAATTTAGTTTTAGGTATTAAAGTCAAAGAGCTTTTCTAAAACTACATGTTACAAATACACGAAAATATATTAATGAATGAAAAAGATTCTGAATGTTTATTACTTTGATATTTTATGTGATATAAACTCGATCATGGTAGATCAAATATTTTCTTCTCCAATTTTTGTCAACATTTCTAATAGCTATGTCATTTCCAAAAATATCTGGTTTTATTTTAGCAAATCTAAACTAATTTTCTGTTCTGTTTGCTTGTCCTAAGTAATAATGCTCTCTATCATAGTGTACTCAAAATTATTGATTTCTGAGTTCCTTATCTATATATGTGTATACTATCTAAAATCAAAGTGCAAACAGAAATAACATGTCAAACTTCTATTTTTAACATGAAAATCTGCAATAAAAACTGATAGAAATTATTGACATGTAAGTGAACCTTAAGAGTAAATATCATGGATTCAGTTTGAATATAACTAAATCTGAGCCATAAACAAAATAGCAATCATTCCACTTGGGTTGGTTTGAACAAATATTACTGAAGGTCAAGGATTTAAAGTTAATTTTTCAAGTTCCCCAACAATTTTCTTACTCTCCGAGTCAAATTTCATGAAATAGACTTTCATATGTTCTTATATTGCTAGGAAAAATAGCTACCCATGTTAGTGTTCAGAAATGTTGCTATTGTGAGACTACATATTAACAGAAATTAATAACATGTAACACCAAAATGACACAGTTCTATTCCTCTCCCAAACACAAACATACACTTGAGCAAAGATGCTTCTACCCACATATGGAGGGCATACATATATTTTCAGTTAATAGATTACATCTTACTTCATTGTGAATTTAAAGCAATTAGAAGAGAAATTCCACAGACTTCCAACACCTTACCTCCCTACCTTTTAGAATCAGAGCCATATATATTATTCCTGTTGCCTACTATCAAGGATGACTTTTACATGATCCTATATCATTCCAATATCCCTGTGGTACTAAATCTACCCACCTAAAGATACTACCTATAGCAATTTTGTCCTTTTTCTCTCTCCAACATAAAAATTTCCCTTTTGTCTGGATCATTGTCATTACCATTCAAACATTTCTTAATTCTTTTTAATAAAAAAGAGGAAAAAAATTCTTGATCACACATTTGAATAAGCTACCACTTAATTTTGCAATGATGCTCCTGAAAGGGTTGTCTATATTTACTTTCTCCAATTCCTTTTCGTCCATACTCTCTTAAATCTAGTCTTCTCTGGCTTTCATGCCCAGCACTCCAACCAAAATTGTATTTATTACAAAAGCCAAGTTATCCACATTGTTGATTCCAATAGTCAGTTTCTGGACCTCATTTCATTTGTGCTACCAGCAACATTTGGTGCATTTGATCATTCTCTTTTTCTTAATCCCTTTCTTCACTTGGTTTCCAGGACTCCACATTTATTTTGTTTTCTTCATACATTATTTGCTTTTCTTACACCACTTTACTGGGTATGTTTTCACTATAGTTACCCTGGTCACAGTCATGATCACCTCTTTCCTAAATTAGTACAATAAGTCCCTAATTGCAATGTCTGCTTCTATTTTTGCCTCCCATCCCCCCTCTTTAGTCAACAGCTTCCAGGATAACTCTTTTAAAATCTTAATCAGACCATATCTCTTCTCTACTCAAAACCCTGCAATGGCACGCATACACTTAGAGTAAAACATTTAATCCATAAAATAGCCCACCAGTCCCTTTATGACTTAACTCTCCATTATTTCCCTGAGCTTATTTCTAGTACTCTTCCTTTTAATTACTTTGCTACACTGATCTTGCTGTTCCTTGAAAATGCAAGGTTCTCCCCTGCCTTAGAATCTTTTCATTGCCATAAATGCCACAGAAATTTCCTAGCATACTCTATCATCTTCAAGATTTGCTCATTTATTACTTTTTATGTTTTAATTTAACCCTCATTTCAATCCTGGCATACCAATTTCCCTTACCATTATCTACCTTTTATTTTTCCATCCATTTGAAAATAACCTTGTGACATACTATATATGTACTGTTGTCCTTTATTAAACTATTCTACTATAAGTCTACAAGTGCAGAACTGTTTTTTTTTTAGTTCCCTAAAAACCCTCAATACATGAGACATAGTGGTTGCTACAACACCACTTATTAGAAGAAAAATTTCTCACAGCATGCCCTCATTTATGTCATATGTTCATGAACCTAATTATATCATTTAGCATTTCTTAAATTATTCTATGTGTTTTTATAATCTGTCTCATGCTTATAGTTAGTGTACTGTAATGGTAATGTTTTTTTTCTATATTGTGCAAAATCATGCTCAGTCAGAGAATCAAGATTTGACTGTTTTTACCAGCTACCTGCATTATAGACTAACTAACATATTCTATGATGTATTTGAAGTTCACTTTAGGGCTATTAATGTAGTTTTTCATGAAATTTTGGATAACATATATGTGTGCTTTGACTCATGCCTCATTAAACAGAAAAAGACATTTTTTTTTAATCTCTATCCTAACCCTGTACCTTAATTTTACAGGTTTTTTTCATGCCTTTCTACAGTCTTACACATAGTGGTCAAGTGTATACTCTAGAATTAGAGTATTAGCTTAAATACTCACTACAATGGTTTGGGGTTTCTGCAGTCCTCCATTAAGCATAAGATGATAGTTCTAAGAACTGCCTTATCTAACATGCAGTGGTATAAACACTTGGAAAGTTAATTCCTTTATCAATGTCACAGCTATGTTCTCAGTAAGGAACTGAAATGTCTGAGAACCTTTCTGAAATTAGAGCTAATATTTGGTACCATTTTAATGCTAAATTCTGTATCATAAAGGACATCTTCGCAATTATAAGCAATAGTATGCTGGAACCAATTCACATACTTCTAAATCTATTATCTAGATTGTGCTATGTAAATTCTAAATATCTTCCTCATGAGGCAAATCTCCTCTCCACTTTGTTAGATGTGTTCTCTATAGGTCACAGTTCTTGATGGCTAATAGACACCAGTTCAAGCAGATTTAAGAGCAAATACAATTTATGTTTTGGGTTGCTCATACTAATGTAGGAAATACTGAAACCAGTCTTGGAAAACCAAGAGGAATAAAGGAGGCTTTAAATAATAAGTCAAAAAAAGTTTTAGAACTATTTGGATAAGACTTCATTTCTACTGCTACCAAACACATATGCATCTGACTTTAATGTAAACAGGGCCAGCACTGGATAATGGGAGCCCCAGAGGCTCTATTGCAACTGTTTCTTCTGGAAATTAGACATTACCTTTGTTGCTGATCCAGAGTTGATTTGCCATCTTCTATGCTTCTTTTTATCAAAATATCTCAATGCAGAGCCTAGGAGTCTGGGTTTGACTTCCTACGCAAGAGAAGCTGAAAAAATAAGTATCTGGTTTATCCTGTTTCTATAGTTGAAGGTAAACTCGTCTTAGCACCAAACTTCATGAAGTGGTTAATTTCCCAAATATATGAAGGATTTCAGAATATTTTACCAATAATAATAAAGTTTGGTTCAATTTCTGCTACATATTTTACCAATCAAATTAATATTTAAAAACTTAAAGCAAGAGATATCTGCACCCTCATATTCATTGCAGCATTATTCACAATAGCCAAGATATAGAAACGAGCTGAGGGTCCATTGACAGAAAAATGGATAAAGAAAATGTGGCGTGCAAATATGTATGTGTGTGTGTGTGTGTACACACACACACACACACACACACACACACACATACACAATGGAATATTATTCAGCTGTAAAAAAGAAGAACCATTTGTGACAACATGGATGACCTTTGAAGACATTATGCTGAATGAAATTAGACAAAGACAAATACTGTCCAGTCTCACTTATATGATTGACTAAAAAAGTCAATCTCATAGAAACAATGAATAGATTGTTGGTTGCCTGAGGCTGGGGCGGGGATGAAGGAAATGGGAAGATATGGGTCAAAGTGTACGAACTTCCAGTAATAAAATGAATAAGTTCTGGAGATTTAATGTACAGTATGGTGGCTATGGTTAACAGTATAGTATATTTGCAAGCTGTTAAGAGAATGAATTTTAAATGTTTGCACCACACACACAAAAGTTGTAATTATGTGAGGTGATGGATGTTAATTAATCTTATTATGGTAATAATTTTGCAATATATGCATGTATCAAATATCACATCATACACTTTAAAATTACACAATGCTATATGTCAATTACATCCCCCAAAAGTTGAGGAGAAACATAGAGCAGTATTTTTTAATTGGTCTATAAAATAATATCTTTTCATCATTAAATATTCAAATACTTGTACCTAGAGATAACTACTGCTAATATTTTGATGAACATGCTTTCAGATATTTCTCTGTATGCTCAGTAACATGTGAACTTGATTCCTAGCCTAGTATCAGTTTCAAGGTTACACAGTGTCCTTTGGGGAGATGAATCCAACCTTTCTCCATGCAGTCATGTGCAATTAAGCTGTTAGCACACTCAGCTTCAATTTAGGATATTAATTATAAAAGTGACTCTATCTCCATTTCCAGGGAATAGTTCAGGAAAAGGACAGACACAATGCAATTTTTAAAAATCTACTTAAAATTCTAGGAAATTTTCTCTTTGGTTTTAGAATAATAAGCCATTGTAAACCATTATAGATAGACATAAGAACGATGAATGTAACACTGATCACAATTAGCAGACATTCTACAATCAAAACAGAAAAACTTCTAGAATAAAGTTAGCAAAGTACAGCTGAAAATAAAATCACTGGAAAAATCTGGTCCTATGAAAATATTAGTAAACTTCTGGATCAAACCAAAACTGAAAGTCTTGGACTTAATCGTATATAATCAAAAAGATTATTTTGTGGCATAATTTACTTTTATTGGATTCTCTGTTGTTGTAGGTCATAGAGCCTTAACAAATAGAGCAAATTAGATTATGCATGTACACACACAGAAAATTATACAATACATATCTTTACAACATTTAAACCTTTTGAGTTACTTTTACAAGTCTCGAAATAAATGAGTTAATAGATTGATTTTAAACATGCGCAGTTACAGTTTTCATAAATTTTTAGCAATGCATAGAATGCATCTATGTTATTTTATTTTATTTCAGTATGTACTTATTAATGGTTGTCTAGAATATCTAGTTTTTTGTTTTACTTCATTTCTTTATTATAACAAATTCTTTAGTGGCAAGATCTTGACATGCCCCTTTGTGCAATTATTTTATTAACTCTGCAGAATGATTACTAGCTAGAAGTATGACATGTGAGTCAACCAATATACATATTTTAAAATTTCAAAATTATAACAATGCCTTCCATAAGTTTATAATGACTCATATGCTTATGTGCATGAAAATATTTATTTTGCAAAATGCTAATTCAGACTTGATATTGGACTTGATATTGTTAAACATGCTGATCTAAAAGGAGAAAAACATTATATTATTTGTTAGTTTTTATTTCATTGCCTATACAAGGGCCAACGTCATTTTTACATTTGTTTACTTCATTTGTAAAATGCTTGTTTATAACTTTTATCCGCTTACTCTTTGGAGTGTTTATGTTTTCTTGTTGATCTGTAAGTTCTCAATGCATATGTTATATTAACACTGCATTTTATGACTTGAAAATACCATTCTTTTTATACATAAATGTGTTTATTGCTGCCTTATATTCATTTTGGTGTAGCTGAAGCTATTAAGCTTTCTTACATGGTTTTTAGTTACTGCCATGCTTAGTTATTAAATTTTAGTGTATCATTTTCTTCCTCTAAATTATGATTTTCAACTGTTTTCAGTCCATTGGGCATTTTAAAATGTTTGAAAATTCTCTATCCTCTCAATGAAAATCAAATGAACTCTGAGAAAGTAATGTTAATCAACAGAATTAAATAGAATATGTTATTGTGTTTTATGTGGTTTAAGTAAACTATCAATGAAGCGATGTCTGTTTATAAAATTATGATTAATTCATGCCATAATTAAGTAAAGTTTTCATCTTGGTTTTTGATTTGTAATGTTTTAATATCTTGGTATTTTTAATCTATTTTTAAAATATCAATTTTATTGTTAGAGAAATATGGACTAAATTATGGTTGTGGAAATATAAGACTATTCATATGAACCATATAGAAAATATGTTTAAATAATTTGCAAGCCACAAATAAAAGTATCATAATATTGTCTTTATTCTTGTTTGAAGGGCTTATATACATATTCTTGTACATTTCCATATTGCCATAACATAATTCTTACTAGGTAATAACTATCATGAGGTATACCTAGTGTGAACTTCATAAAAGACCAACTGTCCAGTGTAAAAACTTTACCAGAGACTTTTATCCACATAGGCAGAGATGTAGTTACCTAATATAACTACTCAGTAGTCTTTCAATCTCACATAAGTGAAAGAGAGAAAAAAAGGTAAGAAACACTTGTGAAGTTTACAGCCAAGGAACACAAGCCCACTAAAATACTGAGATTTAATAAAAAGATGATAGAATATTTGCCTTTCTCAATATCTTATCACCACTTGAACAGTTCTCTGATATAATAACAGAGAATTATAACTGGAAATAATATAAGGCACAGATTATATTTATGAAGAAGTTAAGGAAGCACACAGGCAACAAGAGAAAAAAAATGTGAAGCCGCTGACACCTACTGTTATAGCAAACATTAAATAGCCCAATTTCTAGCCAATTAATTTAATCTCACACTATTTGCCTCAGTTCTTATTACCTAATATGTCATGTCTAGCTTTCAAAAAAAAATATTATGAGTCATAATAAAAGTCAGAAAAAGGCACAGACTGAAGACACAAAGCAAGCATCTAGATATGGCACAAATTTTGAAATGATCAGACAGAGAGTTTAAAATAACTATGATTACTATATTAAGAACTCTAATGTAAAAAATGAACAATTTGCAAGAACATGTATAGTGTAAACAGAGAGATGAAAACTCTAAGAACCAAAGCGAAATAATAAAATATCAGAAACACTGTAACAATGTGACCCATACGAGTTTCATTAATAAGAGATATTTAACCCATTTCATACCCTCTTGTCAGTCTGCTAAGTGAAATTTTTGGTAAGAAAAATGTTTTTCTATTCTTCAAAATGTATCTGATATTTTTATGATGAGTCAAGAGGATCTTACATTGTGTTAACACGTTGGTACTCATGCTTGAGATTTTATGTGCCTGAGTTATTGCAACATTGCCTTGACAAACTATGTACTCACCAATAGTTATCGAAGTGTATTAAATATACATCGTGTGTGTGCATATATTTAAAACAAAGCCAGAAACAATTATAGAATCACATTTTTAGTTTTTGTGGCATACAAATAAGAAAATAAAGAAATAAAATCTTTCAGAAAGCAAACTACAAATTAAAGAGATCCACTTCAGATCAAAAGACACACAGACTAAAAGTAAAGGGATGAAAAAAGATATTTTGTGCAAATGGAAATTTAAAAAGAAGCTGGTATCAAACTATATTATAAGGCTATAGTAATCAAAAGGCATAGTACTGGCATAAAAACAGACACATAGATCAATGGAACAAAATAGAGAGCCCAGAAGTAAATCCATCCTATATGGTCATTTAATCTATGATGAAGGAGGCAAGAATATACAATAATTGTATGTTGTCAAATAATAACAATTTGGAGGTTCCTCAAAAAATCAGTATATTCAATAAATGATGTTGGGAAAACTGGACAGATACATGCAAAAAATGAAACTGGACTACCTTCTTACACCATGTACAAGAATAAAATCAAGTGGAGTAAAGATTTCAACGTAAGACCCAAAACCACAAAACTCCTACAAGAAAACTCTCTGACATAGCTCTTAGTAATATTTTTCTGATATATCTTCTCAGGCAAGAGAAAAAAAAAATTAAAAAAATGGAACTACATCAAACTAAAAAGTTTTTGCACAGCAAAAGAAACCATCAACAGAACAAAAAGACAACCTACTGAATGGGAGAAGATATTTGCCAATGATACATCTGATAAGTGCTTAATATCTAAAATTTATAAAGAACTCATATGACTCAACACCAAAAAAACAAACAAATAAGTCAGACAGAGAAAGATAAATGC
This sequence comes from Pteropus medius, assembly GCF_902729225.1. Classification (NCBI taxonomy): domain Eukaryota; kingdom Metazoa; phylum Chordata; class Mammalia; order Chiroptera; family Pteropodidae; genus Pteropus; species Pteropus medius. The sequence goes on from NW_024355205.1 coordinate 11,484,334, forward strand.
CATATGATTTCACTTAAATGTGGTATCTAAGGAACAATAAGAACAAACTAATCAAAAACAGACTCACAGATATAGTGAACAATTTGGTGACAGATGGGGGAGAGGGGTTGGGAGGCTGGGAGAATGGGGTGAAGGGTTAAAGAAGTAGTTGATAGTTGAGCACAGGGATGGGAAGCATGGCAGAGAGATTGCAGTTAGCATTAATATGATGGATAAGTGGAGGGCCAGGGGAGGAGGGAGCAATTGGGGGATCATTTTATGAGCATTATAGATGTCTAACCAATGTACTGTATACTTGAAACTAATTTAAATAAATAAATTTATTTTTAAAAATCCAGTTAAAAAATGGTCAAAGAGTCTGAATAGGAATTTCTCCAAAAAGGACACATAGATGGCTAATAGACATATGAAAAGATGTTATCATATCACCAATCATCAGAGAAATAAATGCAAATTAAAACCATAATGTGATATCACCTCACATTTATCAGAATGGCTATCATCAATAAATCAACAAACAACAAGTGTTGGTGAAGATGTGGAGAAAAAGAAATCTTTGCGCACTGTTGGTGGGATTGCAAAATGGTACATACACTATGAAAAACAGTTTGGAGGTTCCTCAAAAAATCAAAAATTGAACTACCTTTCGACCCAGCAATTGCACTTCTGTATATTTACCCGAAGAAAACCAAAACACTATTCTAAAAGATATATGCATCCCTATGTTCACTGCCGTGCTATTTACAGTAGTCAAGATATGGAAGTAACCCAAATACCCATTAATAGATAATTAGATTAATAAGTAACGATACAGATATACAATAGAATATTACTCAGCCATAAAAAATGAAATCCTACCATTCTCAACGATATGGGTGGACCCAGAAGATATTATGCCAAGTGAAATAAGTCAGACAGAGAAAGACAAATACCATATGATTTTACTTATATGTGGAACATAAGAACAAAATAAACAAAATGAAAACAGACTCATAGATACAGAGAACAAACTGATGATTGCCAAATGAGAGGGGTGAGGGGAGGTGAAAAAGTTGAAAGGATTAAGAAATACAAACTGGTAGTTACAAAATAATCATGGGGATGTAAAGTAAGCATAGGGAATATCTCAATAAATTGTAATAAACATGTATAGTGCCAGGTAGGTACTAGACCCATTGTGGGGATCGCTTCATAAGTTATATAAATTATATAAATTATATATATGCTGTACACATAAAACTAATATAAAATAATATTAAATCTCAATGCTAATTGAAAAATAAAATTTTAAAAATAAGAAAAAATTCAAAAAAATTAAGATAAAAATTTTTTTGAAAAAAATTTTCAACAAAATATGAATAGATATAAAAATATGCTATATCTCAATCGGAAAATGTGAATCAAAACCATATTTTCTAAAATGAGTTTCTATGTGGTTCATATACATTAATAATAATATTAATAATAATGATTAATTGAAAAGTGTATGAAGCAATGGAACTAGTTTGTACTTCTGGAGATGTCTAAAATGATATAGCTGTTTCACATATTAATGTGACAAAATCCAAAGTGTTACCTGAGAGTCTATGTTTAAAATTCCTTTAAATATCTTCGCATTTCTCTCTTCGTATGCATAGTTACATTAGCGAATGTCTCCTGGTTTCACTGAGAAAGGCTAAGGGGAAGAACCAAAGTCCAAACATCAGAAATCATTATAGGAGAATTTCACATGGGTATCTAATCTCCCATTCATTCAAGGAGTTCTGAGTCTTTGGATTCACACATTTCTGGAAATTAGTTAGATACATACACACACATACATATTTTTCAGTTATGCAATCAAAAAAAAATTGTAGTTAAAATAAATCCTCCTTTTCAGTCCTTAGGGTCATGAACAATAGAGTCTACAAAGATCCCTTAAGGCAGATTATTTTAGTAACTAATCCAGCTCTGCAATCTATTGTTGCAACCATACCTGGCCTATGAAGTTACAAGCCACTATTTGATCTCCAGTCCTTAGGGTCCTCTCATTCCCCTGATTGCATTTGGATTGAATCTATTTAAACTACAGAACATTCTACCAGTGTCTACGGTCTACAGAAAACTGCCACAAAATCACTTTTCAAAGATGATGACCTCCCATCCTCTCCCCTACTATGTCCCTATCCCTCAGTGAAGGGAATATCTTTAGGAAATAGATGGGCCATGTTAAATTCACCCCAGCATTTTTATTTCTACCAAAATTCTTTGGGTATACTTCTCAGCATAGTACTTTGATTTGCTGGTATTTTCACTTAATTTACCGTAGACTGTGCTACCTGATCAGTAATATGAAACTCTTACAATTGTTTATACTACCACTTGGTTTATTGGTTTATACTACCAATATTAATTCAGCAAAATCTGTAATTATGTAATTAAAATCCCCCCTCACTTCATTCCCTAGGTTTTTTATAATATAAATTTCTAATGTAAATCGCTAAAAAGAAAAAAAAAAAACAGTAAAATCTGTTAGAATAATACCTCTTTTCACAGTTGTCTTTAATTGACAATCCCCAGAGAATTTTAAGCTGTTACCTAATTCACCTGGCTAAATTTCAAAATCAGCTGGCGAGATTAAAAGATTTCTGATGCCCAGGTCATTCCGCAAGGTAATTATATTGGTATTTTTGGTGAGCAATACCGGTGTTAGGACTTTTTAAAGCTCCCTATGTAATTCTAATGCACATAAAAAAAAGTTGAGAAATGCTGCTTAATAGACTGAGGACAGTGATAAATGGGGACTGTAGTAGGCTAAATGTTGACCCTCCAAAAGGTATGTCCACATCCTAATCTTCCGAACCTGTGACTATTACTTTATATGGTCAAAAGTAAATATCATCTTATATAGGAAAATATGTGATTAAATTAGTTTTTAATAAATTAAAGTAAGTGATCTTGAAAGGCAGAAATTTTCCTGAATTATCTGTGTGGACCCTAAATAGAATCACATGATTCTTATAAGAGAGAAGAAGAATCAGTTTAGTGACAGACACACAGAGAAGAAGACATCCACAGAGGAGAAGGTGATATGAAGATGGAGGCAGAGATAGAAGTGCTGCAGACACAAGCCAAGGAATGCCAAGGATTGCTGGTTGCTACTAGAAGCTGGAGAAAAAGCATGGCATGGATTCTCCCCCAGGGCCCTTTGATGAGTATGACCCTACTGAAAATTTTATTTCAGACTTCTGTCCTCTAGAACTGTGAGAAAATGAATCTGTCTTTTTAAGGTGCTAAACGTGTGGTTATATTTTTAGGCAACCACATGACACTAATACAAGGAATAATAAGAAATAAAATAATTTTATTTTTCAAGGAAATTTCCACACCTTTAAGGCAGAGTCAATATAGTCTTATCAGCAATGGCTAATAGAAAACACATAGTACATATGTTGTATTTAGGAATGCCCTATGCATTTGCTGCACACCCACCAATAGCAACAGGTTATATATAAAATCTCCAGCAAATCCATGTCTCCCCATCTTTTCATCATTTGCACAGAGATATATTTTGGCCTGAGAGCAAGCAGCTGGCTGAACCATGGGAGGGGCTCCAGAAGACAGACTCTAATCATGGCAAAGGAGCTAAGACCATATATTCAACTATGTAATAATGGACACTTCTGGCACAGGAAATAATCTTCAGTAAATTGAGCTGAGGAGCTCAACTAGAAAGTGTGAATAGCAATATTGGTGCTGTTAGTTGGAGGCTCTGTCGAATAAGAGTCCCACGACTTTAGCCTTCTGCTAAATGACCAAAAGAGGGGAGGAAATAAACACCCCCAGCCTCTATCAGAGTTTATCTTTTTTTAACACTATATTTTGAACTGATTTAATTCTCTCAACAACCCTATTTCATAGGTGTTATAATTATCCTCATTTAAAGATGGAGAAATTAGGCTCAGAGTAGTTACTTAACTTGCTCAATGACATGAAAATGTCAATGGCAAAGCTCATATTTGAGTGATGTAGACTGGCTCTCCCATTTGTGTTCTTAATTACAATGCTACTCTGCAGCAGTGGGGACTCACTGTTCGATGTGTCAGGTATGGTGGGCCAGGGCCACCTTCCCAAATATGTGACCCCAAGCTTGAAAGGGTCCCACGACTGGTTTAATGCACCTTGATACCTTAATTTTAGAACAAAGGGCCCCACATTTTCATTCTGCACTGGATCCTACAAGTTATATAGCAGTCCTGCTCTCAGCCTTTGGAATTCTCCTAAATAGTTTAATTCTATTCTCAGATTTCCATTCTTTATTATACAAAGTACTTATGTGCACATGACATCTAGTAATAAATTACGAAGAACTGTATTTCAGCGATTCTAAATGTATACTTTAACATCGCTTTTAAACATTGATTTTTGAATGCATCTTTCAAACATTCACTGTTGGTCAGGTGGCAGTCCTGATTTAGTTGCTATTATCTACATTTGTACAAAGACTGCTTTTCATAGTTACTAAATCAAGCTATCTACATTGTTGGAAAACATGCATTGTGTTTAATTGCCACTCAAATGTCTTCAAAAAGATTAATCTAAGTTAAAAAAAAAAAACTATGAATTATCACTGGACAGCCTGTTAAAAAGCAAAACTTAGTTTATTTGACCTCACTGCAGTAAGAGAAAACACCTGACAGAGTCGTTGAACCATCTCAGCAAGGGGAAGTCATAGTTGGATGTATATAGGGTTTTGGGGAGTCTTGGCTCATATGGTTTAAGGTGAATCTTTAAGACAGAGAACTGATGTAGACTGGGTAAAGTTGGTGAAGCTTTTGTCTCATTCATCCTGGGTTTCAGAAATTTCCTGAAGTAAGGTGTAAAGTCATTTTTGAGTTTACAGATTTATCTTTCCTGAAACAAACTACAAAATCAAGGCATACAAGTTACCTCAATTGGTTTTTAAAACTAAAGTTTACTGTATTCACAGAAAGTATATGGTACACTAATGAGAGCATTGCTACAATTTCATAATCTGTTACAGAGCAAAAGCCAAATGCTTGACATCCCTGCTACTTGCTACTCAAATATTGGCATCATCTGGGATTTGTAGCTAACGAGGCATCTTAGTTCTCATTCCTTCACCTCCAGTTTTAATAAATCATTTTATTAAATGCTTTTTAACAGATCCTCATTTTATTAGGCTGGATCCTCAAGAGAAACAGACCAAATATGTATGCATGTGTATATATAATTTATTATATATTATATATATGATTTATTATAAAGAACTGGCTCATGTGGTTATGGAGGCTAAAAAGTCCCAAGAATGCAGTTAGTAAACTGAAGACCTGGGCAAGCCGAAGGTATAGTTCCAGAGCCCGTCTAAAGACAGGAGGGGAAGGCAGATGTCGCTGCTCTGAGACAATCAGGCAGATAGAGTGAATTCTCTCTTAACCTTTTATTCTATTCAGGCCTTCAACAGATTGCATGAAGCACCCCCCAGAATACTGAGGAGAGCAATCTGCTTTACTCAATATACAGATTCAAATGTTAAACTCTTCCAGAAATATCCTCACAGATACACCCAAAATAATATCTAACCAAATACCTACACACCTTATGGCCCAATTAAGTGAACACATAAAATTAACCATTATATCTATGGCCATGCCACCTTGAACAAGCCCGATCTCGTCAGATCTTGGAAGCTAAGTAGGGTGGGGCCTGGTTAGCACTTGGATGGGAGACCACCTAGGAAGACCAGGTGCTGTAAGTGTAACAAATAAAAAATAGGAGATTGTAAGTTGACAAGGTCCTTGCAATCTGTGAGGTCAACCAAGGGTGGCCTCACCTAAAAAAAAAAAAAAAAAAAAATTAACCATCACACTCATGATTTATATGCACGTAAAACACACTAGTTAAAGATATCACAGAAATAAAGCATCGCACAAGTAGAAGAAGCTGTGTTAACTTTTAACACCAAATTGGGTGCAACAGGGTAGCTTATCAAATTTAATATATTTCAGCTGGAGGCAAAATAAATTGCCAACTCCTTTAGAAGAGAGAAATTAAAATTTAAAGAGCCAAGAAGTTAGTAAGATAGATTGACATGACAGGCCAGACCAGTGTTCCATTGTTGACACTCAGTTTTTCAGGAAATTTGCATTTTGGACAGAGCTGTTTAATTTCCATGTGATTTAACTGAACAAATAGAAGTTTAGTAAATTTAGAATGGACCAGCATCAAAACTGAAAGAAGAATGTTATGTTTGGAAGAGGCTATAATAGAACACTTCAAAAAAAAAAGAGATGCTGTTGTACCATTAATAGTCTTGGGGACATAAGGGAAAATACTGCATGGAAAAAAACAGTGTATTAATGCCTTGCAGCTGAAATGTGATTAAAAACTTCAGACATAGAATTTAAAGACACTCTAGTAATACCATAACTAGTTTAATTCCATTAGTTTCCTTTACGGACTATAAGAGTAATACATAATAAAATTTTGTCTAAATAAATGTGTAGCTCTCTAATAATTTTAAAGTAATTTACATCAGAACCTTATTTCATGGTTCAGTTGTATTTTAAATAAAATTTCATTGCAGCTTCTCACAGAAAAACTGAGTTTGCAATGCTAAGCTCATGTAGGGATCCTCAGAGGAGGTCCCCAGGGGCCAGGGCACAGCAGAGAGAAGTGAGCCTCTGCCAGGAGGTTGACCACCCTTTGGGAGCCAAAATGGCCCCAAGAGCTCCTGCTGTGCCACGTTGCAGGGGACCAGAGACTCTAGCTAGAAGATCTCCAAGAGAGATGATGCCATGGGGACGGGCTCTGGTCACCATGTTCCACCATTTGAAGGAGAAGGGCTTTGTGTGCACATTGGTGCTACAGTGCACATCCCCAGTGCCAAATGTGGTAAGCATTAAGAGTCATCGATGAAGCTGCAGTGGAGGCCCAGTGACGCTAGCAGGAACCACATTTTCTCCTCTAGGCAGCTGTTGGTGGGCCCAAAGGCCCTGAGAATGCCCGGGTGCTTCCCTAGCACCAGCTGTTTGTTGTGTTTGGGAAAATGGCTTCAGCTTTGAGAGCCGCTCTGAAATGCCCCACGAACTTGAAGAGCTACAGGATGTCCCACTCCTTCAGAACTAGCTCCACTTCAGCACCTCCCAGTAGCACTCAGTGCTGTTCTCCACATATAAATTATGTTCTCTCAATTTATCATTTGGCAGAATATCCATTATTTTCTGCTTTTCTGTCCCCCCCTTCCCCACTTTTTTAATATTCCTTCGAACAGCAGAGCTTCCTATGGCCCTCCCGCTGCTCACGCAAACAGTTAGCCAGGAGCAGCTGGAAACCTTTCCTGTTGGGCACAAGAACAAAGTCACGTGGCCTATAAATAGCCAGTTGCAGTAGACTTTCTCAGGGGCTTTTATCTGTTGGGCGTCCAGGAAGTCCTGCAGGCCTGGGATAACCACTGCTCCCAGTGAGTCATGCCCAGCGATTTCTCACTGACTGTGATCAGGGGCTCACCTTCGGCTTTCTAAAAGACTCAAGGTCAGTAATTTTGCTTTTTCGTAATGGTATATAAAATAATGGTATACTGTTTTAATAGTCTCTAGCGTCTTCACTTTAATGAAATGGAGCAGTAATTCAGCAAATCATAGGGTTGAACTTATCACTTGCTTTCTTTACCCTGAGGCTACAGGAGAGAAGATATTATTTAGCCAGGTACACAGATAGTTCTTGGACTGATGAGTAATAAAAGCCTGTTAGCGTGCTATTTTATTTTTCTGTTTTCTATGTCATTGGTGACAGCCAATCTACCCTGCAGTTATTAAATTTCTCCTGTTCTTTTGTTTAGAGAGTAGCCAACTGAAACCCCAAAAGCTTCAGTGAGCACCTCATTGTAGTAAGTCCTCTACATCAATTTAATGAACTCTTTCATTAGTGTATATCTTGGATTGCTGAATTCTAATGCTAACACCAATTTGTACTGCAGTCTGCATTCAGCAAGATATTGTCTCAAATTGTCCCTACTACCTGAGGATCTCTTGCTGGAAGCCTATACCACCCTGTTACCAGTATTTGTATCCATCACTGATCTTGGTCGAAAATAGCAAAATCAACTACACAGAACATTAACTTATTAGAAATAGATTGTCTGGATAATATGCTTCTGCATACCATTTTATGAATTCAGAGCCCTAGATAGTATATCAACTGGCAAATCTTAGGTCATATACCCATACCGTACATGTAAGTTGTCTATGGAACAAAGACGTCTAGCATCTGAAGTGTTTGGCTTTTGTAGTAGAGAACAAGGCACTGCTTCCCAGTAACTACATGTTAATATATTCTTTAAATATGGAAAGGGCTTTCAGATGTCACTCTGGACGGAAGGTTCCTTGTGTCTTCAAATTTACCTAAGAGTTTTCTCAGGTGTATGTTAGGAAAATGGCAGGGAATGAAAAAGTTTTCCAGGCAGCAGGAATGAAACACCAACATGCACAGGTTTCAGAATTATAATTTAGGATTCTAAGATGGCAACTATCAATCCCTATTTCCACTTCTACCCAAATCCTATGAAAATGACAGAAAACGTGAGATAGAGGATCGATAGATGCATAATTCCATGAAGAACAGAAAGAAGAAACAGTAGGTGACAAGTTTTGTTTAAATTTAAAAGGCAGAAATTCTACTGATCAATGCAAGTGGAGAAAGACTGTGAGAGTTATGTTTGGTATGGAAAGCAAGAATGTGTTGTGTGACAGAAATGCAGATGATTAAAGGACGGTAGAGTGAATACCAGAACTAGATTTTTCATCCTTTCCACGTTTCCAGGAAAATAAAAGCACTGGCCGCACCAGTGTTAGTCCTCAGGTTGAAATCATTAAGGGCATAATTTGCCTTAGAAGGGCTTGGTCTCCATGTTTCCAGGAAAATAAAAGCACTGGCAGCACCAGTGTTAATCCTCAGGTTGAAATCATTAAGGGCATAATTTGCCTTAGAAGGGCTTGGTCTCTGTGGTATTGGTTCCTCATAGAAAAGGTACACTTAACTGTGGCATTGAATAGTGATTTTGACTATAAAACCAATCTATTAAATTAGACACCTTCATTAAACAGAATTCTCAGTCAGCTCTTTCAAGGGAGATATCTCTTAAGCAGAACTATGTAACCAATGGAAAAAGCTCATGCCATCAATCCATATTAATAAAATTTTATTTTTAAATTCAAAGCATACCCAAGGGTAATTTGAAAGCCATTGACTCAGCATAAAAATATGAGAGTGAGAAAAGTTTAAATATTTTAATATTTTATACCTATATTCCTCATGGCCTTAGTAAAAATGTGTGTACATGTAAACTGTAGTGGTTAGGCCTTCTTTGTTTAATAAAGAGGGAGACACTTCTTCCCCACTCTATTAGGGCATCTGCTTCAGAACACAATACCTTTTGGTTTTTAATCACAAGATCCTTGGCCTTTTGATTCTTGAAACTGAATACAAAACTCCAAGATTAATTTAGAAGGTCCCCAGGAGGAGTATTGGAAGAAATCATGAGATGTACATTTTTGCTTTTAAGAAAATGAGAGATGTTTTTATTTTTCTGTATGAATTGCATGAAATTCCGTACAGACTCTGTAACCACTCTTTTTTTACTTTACCTGCATGTTTGTCGCTACTTACACAATTGCCCTCTGCTCCTTCTATATTGGTAGGAAGAGGATTTTTGTTGACAAGATTATTTTTCTCAACAATATATATGTATGTGGGATTGTCTCTAGCCACTTAGACTATTTCTGGGAGCAGAACCTTTACTTCTAATCCATCTCTAAAAAAATCTTGTACTTAATATAATACGCACACAGTATGTACATGAGGGGATATATTGCACTAAAACAAAAAACAAATGGTGGAATTTAAAGTAGCTTTTTCAGTGTATTCTGTGATATATTTGGGAAAAACAATTTTTCTGAAGTTCCTCAAATCATGCTTTTACCTGAAATTATGCAATTTCTAGTTCATTATATGTCTACATTTGTCTGTCATATCTTGTGGCACACCATTATGTGCACCAGTATTAGCTGTGAGAATTGAGAGTGGAAATAAGTTTGTTAATGTGATGATAGCCTGCTTATTTGGTTCTGGCTTCCTTGTTTTTATCAATTAAAAATATATTTAAAGACTCAAGTAACAAGTCATATTTCTGTAATACAGCTTTAAACATGCTTATTTTTCTCATCTGTCTGAAATTTTTTCTATAATGTTTAATAAAGTTTAAGTTATGATCTGTATTTAGAAAACATGTGATTACACCATTAGATTCTTTTTTAACCCGATATCCAGAATATAAAGTTCTATTACAATTATTATGTAGAGGCTACAATCCCTGTAATTCTGAATCTTCATGGGTCCATTGGGAAAGCTTAATATGTGTATAATGGTAATGCAAATTTTATTGGGCTTCCTTAAGAAATAACTATGCTAATTATTTTCTATTGAGTATATGTGCCAGTTGGATTGTCTTACACCTCCTTAAGTGTTAATATGTTCCTGGCTACATGCTACATTGTGTGAAACATTATGGCTGTGTACCAGTCATTTTGTAACTCCCTAGGTAGTGGTGCTGACTGGGGCTCTGTGGCTACAAAAAATCTCAAACTGAAAATAGGTATCAATTCCTGCAAGAATGACTTGTTATGCCTTTGAGGATGGAGGAACCTAGTAGAGTCAATTTGCCACTAAATGGATGGTTTATCTTCTCAAGGAGCAATGACATATGAGCCATTCCAACCTGGTCTTTCTTTCTGAGAGACTGAACATTATGAGAAGGTAGAGCTAGATTGTGAGAGTCCAGGCTGTTTGGCATATGTGATCTCCATCTGTAACTGAATGATTACAACATTCCTGTACTTGTCATGCAAGATGTATAACCAGTGACAAAGCCTATCTAATGTCAATCGACTGCCTGAGTAATTTTGTCTACTTGGTATTTCAGTGCTTCTTCGATGGTGAGTACTCTCTGATGGGCATTTATACGTGTTGTGAAAATTTTCACATTTGATGTCCATTTACATTTGTCCATTCATGTGCCTCTCTCCTAGGTCTCCTTTTATTTGATAGTCCTGAAAGTCAATTTTCAGGCCATTCACCATTGCCTCAAATTCCACATGTATACTCATCTCAGGCCATATCTCTAAAGGAACAGTTGTAATGATAGAAACTCTGTTATTTGGGAAGATTTTCACTCACACATTGTCGTTCAAAGCTACTTGTAAGTGTGACTGCAACGTAGACTCCATTTTTGGTTTGCTTTATATTCTGAGCCAATCTTTCCATAAACCAAGGTTGGATTTTTTTTTTTTTTATTCCCTCATATACCATAGATACAAGGTGAGGGAAGGATGCAAATACAGTGGGTAACATGGGAATCTAGCTATGTGCTCATGCAATTTAGGTCTTCTAGTCCTGCTCTAGCTCCACTCTAGATGTACCATTTCTATCCTACAATGATCTGCTGCTGGATCTACCCAATTTAATGATGGTTTCGTGGATTATCAAAATGGTCATATATCCATCTAGGTTATTCTGGAATTTAACCTTACTAATCAGTCTGGCAGCCAGAAGAGTGGGTGGGGACAGCACATGAAGGGGCACCCTGTTGCCTTACAGGAAGAGGACTTTGCAGGGTATTCCTACATTAGGGAACTGCCAGTGCTTTTCAGGAAAGGGTGAACTCCCTCTGAAGACTCTGAGGGCTCAGAGTTACAATTTTAAAAAACATATCCACACAGATGTTACCATTCTAAGCTTCAGTAACCCAAGTTTTCTCAACTAGGGCCTTAAACGTAGCATGATAGACCTGTCTAGACTGAGCATTCAAGTCTTTGTAGCTCAGTGATCTTAATATCCTGAGTTTGCTCCACAGTTGACCCTACCTCACACTGCAAGAGCCAAGGGCCCCTTTGTAAACTACAGTGTAGGGTCTGACTCACATCTTTAGCCATACCCAGTTTATTGTCACCCCCTGTAGGGTGTCAGTCTAACTATAAATATATGCCAATTCCATTCTCTTTGGCTGTGTCGTTTGGAACTTTTCAGTTAGAATTCAAGTCTGCTTGAGAACTGGAAGATGGTAGCACAGATGTGTCATTTAAGCCTGGAATTCAACTGACAGTAAAGTTGGGAAAATAAATCATTCTATAGAGGAAGAATACAATGAAAAAATCATAAGCATAGATGGTGCAGGATGCTCTCAGGAAGGAGAGTAAACATTTACCTGGATGGAGTACACATAGTACAAAAGGGAGTCCTGTATATGTGTAGGCTGTAGCAGATTATTGAGAACCTTAAAGACTAATCTTGTGTAAGCACCAATCTAGTGCAGCTGTAGAGCTGTATTTTTAGTCTATGCAGAACCATTTCTACAGTCAGCCTAGGTATTTACTGAAAATTTTTTATTTTATTAAGGGTTACCAATATTTCATCATAGAATCCATGGAGGCATAGTGTCCTTTGTGGGCTTGTGTTTTGTTTTTGTTTTTTACGAACTTGCTAGTATCTCCTAAGGGGAAATAATAAACAGAATAAACCCACTATACCTTTCTAAAAAAGAACCTCATCCTTTAGAGAAACTCACTCTCTTCACAAATGGAGACACAGTAGATTCTTTTTGTTAGTTACATCAGGATGTCTTTGAAGCATTAAACAAATGCAGGATAATGAGAAAGGCAAAGGTAAATTTCATACATTATAGAAGTATAAATGACAAGCGTTTGCATGTAATAGGATATGTGAAATGAGGGAGATAGTGCAATTAAAGATGAAGTTGAAAGAAGGTTGGATACCAAGCTAAACAGAATGAATATGTGAATGAAACAATGCCACTAAATTCTAGTGATTTGTTTATGTATTTGGTAAAATATAAACATACTATGATTATGTTACTAAGTTACTATTTGTTTTACAAAAAAAAATATTTTCTAAGTCTTTAGCAAAGGTTAATGGAAAATATAAAAAAATACACATGCACAAATGAACATCAAGTAAGAGTTTGAGTATAATATATAATCTAATTTAATGTCAACTATTTTCAAAGACAATAGCAGCTGATGAGAATTCCTTAACTAAAAATGTGGTTGCTTATACTGAATTTGATGTTAGAAGTAATACTTTTTTTAGGATAAGTTAATATCTATGTTTAAATTCCTGTCTTACAATATTAAATAATTTTAGTATGATATTATTAGAATCTATAAACCCTATGTAAGGACATCCATACATGCACACATACCCACCTTAGCTCAATTTGAAATTAATATCAAATACTAAAATTTTTCAAAATTTAAAAGTAAATTATGTTTGAACATTGCAACTAGATTCAGCAACAATAAAAATTTCCCTTAAAATATCTATCAAAATGAATCATTTATATGGCTTCTATTTATTTGAAAACAATGTTAATAGGTTCTGACAAGACTATATCTTGACTTTATCTGAAATGAAAAGGCTTATAAAAAGGTAAATATAAATATTTTCTGTTTTGCATACCCTGCACATTTATTACCTAGGTATTTATAAGAATTTCCATTTTTGATTTTACTTGGTTAGCTATCTCCATATTGTTTTTCATAGTGGTTGCACCAATTTGTATTCCTACCAAGAATGCACAAGCATTCACTTTTCTCCACATCCTCATTAACACTTGTTGTTCCCTGTCTTTTTGATAAGTTATTCTAATAGACTTAAGGCAATATGTTATTGTAGTTTTGATTTACATTTCTCTGATTAGTGATGAACACCTTTTCATGTGTATGTTGGCCATCTAACTATCTTCTTCAAAAAACATCTATACAAATTTTTTGCCTACTTTTTAATTGGATTGATTTTTGCCATTGTTTTGTATTTTCGCTATTTTGTATTTTCCCTATTGTATTGTATTGTTTGTTGTGTCCAGAATAACCAGACCCAACTTGAGTGCTCTTAACCAGGAGACAGTTTATTAGCCGGCGGCTGTCCTTGCAAAGGAGCAGCCTCGAAATGCCAAGATACAAGGTTTTTAAGCCCCAAATCCCATTCCTCATTCTGTCTTAAACACAAAAGTCTATCTTTCTCCTATTCACTACCTGTCAACCCACTGGTCAGGTGTGCAAGCGGGAAGTACAGAAGCAGAAAGCTTGTGTTAGAATGTTATGTTCCTATGGGTGATTGCCTATGTTCCCATGGACAATAGCCAATGTTCCCATGGGCGATGGCCAAACAGTAATTTTCAGCTTATATACAATTGATTATTTTTCATGCCACGCAAGCAAGCAGGGTTACACAGGCTAAAATTGGCAGTTAGCGTATGAGCTCATTGTTACAAGTTTCATGATTAACAGAATGTGGTTAGGGGTTCCAGAAACTAGGCCTAAGTTATAGACTTCCTTTGTCCAGTTTCAGGTTTTAATTATTCTTTAACCCTTTCACATTTCAGCAGGCCATTACATTGTTCTCTATATTTTTTGGCTAGTAACCCCTTATCAGATATGATTTGCAAATATTTTCTCTCATTCTGTAGGTTGCCTTTTTATTTTGTTGATGGTTTCTTTTGCTGTGCAGAAGCTTTTTAGTTTGATGCAACGGCACTTGTTTATTTTTGCTTTTGTTACTTTTGCTTTTGGAATCATATCCAAAAAAATCATTGCCAAGACTGATGTCAAGAATCTTACCACCTATGTTTTTTTCTAGGAGGTTTATGATTTTAGGTCTTACATTCAAATGTTTAATCCATGTTGAGTTAAATTTTTTGTGTGTACGGTATATGATAATGGATTGATTTTATTATTTTGCATGTGGCTGTCTAGTTTTTCCAACACCATTTATTGAAGAGACTCTTTTTTCCCCACTGTATATTCTTGGCTTCTTCGTATGAATGTATTTCTGGGCTTTTGATTCTGTTCCATTGATTGACTTATTTTTATGCCATACCAAACTGTTTTGGTCACTGTAGCTTTGTGGTGTCGTTTGAAATAAGGAAGCATGATGCCTCCAGTTTTGTTCTTTTTTCTCAAGGTTGCTTCCACATTTTGAGGTCTTTTGTGGTTCCATACAAACTAGGATTATTTGCCTTATTTATGTGAAAAATTTTGGGGGGATTTTGGTAGGGATTATATTTAATCTGTGGATGGCTTTGAATAGAATGGACATTTTAACAATATTTTTCCAATCCATGAACATGGAATATCTTTTAAGTTATGTGTCATCTTCAAATTTTTTTGTCAATGCCTTATAATTTTCAGTGTACAGGTCATTTACTTTCTTGGTTAGATTTATTTCTGGGTATTTTATTTTGATGCAATTGTAAATGAGATTGTTTTCTTTTGGATATTCTTTATTAGCTTACAGAAATGGAAAAGTTTTGGATATTGGTTTTGGATACTGCAACATTAAATTAGTTTAACAGTTTTTGGTGGTGTCTTTAGGGTTATATATATATATATATATATATATATATATATATATATAAGTGTGTGTGTGTGTGTGTATACACACACACACACACACACACACACACACACACATATATATATAGTATCATGTCATCTGAAAATAGTGACAGTTTATTTGTCCTTTCCAATTTGGACGTCTTTTCTTTTTTTTCTTTTTTTCTTTTTTTTTGCCTAGTTGCTCTGGTTAGGACTTCCACACTATGTTGAATAAAATTGGCAAGAGTCGTCATTCTTGTCTTGTTCCTGAACTTAGAGGAAAAGCTTTTCAATGTTGAGTATGTTAGCTATGGGCTTGTCCTGTATGGTCTTTATTAGACTGAGGTATGTTCCCTCTATCCCTACTTCGTTGAGTGCTTTTATCATAAATGGATGTTGAATTTAGTCAAATGTTTTTTCTGCATGTATTGGGATAATCATATGATTTTTATCCATTTTGTTAATGTGATGTATTGCATTGATTTGCAGATGTTTAACTATCCTTGAATCTCTGGAATAAATCTCAGTTGGCCATAGTGTATGATCCTTTTAGTATATTGTTGACTTCGACTTGCTAATATACTGAAAATCTGTGTTTATTATTGGCCTGTAATTCTCTTTACCTGTGCCATCCTTGGATGGTTTTGCTATCAGATTAGAAGAGTTTGAGAAAGGTTGATATTAATTCTTGTTTAAGCATTTGGTAGAATTCACAACTGAATCCATGTGGTCCTGAACTTCCATTTGTTGGGACCTTTTATTACTGATTCAACCTCCTTATTAGTTATTGGTCTGTTCAGATTTTTTATTTCTATATGATACAGTCTTGCTGGGTTATATATTTCTAGGAATTTATTCATTTTCTAGGTTGTCCAATTTGTTGGTATATAATTTTCCATAGTAGTCATTTATGATCCTTTGCATTTCTATAGTATCTGTTGTAAATCTCCTTTTTCATTTCTGCTTTTGAGTCCTCTTTTTTCTTGGTAAGTCTAGCTAAAGGTTCATCCATTTTGTATACCTTTCAAAAAAAAAAAAAAAGAACCAGCTCTTTCACTGTTCTTTTCTATTGTCTTTTTAGTCTTTATTTCCTTTATTTCTAGTCTGACCTCTGTTATTTAATTCCTTCTACTAACTTGGACTTTGTTATTTGTTTTCATTTGCAATCATCCTGGTTTCTGAATAAACTTTTCACTCAGATAAGAAAAGATGGTAAAAAGGACAGTTATTCAAATAGTGTATATCTGTAATAAAGCATTTTAAAATATATTAAGATAGCAGAGGTAATAAGTACCAACTGTCAAAATATTTTCTTATATTTGTCTCCGTTACCCACTCCATTCTTTTGTTCTCCCAAACTGAGAGTTTTAAACATTTTTGTTTAATGTATTTCCAGATGCGCATTAATGATACATTTAGTTTTTTTCTGTTTTTCTTTTTGAATTTTTCATTCTACAATTATTTATCGCATGGAGGAGGCACAAGATAATCTCATGGTGTTTTTTTTGTTTGTTTGTTTTTTGTTTTGTTTTTTTTTTCCCCAGTTGGTGTTTGGCCTCATGAAATACCACAATCTGACTTTGCTACTGTAGGTGATGTTATTCATTTCATCATCCAAATTATGTGTCAGAAACATACTGAGCAGAGCAGTGCCATGAAATACTTGTTCATTTTTCTCTGATGACAAACACCATTATGCAAAAGAATCATCAAGATGCCTTTGCAGAACACCTAGGATATTTGTTCTAAAATAACATTACTACTCATATCAGATGAACCAACTAAGCCTGAAAATTCTGAAAGGTACCATACCTATTAAATCTAGAACATAAATAAAATAAAAATATGTTTCAAATAGAGTATTGTAAAGTGATCCAAAGGAAGGCTATCAACTTAGTTGTATCAAACTGAAGTTAAGGAATTTCTTTGGTTGCTAATTTGAATGCCATGATTACAAGGATACTATAGTTGTACTGAACATTGCCATAACTAAAAAAACTGCTAAGTAACTAAAATTGAACTATCTTTTTCCCACTGTTGGAGAATTGGCAATTTTAATTGCAGAGCTATGTGTTACAAAGGAAGTTAAATATCAAAATAATTAAAAACCTATCTCTAGGTAAGGATTTCTCAACCTTAGCTCTTATTTTAGTCTATTTTGGGTGCTACAACAAAGTACCACAGACTGGGTGGTTTATAAACAATGGAAATTTATTTCTCACAGTTCTAGAGCTTGGAAGTCCAAGATCAGGGTGTCAGCATTGTTGTGTTCTGGTGCAACACCTCTTGTGGGTTGAAAACTGTTGACTTCTCATTTTATCCACATATGGTAGAGAACAGAGAGAAACAAGCTTTCTCATCTTTCTTTTAAGTGCACTAACCTCATTTATGAGAGTTCTCCTCTCATGACCTCATTTAGTCCTAAATATCTCCCAAAGGCTCCACCTTCTAATACGTCACTTGAAGGAAGAGGTAGAAGGGCTTCGATGTATGAATTTCGAGACCCAAACATCCAGTTTATAACAGCTCTATTGACTATAATTCTGTTATGGGAGGTCATCCTGTGGATCACTGCAGCAGGTTTAGCAGCATGCCTGCTTTCTATCCACAAGATAGCAGAAGCATTCTTCGGTTGTGACAACCAAAGACATTGCCAGACAATACCAAATGTTCTCTGGGGGCCAAAACCACTCTGGTAAATAATAAAAAAAAAATCTTTAATAACAGAGTGTGTGTTTGTACATATATACACATATAAACATACTTTATACATATATACTATCTATAACATACTATATATAAATGTAAATTTACTTAAAATGTTATAGTGACAGGAAATGTTGGTATACAGATTAATGATATAACAATCTTACTCTATAATTCATAAATTGATTTGACTTGAATGATCTTGCTTTATCTTCTCTACTATAGAACACTATAATTCTAATTTATTACATTGTTAAAAACCATGAACACAGTAAATTTTTATATTAATGTATATATATTAATTGGTAATAATTACTTTTATATTTCTATTTTCACAAGTAATAAACTAAAATCTCGACATAAATAATTGGCACAGCTTCTGTATTTAAGTCATTTAATTTAACGTATTTTTAAAAAGCAAAATACAAGTTTGTTATTCTTAAGTGGAAGTATTAACATGGACCACATCCACCAAACACTCCTAAAGTATTTTGGCAAGTTGCTATTCCTGAGGCCAAAATTAATGGACTGCTCAGAATAATTAATTGATTCAAGAATAATATATTGAATAGCAACTATGTTTCAGGTATTGTTATGGTAATCAAATATCATGGTGAAAATGGCAGAAAGAAAATAACCTTTAATTATCAGAGAACTTTCCTTTTTATATGGGGCAGGGGGAACCATGGAGGATACAGAAAGTAAGTAAATAGTATAAATATTTTAAATATGTTCACCTAACTGCATAGTTACATAATTTACAAAGTAAATGAAATTCGTAGCTGATACCTCAAGTGCCTGGTGAGATTTGAGTGGTACTACATGAGCTAGCTAGAGTGCTCATAAGGGTCTTTCAGTAAAGGTGACATTTGAACTGAGAGATAAGTGATAGAAAGTAGGCAGAACTGTGAAGAAAAAATATTTCAACCAGAGGAGCAGCAACAGCAAATTCTTGTAGGTTCAAAGAATGTGGCATATTAGAGTGATAAGCCCACTAATGTGACTGAAATTTAAAGGAGAAAGTAGCAGGAGATAGATTTTTCTTACAGTTTTCTTAAACAAATTAAATAGCTTATCTTTAAATACTAACACACTTGTATTTTTTAAAAAATTAATTTTAAATAGCTTTAAATCTCCATTTAATATGGTACCATGCTTAGTTTATTAAGCATTTTCTATTAAGTAGATAGCTCATATATACATTTAAATCCAAACTCTGTTTGAATTTTAAAGGCAGATTCTACCAAACCATACCATTTCTTTCTGAACTTAATTCAACTATTTGAAACATTGCTCAGACAGAAACACCCTAGGCTTTTGCTCAGACAGTGTTCACCTTAGGCTTTTGCTGCACCATTCTGCCAGTCTGTTATCTCTGCCATTTTCTTCACCTCTCTCAATTTTCTTCCTCTTTCAGTTCCCTCTCAAAACCTATCATGTGCTCTGTCTTGCTCATTACCATTTTGATGGGATTTTAGTAACAGTCATGACCTGCTTTCTATACCAATCAGTAGTTTTCCATTTTGGAAAATACCAAATTATTACCCCATTAAATCTGTGAACTTTAAATTTAGTTTGTGTAATTTATTAAATTGACTCATTTTCCCATCATTTATTGTCAAAGAAAAGTTAAGTCTTTAAAGTAGGAGATGGTTGCTTGAGTCTATGTATAACCTATATAAACTATTTGATTATCTTAAGGTCCAGTATAATAGATTTCTCATAAGAAAATATTTAATGCTAGAGATTGTACAAATTTTTTGGGATACACTTGTGAATAAAGCAGAAAAAAAAAATAACCTGTCTTCATGGCAGTTACATTCCTGAGGAATGAGGCAGATTAAACACTAGAAACATCATAAATCATATACTATTTTAGAATGTGATAAATACTATGGAAAAATATACAATTTATGGTTTATGAGTACATATATAGCATTTGTTTCAGTTATAAAATGAGTGGTCAGGCTATGTATATTGGATATGATATTTAAACCAAGATTAAAAAAAAAACCTCTCTTATTAAATTCATATTGAAGAAACTAGATAATTGATAAGTGGAATTGTTATTCAATATACTCAACCAGTAGAAAATATGTGTCTGGAAGGTGGACATAAATAAGATCATTCGAAGTTACTTTGTAAGTTTCGAATGCAGTTTTTTCAATAGTCATTTCTTCTACCTGTTAGAAAATTATAGCTTTTGTTCCCTTGATCTTAGCTTGTGTCTCTAGGTTTAAAAAAAAAAAAATCATGGATTTCATTTTTTAAGAATGAACACTGTATGACAGCAAAGTGTCACCTCAATAATTTTTTTTAAATGAGAAAAGAAAGCAAATTGCTCTAGTTTCCTCAATTCTTTAAAATAAAACTGAAGTTCCAAGCCAATTTAATAGAAACTAGTTTGGTAGTGAAATTTAATAAAAATCTATCAAGTATAACTTTTTTATATGTGTGCTTAAATGGTGTATATATGTGTGTATATATTATTATAATACATATTATAGAAATAAAGCAAAAGTTCTGAAATTATACAGTTTAATCAGATTATTTTGCTTTTATAAAATATATATAGTTTCATCAAACTTTTTGTTTTATTTTGATAACAGGTACTTTTCACCATTAATTCAAATTGCTTAAAAAAGATTTTTAATCATGTGACTCACCATAAATAATGTAGAATTTAACTATTTTCAATAATATATTCCTCATATAAAAATGATTTCTCAACTTGAATTAGAAAATTCTAATTCACAAATTGTAAAAACAAAGCAGTCTTTTGAAACTCAGATTAATAATTGGTGGTGCATTTTAAGTGAAGAAGGCAACTTACACTGAAACTGTATGTTTGGATGACAGAGTCAAACACGAATGTATTATTAAAAGTAAAGGTCAAAACACTAATTCATTATGTATCCTTTGCGTTTTGTTGTGAATCGATTTTGTTTTTTATATGCACTTGCTGTCGTGCTTTGAGTCCTATTCTTAACTCTCATGAGTAGAGTTCCTTAAGCATAATGATTTGGTCATTAATATTTGAAGTAATTTTATTTGCCAATTTCAAGGGATGTTAGAATAAATTCTTCAGTGTCAATACACAGTTCATTCCTTATTTAGAATAGTCACTAGCAAATAGATAAGCGTTTTCAAATATAAACAATTCCTAAAAATAGGAAATACATATTGTAATTTATTTGATCATATTATGTTAGTGAAAATATCTATAACTAAAAAGTATAGTAACACTTGGAACTAACTTAAAAGAATATTTTAATGTGGCAAATAGGAGTATACCTTATGAAGAAAACTGATTTACATTCATAAATATTATTTAGGAAATTACCACTAGGTTTAAAGAGTATATAATAATCTTTCTGTTGGCTTGTTGACTTCCTAGAATCCTAATAAAATAAGTTGATATTTTAGTGTTTTGTTTTTAAAATAATGTCTTTAATCGAATAACTTTGTAATTCTATCCACAATTATCTTTGAGTGTACGTTCTTTATTTGACTGTACAATGCATGCAGTGCCACTGTCCTTGAAGAGCAAGGTCATTTCTAAAATCTATGTAAAATTTTGGGGCTTTGTTTCTCAAATAAACATTATAATGTATAAGAAAGCAAAAGAAAGTTGAGATCAGAAAACTTAAGAGGCTTGTTAGATTTAACTCAATCCCGATAAATATAATGATTTCTTTGAAATGAAACTAGTTAAGTACAGACTAAAGTTCATATGGAGAAATAAACATTGAAGAGTAGCTAGGGTACACTGAAAGGGAAAATATATAAGGAAGTAAAGTCTTAGTAGATAATACAACATATATAAAGGTTCTTTAATTAGTGTGTTACTGACCCATGGATAGAATGTAGAGTCAAGAAATAGACTGAACTACACATAGAAATTCATTATACAATAAAAATTTTAAAAATAGTTTTTGGACAGGTGGATAGCCATTTGGAGCAGTTAAATAAATGTCTTATTTTCACCAGCTTTCAGAATTTCCTATTCTAAGTTAATACGTTGATTTATTTGTTCTTTTCCTTAATAAGTACATTTTCCACTTAGGTTTGTCTTTAGCAATATTCCATTGATATGAAAAGAAATCTTCACTTTTTGTTCAAGCAATTATTATACTCGAAATATTGATTCAATTTTAAAATTTATTTCATAGACATCTCCCCATGGAAATGGTTACTCCGTGTATTATATACCATTCAAAATCAGCTAATAATCATATTGATATATGTAATTCACCAGTGCTTGAAATTACGCCCTTACTATTTTGGTGTTGTAGCACAATTTAAATGTTGCAGAGCTGTTACTTTTAAATAGATTTAAACAGGAGAGTTGTAAAATTGATAGTACCTTTGACAACTGTTTCTCACTGCTGAAGGATATTCTTCACTTCTCTATTCGTATATACCATATACTGAGAAATATATTAATGTTCACACATTGAGTTTGATATATGGCTTGAACTTATCATCAGTTTTATTTGATTCATACAAGATGCTTATATTTCTCCATTCTTCAAATATTCTGAAACATATTAACAGTGATGTCATGCTACTGCTATAATGAATCTTGCATTATAGAATAAGAGATAAGAATAATTATAATATCTTATATTATTCCTTCTTAAAATGCTAACACTGCACTCTATTTTCATTTATTGCTGAAGATTAGAGTTGCAAAATCAAAGAAGGAGATTTATACTATATGTAGAAAAGTTGTTAAATACCACTGAAAGCCATCATTAACATATAAGGATAAGTTTTTGTTGAAAACACCAAGTTGAAGCAGCTTGCCTTTTTCTGCTAATTTTAATTACTGCCTTTGTGAATTTCTTTATAACTGCCAAATTTTCAAGTAATGATGTGTTCTGTGATGGCATTCATCAGGTTGTCATTCATTTTGTGAAGTTAAAACTAATTGGCAATGCTTTCAAGAGTGGCTTGTTTAAAAAAGAATTCTTTAGATAGACTTGTTAGTGAAAAAACTGCCCAGCAAGCAGATGGTTCAATATAAATAAAATAAATTGCGTATTTGCCAAGCTGCATGCATTTTCTTGCTATATGAAAGCAAAAAAATATTTTATGAAGAATTCATTGCTTAAAATTATGAAATTCAATATTCATGTCTTAAAAAAATAACAATTGTAAACCTTTCTAAAGATAAATCAAGTGTATACTGAACATTTCATCACGAGAATTATGTGAAGTCACATGGATCTCAGGAAGTTCTGGAAGATTTTGTGTAATCATTACTCAGTACTTCACATACGCTCGGTTCTAAATTCTGGGTTTATAGGTTAACTGGATACATACCAGACCCAAAAATGACAAAAGGAAGACATTGATTCTTCAACTAAGTAAAGTCATTGATAAATACATTATACTATTCTGCCTGGGAAAAGGTTGTACTATTTTGCCAGGGAAAAGAACAGAGATAACTTCAAAGGGCTGAGGTAGGTGTGGTGGGGTGTGACCATCCCTGGTATGAGGTCTTTATCTTCCTTGAACCAAAGTTGCCTTAAGTGACCTTGATTTTCTGATAAAAATTCACTCCATTAAGAAATCAATAGTAAAAAAATTGACCAAAAACAAAAGCTTTACTTGGAAATTAGACACTGCTAGGCAAGCCTTTGTGGGTGGTTCTCAAAGTGTGGCCCCGACTCAGCAGCATTAGATCACTTGGGGACTTGTTAGAAATGCACGTTATTGGGCCTTACCCAGAGCTACTGAAACAATCTTTGGGAGTGTGCCTAGAAATCTGTTTTAACGCTCTCTCCAGGTGATTGTGATTCATACTAAAATTTGAGAGCCACTGCTCTAGAACAAAATGAAATTCAAAATAGAAATTAAAAATTCTAGAAAGTAACAAAGGAAAATGCTATACTTATGGAACAATGAGATCTTTACTCAGAGGAAGATGAATAGGTACAAGTAACTTTAAAAGGCCCAAGCTTGATATTTTAAATTTGTAATTTATATTTTTATAATTGAGATTATATAAGGTCATATAAAAAATTATTTCTCAGTTCTTTTTAGGAATCCATTATGATATTAATACCAAAACATAGATATCAGTAGAAACACACACACACATACGTATGTGTTCCACATTTTAACTTGGAAATAAACTTGGAAATGGTTAAATTAATATGTAAATAAATGTAAAAAATGTCCTTTGTTAAAATGGAGTTTGCACGGACACAAGATGCACAAAATAAAGATAATTTAATTTTAACTGACATTTTTCTGTGCCTTTTCCTCCTAAATAAATTGCAATAAGAAATAACTCATGATCCTAGTTTTCCTGAGAACTAGATATTTAATGGTCCATTTCTGAGAATAACCTGGGCAATATTCAAGAGTGTGGATAACCTGAAAATGAATTTAAGATATCTCTTATTCAATTTTTTTAATAGGAAATAATTTGGAATGAATATCTGGTTACAAAGTATGCATTTTCTAGTTTCAGTAGAACTTGCAGCATTACTTGGTATCTTCTTTAACCTTGTAGTTACTGTATATGTGATCCACACTTGAAGCAATATATACAGAAGCTGATTCATGAGAGAACAGACTGAGTTTATACTTGAGAGCTACAAGATATTTTGAGACTTAGGGTATAAGTCTAATTTTGTCTCTATTAATAGTATTTCCCCAGTTTTGCCACTTTGTTATAGTCATAAAGAAATTTTAATTTTATAAAACATAATTAGCATACCAGGAAAAATACTCTCCTACGGGAAGCAAATGATTGAATGTTACAAATCTTAAATTTCAAGTTATGGGAAAGACAAATTACAGGTTAATATTTAAAACAATGGATAGACTAAAATTTTTAGGAATATAAATAATAAAATTCTAAGAGTAATTTAGGTGACTAGTAGATAGTATTAGGATTTAAATAGAAACAATATATTTAAGTCAATATGTTTAAATAGAAATTTGATATATTTAATATGTTTAATTCTAAGAACTAGAACTGGTACATTATTGATATATTTGTCAAAACTACATTTTGAAGGAAAACTAAAGAAATGGAAAGTGAGATGGAACTTAAGCTGCTTTTAGATGTATATTTTTCTTTGATCTCTATTAATAAAATGTTACATTGCTCGCACAGTTAGTAAACATTCACAAAATAATATGAAGTAACTTTTCTACTAGTTGTATTCCATGCTAACCCAGGTAACAAGACATCTATGAAGATTGTTTTCCTCTGCTAGTAAATGATGCAGGCAATGTATAAATTTAAATGCACTGAAGTTATGCACAGTTAAACTTATTCTTTCCAGAATTTTCTCAGTGGTATATTAAAATTATTGGAATCTCTTGTTCAAAGGAAAATAATACAAGGAAGTTATCGAAGGTTTTCTTTTAATAGAGATAATCTGGTGTTAGCTTCTATAAGTACTATAGAAATAAAAACCTTTTTAAATTGAAGTCAATGGTTAATAACATATAAATTTCACATGTATGACATTATAATTCAATATCTGTATACTCTGTTGCATGCTCAGTACTAAAAGTCTAGTTTCTATCCATTAGGCCCTTTACTCATTTCACCCGCTGCTGATGCCTTTCCCTCTGGTAACCACCATTCTGTTGTCTGTATCTATGAGTTTCATTTTCTTTTGTTCATTTGTTGAAGTTTTTTTATATCCCGGATGAGTGAAATCATAGAGTTTTTGACCTTTTCCATCTGTCTTCACCTAGCATAATATTCTCAAGATCCATCCATATTGTTGCAAATGGTAATATTTCATCTTTTTTATGGCCGAGTAATATTCTATTGGGGGTGTGTGTGTGTGTGTCATCATCTATTCATCTGTTGAACACTTAGATTATTTCCATATCTAGGCTATTGTAAATAATGCTGCAATGAACATATGGGTACATCTACCTTTTTAAATTAGTGTTTTCATATTCTTCAAATAAATATCCAGAAAAGGAATTGATGGGTCATACAGTAGTTTTGAGGAAACTTTCAAACTATTTTCCCTAGTGGTACACCATTTACAGTCCCGCCAACAGTGTACAAGGGTTCTCTTCCCTTCATATTCTTTCCAATACTTATTTCTTGATATTTTAATAATAGCCATTCTAACAAGTGTAAGGTGACATTTCACTATGATTTTCATTTGCATTTCCCTAAAAGTTAGTGATGAATATCTTTACATATGTTTCTTGGCCATCTGTATGTCTTCCTTGGATAAAATGTCTATTCAGATCCTCTGACTGTTTTTAGTCAGGTTGTTTCTGGGTTTTTCGTGGTTTTTTTTTTTTTGATAAGTTATATTAGTTATTTGTATATATTTTGGATATTGACTCCTTACCAGAAGTATAATTTGCAAATATTTTTTCCCATTCAGATGACTGCCTTTTTGTTGTTGTTGTTGTTGATGTTTTCCTCTGCTGTGCAGAAGCTTTTTAGTTTGAAGTAGTTCCATTTGTTTACTTTTGTTTTCGTTTCCCTTGCCTTTGAGCCAAATTCACAAAATAATGGTAGATTAATATCCAGAAGATTAGAGCCTATGTTTTGTTCTGTGTATTTTATTGCTTCGGGTCTTACATTTAAATTTTTAATCTATTTTAAGTTAATCTTTGTATATGGTATAGATAGTGGTCTAGTTTCATTCTTTTGGATATGGCTGTCCAGTTTTGCAACACTGTTTTTTGAAGAGATTTTCCTTTCTCCATTGTATACTCTTGGATACTTTGGTGTAAATTGCTCAAATATGTGAGAGTTTATTTCTTGGCTTTCAATTCTCTTCCATTGGTCTGTGTGTCTGTATTTCTGCCAATAACATAGTGTTTTGATTACTATAGCTGTGCAGTGTAGTTTGAGATTGGGGAATGTGATACCTCTGGCTTTTTTTTTTCTTTTTTTCTTATGTTTTTTTTCTCAAGATTGCTTTGCCTATTCGGGATCTTTTGTGATTCAGTACAAATTTGAGAAGTTTTTTTTTTTCTATTTCTGTGAAAATGCCATTGGGATTTTGATAGGAATTGCATTGAATCTGTAGATTGCTTTAGGTACAATGAATATTTTAACAATGTTAATTCTTCCAATCTAAGAACACAGAATATCTTTCCATTTCTTCATGTCTTCTTCAAATTTCTTTCAACAATGTCTTGTAATTTTCAGGGCACAGGTCTTTAACATCTTTTGTCAGGTTTATTCCTAGGTATTTTTGTATTTTTGTTGTGGTTGTAAGTAGTAGAGTTTTCTTCATTTCCCTTTCTGATAGTTCATTGTTTGTGGAACTGCAACAGATTTTTGTATATCAATTTTGTACCCTGCAACTTTACTGTATTCATCTATTATTTCTAATATTATTTTGGCGGAGTCTTTAGGGTTTTTTTTTTTTAATAAAATCATATTAGATGCAAATAGTGACAGTTTTACTTCTTCCTTTCTAATTTGGATGCTTTCTATTTTTTTATTTTATTTTTGCCTAATTGCTCTGGCTAGGACTTCTAGTACTATGTTGACTAAGAGTAATGAGTGCAGACATTTTTGTCTTGTTGAAACATCATATTTTACAACAATAAAGGAGTATCATATAATGT
This sequence comes from Pteropus medius, assembly GCF_902729225.1. Taxonomy (NCBI): domain Eukaryota; kingdom Metazoa; phylum Chordata; class Mammalia; order Chiroptera; family Pteropodidae; genus Pteropus; species Pteropus medius. The sequence continues at coordinate 11,512,071 of NW_024355205.1, forward strand.
TAATATTCTATTTATATGTGAATGTTCATCTTAGATATGGCTGTATAGAAAATATATTTTATGCAGATTTAATTTAAAATATTTTGTTCATTGTAGACATTTGTTGAATTTAATATAACATATTTGGTTCTTTTATAATTAAAGGTAAAGTATGTACATATATACAGAGATGTATATAAATATATGTACACATGCATATGTGTGGATATACATTATGTAAGAATTAACACTCATTCAAAACCTCAGTATTGAGATTGATATCAATATCTTATAATGTATAGCCAGTTATAAAAGTTATTCTGATTTTTAAATAGTCTATCAATAACAAAATTTTTCTCATGGCTGGTAGAACCAAACTTGCATATTGTGTTCAAGTTAATTATCAAAATATATTTACCAATTTCTCCAGAGAATTGATAAGCATCATATGCCCATGGTAGTAAGGTATGATCAATGACAATGGAATTACTAGGAATGACTAAAGATTAGGACTAACCCACCCAGCAAACTAAAATGACATCTTATCAATTTCTACAACACCTTAGATATGATCAAAATAAGCTATTATAGCAATATTTAAATAATAACTCATCGCTGAAATAGTAATGTTGTTAAATCTAGACAGTAAGTGGAAGGAGATAAAACACGACTGTAAAATACCCTGCCTTCAATTGTATTTAGAGTTCATGTTCACATAGGTTATTTTAATATTATTTCTAATGAAGAATTTTAGTTGCACAATATGGAAATATTTTCACTAATGAATGTTTTTGGTTCAAACTTGGTTTTAAATTTAAAGGTATATAAGCTGTATATAAGTCATTATCTAGTGTATCATTACACCCTGTCGTATTATTTCAACAATTAAAGTTTTCTCTCAAAATATACAATGGTAGGAAAAAGAGAAAAAATGTGTTATTTGAGTGAATGCTGTTAATATGATCAGTGAACAAATTCCAAACTGCATTTTACCATGTCAACCTCCAGTATAATGGAGATTGAGTTTAGGTGATACTTAAACTAATATAATCTATTCTACGTTAATGCCTTATGCTGTTAGTAGCAGTTGTAGAGCATTATAGGTCACATCACCACATTATCATGTAAGCCAGTATCACAAGTTCTCAGGGACTATCACCAATGAATATCAAATAGCCAATTTAAACTTTGCATTTTCTGAAAAAAGAAAAAAATTAATTTATTAAATTAACATTGAAATACATTATGCATAAGTAATATACCACACTTCACATAGGTGTTTGGTTTGGTTGGTTGTTTTTAACACAGGAAGGTATCTAAAGAACTTTCTCTTGAAAAGAATTTTAGTTTGCTAGGAACAGACCAACTTCTTGCAGTTTTTATCATTTATTCAGTCCCCCATTCTCATCTGAATGCTATATTTACCTAATAACTCCATATCTCTGTCACCAAATTTTTTTCTTTAACATTTTTTCAAAGCTATTTTCTTCTTTCCATATATAATGTCAATACTATAATTAAATGAAGAGTGATAGTGCTTTATCTGTATAGGTAAAGCAATCATAACCTTTTCAAGTTCCCATTCTAGTTTTATTCAATTACATCTTTTACATGTCCTCTGGAGATATTCATCTATAACAAAATATTAGATTAATGGTAATAAAACATTCTATATATGAATCACTTGGTAAACTTGCTATATTCATCTCACTTGCTGGATTCCACGGCCTAACCCCTACAAAGTGTGATCTGGCAGAATCTACATAGGGTCAGGAATCTACATTTTAATGTGCCCTAGATAAGCTGGTTCCCTAGCCATTTCACACTGCTTAACATATTTTTAGCTTAATAATAGACAACTGTGGTACTCTCTTCATGCTGAAGGGTACCAAGAAAAATATACAAGTATACAAAAATTACGTTTATAATAATGTTATGACAAATAAGATAAGGGCATAGAGAATGACAAGGCTGCTGTATTTTTTATAAGGTAGTCAGGGAAGACTTCTTTGTTAAGGTGACTTTTGAGTTGAGATCCTAGTGACGTAAAAGAAGAAGCCATACTAACATCTGTGTTTAGACCATTCTGGACAAAAGGAAAACAGAAATCCTTAATCTGGAGTTCAAAGGAAAAGGGTCTGTCATGTGAGGTTGAGAAGCATCCAGGTACATCATCATTTAGGGCTGGAGGAAATAAGTATTTCCAGTAAAGAATAACATAGATGCTGGGTAAAAATTCATGCTCCAGAAAACTTATTAAATTTTTCTGACTGGGGGGAGCCTCAGAGTCTACTTTTTTTTTTATTTTTTAAACAAGTTTCTAAAGAGATTATGACATCATGTGACAAGTAATTTTAAATTTTCTTTTTAATATAATGGGAAGACATTGCAGAGGAGTGTCGTTCCAACTTCAGCAAGCATCAGAATCCCCTATTGGTCTGGTTAAAACACAATGTCAGGCCTCATTCTCTGAGTTTCTGATTCAGTACTTTGGGAGGTGGGTCTGAGCATTTGTGTGTTTAGTTAAAGTTCCCAGTTGATGCTGATGATACTGGTGGAGGGACCATACTTTGAAAACCACTGTTGAAGAATTTTGAGCCAGGTGATAACAAAGACCAATTTATAATTTCAAAGTGTCTAAAGGTTAATTAGGTCATCATTGGAGACCAAAAATAAAAGAATTACCTGAGTCCAGTCAACCCCCTGAACCAAGACATATAATATTTTTGTTTGCTTCTTGCCACTTAATCTTGGACCATTTTTGTTTGTTTGTTTAGGAATAAATAAATGGAGTAACAACAACCACTGCAGCCTGAAAATTTTAAATTCTTCCTTAAATGAGTTAAAATAGCCTGAGGAGGAGGTCTCTGAAACTTTCTATGTTATTCAAAATGCAGAATGTTATATTCTGTATTCTAAAGGATTTTAGTTGTGAGGGTGCAAACTAATTAGTTCAAAACTCTGGATGCCTGGTCGCCTAACTGCTTAGCTCAATAAGAATCTTGGTATATGTAGATGAAGAAAAAATAAATAAAACGTCTTTATCTTTCAAAAATATCTACAGCCCTTCTTCTCTTCCCAATTTCTCTTGTAAAAGACATCTGCCTCTACCCTCCAAAGTAAGACATTTTCATTTTAGCCAAGATTTTCTAGAAGAGCTTACTCTTGATTTTTGAGCAAAAATATCCAGGCTCTTATGATCTTCCTTACATCATCCTCCCAGTGATTAGACATTCTTCTGTCTCAAACACAAAATCTTGCTAGTCTACAATGATATAAAACATTTTTATAATTTTAAAAACGTGAATAATTATTAGAAAATACTCTCTCAGCTCAATGTTTCTCACAGTAGCATATTATCTTACTAAATAAAACATATACCATCACCATCACCCCCCAAAAGTACAGAGAAGTTAAAAAAATGGACACCAAAGTTATTCTTTTGATGAATTCCCCCTGTCCATTGCATTTGAACATTGAATTTAATTTCCCATACAGATTATTAGGTTCATGAAATTCCTTCAACTATCATTCATAATAGATGCTATAGTAAAATATTTTTTTCTCACTATGGACCTCTAAAAACTCAATGATCACATTTAAACTTGTCTGATAAAAAATTCCTCCATTAAATTATGGCACCTTTTTTGAATAACAAGATACAGTGATCATTAATTACACAACTTAGTTTATTAGAGAGGTGAATTATATTTCAAACAGTGCTAATTTCAGTTCTTTTTTAAATGGTGAAAACTTATCAATAAAATTACAATCTCAAAAGAATATGTCTTGCATTTTGGCAGATTTAACACAGCCATCTAAAAGATAGCTATTTCATTTTTAAAGATATTTTTAGAGTTTACTTTCCCTTTTATTGATATACTTCAAAAACCAGGAGGTTAATAAACAATATAATTGGGGCAGTAAATGTTGTATAATTATTACAAGCTATTGGGGAAATACAGCTATAGAATTCTAAGACAAGAGACAAGCAAAGTTTTCAAATAAACAAGATTGATTATTATAATAAATGTTCTAAAATAAAATTAGAGGTAGAAGATAGATGTTTCTTTATAAAAAGATAATAAAGTTTTGTTTTGTTTTGTTTTTTTGGCTTAGAATCCAGTTATTCATTATAGCCATCTGGAATTTGAACACATTTCATATCTGATTATTTTCAGAGGAATAATTATTTGATAGTCTTTGTGCCCCTCAGGTATTTTAATGCTTAGATATATCTGAAAAGTATTCCAATAAGCTATTTAAATTAACCTGATCATGGCAGCTAAACATTTTATTTCCCATTTGGAAAGAGTAATATCATAAGTAACAGGGTGAGACCAGATTAAATATTAGAAACTGATGTTTAAAATGGTTAGAATTTATAGCGAAAATGCGTAGTACTGTCATAATACATTTAACTTTATGCTTTGTTACAAATTAATTCTTTAGAATATATTAAGGATTTTGTTAGCATGTTCACTTTGATTGCCTTCTGTCTTTCCAGATTGTTCACAGAAAAACAATAAAATAATATTTTGGTCATTGGACCTTTTAAATCTCAAGTTCCCTACAATTATAAATAAGAAAGTTACAATACAATTCAAAAATAGATTTAAAAACACTCTTATGGTATGTCCAAGGTTTTAAAACTTTTAATGCAACATCACTTCATTATTTCTTATCAAATTCTATTTTAGCATGAGGAGAAGAGATTGGAGTCTTCATATTAGTGATACAGAAATTTTTGCTGCCATATATAGGTAAAATAGGCGAGAATCAAAGCAAGAGAGGAGACCATATAAAAGGTTATTTTATTCATTTGGTAGTAATAATCTGGGCCAATGCAGTGGATATGGGGATTAAAAGACAGGAGGACATTTGCAAGCTACTTAGGGTATAGAATTGAACTATTAGCACATAGAATTGACAAGATTAATAGGCAGGGTTCTCTGAATACTTTGTGAGCAAATCAGATAAAAAATATGTTTAGAATAAAGTAATTGAAGTCAATTCTTCTCCAAATACTGTAAATATTCCGTAGGCTACCAAATAGTAGAAAGTGATAAAAAGAGCAAATGCTAAATAGTAAAAATAAAAATATGTCAATCAGTAGTCTTCCCACAAATCCAAGATTGAGTGATAATCCTATTTCATGTGTCATGCTCATTTACATTTGCAGTGAAATTATGCTCCCAGGGCCCCAGCTGCCATTGCTACTAAAGTGAATTTTGCTTTTGAGCTATATTTTTTTATCTCAAGCAATGCAATATGCTTTTTTTTTTCTGTTTCCGAATATTTGTTGGAATTCAGATAGTTATTACTATCTTCACTTTGACCTTGTTCTTTCCTTTTGACAACTAATTTTACAAAGTCAAACTTTCCTCTTTCTTTCCTTTGGCTTTATTAATTCCTTTGTTAAAACTGTGAGATCATTATTTTTGCATAAAGTGTATCTACAGGCCATAAGTTAATAGCTACTTTATTTTGCATGTTGTAGCTAAAAGGGTAAAAGCTGATACTTTTCTTGAAGGACTAAAAAGTTCTAAGGCAGATATTCACTTTTCAAGGAGTATAAAACAGTCTGGGTTTCAAAAGAGTTAAAATTATATCAGATGAAAAGAAAAAAAAAAAACAGACCTTCAGTATAATTAGGTTGGGAAGATAGAGATAAAGCCAGCTGCAAACAGAAAACATAGCTTCTCCTTCAAGGTCATTCAATGGCTATAAAATGCTATAACCAATCCCTCTTTGTGATACTGCTTTTTTAAAAAAAAAAACAAAAAAACTGTTTGCCATGGATGTGCTTATCCTCAGGACAGCACCCATCCTTAGTTAATCTCCATTTCAAATCTGCCTTAGACACAACAACTGATCTACAACCCATTCTCACTTCCCTTAGATCCTATCCTGCTCAAAATTCTTCAGTGGGAACCTTAACCTTACAAAATACAGTTAACATTTTTACAGTTCCTCTGAAGGGAGCTCTGTTCTATATTTTCAGTATACCTGATATTGTTAAATCATTGCATTTGCAATGTATATGTATGTATTACAATTGCTCATAAATGTCTTCACTAGTCAGAATTGATTTATGCAGTTAATGTTGACTCCCTTTTCCTAAATGACAAAATATGTATTATTGTCCGTTTTATGCTTTTGGGGGTAAGACTATTCTAATTCATTTCATTAGGTTTTTCTAAAAGTTAGAACAGTTATAAACAAAAATTAGAGAACTGCTGCCTCAATGTTTAAAAAGAAGTGTAAATAAAAAAATTATTCTTCGCTTAAATGTCTCAATATCAAAAAGGTAGACATATTCAATATTTTTAAAAAATTAAAATCTTTGCATTTTTTGAAAATTTTGCTTTATATTTCTCACATTTAGAATGTTTCCAATGTATCCAAATTGACCCAAGTTGTGACCCAACTTGAAGATATCCTGCATTTGAAAGGAACAAATGTGCACAGACTCAACAATTTTTCTACCCATATCTTTTCTGAAAGGAAAAAATAAAAACAATAATGAACAACAAAAACACACAAAAACAACTAGCTGACCAAGATCTGGATCAGAATGTCTCAAGAATATGAAAGTAGGGGTATAAATGGAGTTGCATTGAAAACACCGAATAGAAACAATATTATGCTTGCAAAAATGGAAATCTAAAATATCCTCGAAAACGTGTATTTGGAAGTAAAATTTGTAAAAAAAAAAAAAAAAAAATTCTGAATTGATATAGTAACAACAAGATCATTGGTTTAGGGTGAAGGAACCATTTGCTAATTGTCTTATTGTACTGAGAGTGGCAGTCGTTACAGTTTAAAATCATCTTAACAATTAATATAGTTTTTAGATGTTTTCAAACTGTCACTAGTAAAAGTATGGTAAAATGTAAATCTGCTTCTAGAGGAAGAAAAGCAACAACAACAACAACAAAAAAAACAGAAAAAAGTAGAAAAGAAAGCATTTTACAATATATTAAAATAAAAAAAAAACAAGAGGAAATAAATGAGATCAGCGTTATAGAAAAAAGATTGTAGTCAGAGTCTATTTAGGTTTATTTAAAATAGTATCCTCTCCTGTGACAAGATTCTAATAGCAGCTATACTTTCATAAAAACAATGTACACCAAGGAGTCAAAATTCATGCAAAAACATAACATGCAGAATCAGACTCATCCTAGACTATATCTATAGTGTGTTATTTTTACTATATATAAACAAAATATAAAAGAAAATTTTGCTATGTAAACAGTTGAAATCATTAGCCAACATATCAGTTCTGAAAATAAATGTAAGGTAATTTTAAAAGACAACAGTCTCTATTGTATTAAATATATGAGCTATTTATAAGAGATATACCTAAATATAAAATAGAAATTCTAAAAATAATGTGAAACAAGTACAAGTAAAAACATTAACTTTCATGTTAAAATTATGAAAATTGAAATTCAAAGCAAAAGTAATTCAATGTAGCATAACTATTTAATTTTCATAAACATTAAAACTTCAAGGAAAATTAAATTTGATGCATTTTATAGAAAATGACCTAGAATCAAAGTATGCGAAAGATTATTGTTGGAAACATAAGCATATATTGGGAAAGATGTTAATAAATCCTATATACAAAAAATATATATATATATAAAGAATTAAATCTATAATTTAGGACAATATCTGCTTAAGTGGAACTTTAGTAAATATTTGGAAGCTATTAATAAGGCTGGGGGGAAATGGACAGATAAGAAACCAAGTTAGAGTTACTAGACTTTTCCATCCAAATATCAAAGATATGGAAAATTTTCTGTGCCAGATGCTCAGGGTAAGTAAAACAAGGAACCTAAAATGTTAGTGTCAAGGAAAAGGCAAAACCAATGGGCATACATTAGCACCATAGACAGATGCCAAGGAAGAGGTTTTCTGGGTCTGAAACCTGATGCCAGAAACTGAGAATTATTGTATCCGAGACATAACTGTGGAAGCTTAAATGCTAGTGGATAGCAGAGAGGGTAAGTCTAAGAGCTACATGTTGTCGGTTTTGGCTGAGCAAAACATTGAGGGAAGGATCATCCTCTTTTGTCTTTGAAGAATCACTGTAGCTTTCTGAGTTGTGCCTATTGACAGTGAGTGATACTCAGTTCCTGGGTTTCTGTTTATCTACAACTGAATTCAGCTTTTGTGTTCAGAAAGCCATAGGTTTGAATCCAATAACCTTACTGGTAAAGGGTGACACCTTGAGCAAGTTATTTAAGCTCTCTGAATCATAGATTTCTTATCTATGAAATGGAAATAATACTTTCTGTAGTGGTATAAAGCTAATGTAAGATTTTCTTAAGTTACTTAAAACTGTCTGGTATATGACTTGCTATTGCCAATCATATTATTAAATACAGAGAAATCTTCACAAAATTTCCCTGACTTACACATAATATTATCAGCTAAAATAAAAACAGTTATTGAAATAAATTTTATAGGGCTCTAAACATTCTAGTACATACTCATACACATTTAAAACTCTACATAATAACTGAGTAAAATGCAGTCAAAAGGATCAACAGAATATTACGTTTAAATAAAAACTGCTAACATTCAAAAGTATGGCCAAGACTTTTTGAAAGGCACATACAGAGTCAATTTCATTGTTAGACAAGAACTACAGAAACATACTAATTGAAAATTTAATTAAAAAGCATAGACTAGGACGGCCAGAAAATACTGGATACCCAGTTCAATTGGATTTTAGATATTTTTTAATATAAGCATATCCTAAATATTAATCATCATTGTTTGCCTAAAGTTAAAATTGAATTAGATATTCTATATTTTTATTCAACAGATCTGGCAACTTTAAAATAGACATCAGTAGAAATTATAGAAAAAATAAAAATTATAAAAATATGCATAGAAATCTCAAAATTAGAAAAATTAAAGTTCAATCAATGATTAATTAAAATAATTGTAAAAGCTTAAACTCCTCACTTTCGTTTAGTAGAAAAGACAAATGTAAACATAGGAGAGCTGAAATAACTCAGGGAAATACAGTTAATATTGTATAATATTTGCAAAATATTCCAGTGTTATTCTTAAATTATTAAAAAGAAACTTAATGACAGTTTAAATCAGCTCTGAAGTCAAAAATCAAGGTTAAATGCAATTGTAGAAACACTGTTAATGACAGAGAAAAACATCTATGCTATATTACCAGAGATAAAGGTATTGTATAATAGTATAAACAAAAGAAACCTAATTATGCCAGTATGTACTAGAATGTATATTAAGTAATGTATGAATGATATTTAGTGAATCTCCTGAAACTCATCTTCATTTCCATCAACTAATCAATGCTCTTAATTTCCCTGTAAAATATGTGGAAAATTAAGTCACTCAAAACGATCTGGTATATAAATTACACTTCTGTTAGCCAATAATCTAATGTATTTGAATCTGTACTGCAAAAAATATTGCTGTGAAAAATGTTTTATGACACATAAGCTATTAGAAAACCCAACAAATTGAGTTCCTAAAAGAAAAAAAAAATACTTCAATAGGGAAAAAGTATTATACAAAATCTCAGTTTGCATTACAATTTTTTTTTTTTAAACAGTACAGAGGTCTTTTATTTTTTTACACTCATGCCATGAATTCTTAGGAAATGGATTCCAGCAGCTCAGGCTTTTTCTGTTAATTCTCACAGAGAGTGCTTCTCTGAGTGGAGCAGGCTGGTGCTTCAGTTGAACCCAGGTACCTTTCTCTTTGGCTGTCTTTTTTTTCTTTTTTTTTTTTTAATCATTTTTCTTTATGTGTTTCAGGATGCCATCTCAGCTCTCACAATGCTTAATATGCTCAATCTGTACATTAATTCTCTTGGCAAGAACCTCCCCTTAACTTGTTTGTTTACAGCAATGCCAACTGCTTCCTGGGTCACATTGTAGACTTCCCATTTTTGCCATGGTAATATTTCTGGGGCATTCCTTTTTGAATAGTGCCCATTCCTTTGATGCCTACAATATCACCTTTCTTGTAGAGTCTCATGTATGTGGGCAAAGGAATAACTTCATGTTTTCTAAAAAGCCTAGAGAGCATGTAACAGGTGGCTCTCTTCTTTCCCTTTGTGTTGCTTTGTGTTGATCATTTTGGCAAATTACTGGCAGGTGGCAGTTCTGGCTGAAAGGAAGTCACTTTACAATTATTTTTAAGTTCCTACTCTACTTTTTAAGAAGCTAAAACATGAATTATTGTATGATGTATTGTAGGAATGATTTTTAAAAGAAAACCTATAAGAAACCCCCAGCCAGTGGATCAATACATATAATAATGATAACCAATAAAATACATATCTATATCACTTAGGGATTTATTTGATTTACCATGAAATTTGATTTACCATGAAATTATAACAGTATTTATATTTGATTTACCATGAAATTATAACAGTATTTATCTTTATATAATGGGGTTTGTGGTTTTATATTATATTTTCCTTGTTTTTAATATTTTTAAATAATGAACATGTATTACTTTCTTCCAACTGCAGAGATATTAGGATACATGAACCCAAACTGTACATATTTAAAGTTTAATAATAATAGAGCAACAGATTTTATAGAAATTGAGGTTTATAAAATATAGGGGTTCTTCAAGGAAAAGTATAAATATTAGAAATTAAATATTTTAGAATGAATAAATCAAAATGCATCACAGATGAATGCATCACAAATGTTTAAAAGTTGCCAATTATCATATACATATTTCCACAATTTAAAAAGGAACAATAACAACAGCACTTTTGCAATAAATATTTTATTACATGTTCTGGGTATATATTCTTTGCCTGTAAATGACAACATTTTCTAAAGAGAAAGATAATTTAGTCTTCTAGCATGGTTTACTGGAATCTTTATAATTTAGAGTTTTGAAAAAGTTTCTTTTAACTTCACAGCTCATTAGTATAATTAAATTTTTAGGATTATTTTTATGATTGAGGAAAATTCTACCAGTTTTCATTCATACTATCAGATTTCAGGAAATTTCAAGTAGTCTTAGATTTATCTACCCTCATATTTTTATCACCAGGTGCTGAAGGCCACATTTGTATCATTATGTGCTATCTGGCTCTGCAATTTAGTATCATAGAGCATAGTGAGCCATCAAACCTTGGTAGGCATGTTCCTGAAAGCCATTCAACTCTAGGATAGCTAGCAGTAATTAATTATGGTGGACAGAATTTAGAGATGAGTTCTGAAATTTCATCCTCTTGGTGCATATACTATGAGTTATACTTTCTGCTTGAGTATGGGCAGAATTGTGACTGTGGACAGCGCTCTCATAATTAAATTTAGTTATATGACTAAGGTAAAGGGATTCTATTGATGTAAGGTCCAAACCAGTGGTCTTTAATCAAAAGGGTTATCATCCTGGCCTGGCCTGACCTAATTAGGTAAGTCCTGAAAAGGACTGAGCTGTTCTTGAAGGAAGATATTCAGAGCATGAGGATATAAGACCTATAAAGAAATCCATATGACAAGGAACTGCAGGTGGCTGCTAGAAATGGAGTAACTCTTGGCTAACAGGCAGAAAGACAGCAGAGGCCTCTCTCCTACAAATGCAAAAAAGTTAATTTTACCAGAAAAAATCCATATGTTTAAAAGAGAAGCCTGAGATGCAGAGAGAAGGAATAGCAAGCCAATACCTGGGTATATATTTTGTGATTCCCCAAAGATAGAACCAAGCTCAACCATGATCAGATTTTTGACTTGCATACATTTTTAGATTTTTTTTTTAAAAAAATCAGTATTGTTTAAAGCTACTAAGTCTATAGTAAATTGTTATACAGTGATAGAAAACTAATAATGATACACAGAAATTATATAAAACCCACACATAAATCTCCTAACCCCAAACTAAATATATTTCTAATTCAATTTCCCTTAGCCTAATCTCAAAATATCCACAGCTATTCCAGTGTACTTGGTGCAAGAAAAAAAAGTGATGGAGAAGAAATACCAGTGGAAAGAGATACAGGCATCTCCAGAGTTATAATTTTTACAAAGGTTAAATCATTTAAATCATTAAAAAAAAAAAGCGAACTTGTTTCTAGAGCCTCTCTTAATGTGTTGGAAGGAGCCCATACAGTCAAAATCCTAAAATACCTAAAGCATAAGCTTCCCATGTGTCAAACACTGAGATAAACATTTTTGTTTATCTCATTTAATAGTTAAATTCATGAATAAATAAGGATCAGAAGGCAAGTTATTTTACTACAGATCCTGTGATCCTAATTGTTATGCCATACTCAATTGCGATTAGGCCACTCTTCTACATTACATATAAATATATATATATATATATATATATATATATATATATATATATATATATATATATATATATATATATATATATATATATATATATATATAGTCTAGAAAACAAGCATATTATGGCCAATATCGAGAAACCTCCAAACTGTTTTAGGCTGACAATAAGATTGAGCCTTACTGGTTAAGATTAGATTCTATTTGTTTTGATATCTTAAAACTCAACATATAAAATACACTCAAACAAATGTATTCATTGAACATTCAAGTCACAGTGTGCTAGGACTTGTACTGGAGCAAGATCTGGGACCTATAGCGAAAAAAGGATCCCTAAAAAAAAAGGCCTGTGACGATTGCATCATGGACATTATGTGGATGCAGCTTTGGAAAAGCAGTGTGAAGCAGTGTTGAATACAAGTTTTCAGCTAAAGAACAGTAAGAATTTTTTTTTTTTATCAACATTTCTGCATATTTTAAATCTTGGAATCTTCAATAGGACAATTTAAAAAATATTTCCCTGAGGATACAATTTGCATTGCAAACAAGCTGGATAAAAATAATTTGTTGTCATGATAGGATGATATCCTGAGCTTAAATGTGATTTTCTCGGAAACCTCGAAAATTAAATTTGAGAGTGAGTTTAGAAAATTAACTTTAGAGAAAAAGAAATGTAGAAATCCTCTCTTCTGCTAGGTGGACTTATGTTAAATTCACACCATTTCACTTTTCACACTGGGAGTTGACATCATGTTCCTCAAGACAGGTGTCTATCCATCTTTTAAAATTCAGAATGAATTAAGACTGAAAAAGTCCTAGGAATTGAAGCTATTCTTTTCTTTGAGAAAGAAACTAGATGGGGTAGGGATAACTGGGAGTTCATGGAAAAGTATTTCTGTTTACAAAGTTCTTAAGACAGAAAAATGCAAATAGGATTCAATTGTTAGGAATTTTAAATAAGAAATTTATAATCTTCAAAGCAAATGAATTGTCAGAAAATAAAACAAAAACAAATATATAACATGGATAAGAGCGATAGAATCCCCTCAATTTTTTATTGAAAATTACATAATTTAAAAACTAAATTTTGTGATTTTGAATACATTGATTAAAGACAAAAGCATCAGAATAACATAATTTGCAAAAGACAATATTCATGGTGATAATTCTAATTTTAAAATCAATGAATTGTCCTTTGGATAATTATTTGTTATGTGGTACTGCTAATTATTTTAATGAAACATGACTTTTAATAAAAATATACATAGGCTACTTACCTGAAGTTAAAACCAGGCAATGTTCATTATTTTGCCCTGATTTTCAAACTAAATACATTTTGCATAAATTTATGTTCAGCATTAATTGATAATTTCAAAGATCTCATATTGCTATCTTTATATCCCTTCACTACATAATTGTTAGAACTCATTAGTAACTGCCTCTTTTAAAGAAAGCATATGCTCTCCAGTTTGCTTCAGTGCCACACCACTCCCCAACTGTTTACACACTTAGCCTCCTTAGGCATTTGAGTCTGATTATTGTCTTGCATACATACAGGCACATAAATAATTTCGGGTTCATGATAAAAACATACACTTGCTACAATTGACATTTGTACAATTTATGATAACGTAATGTATTTAACAAATTCAGACTATATAAAAGGAAGAATTTTAATTCACTTATAAGAAAATGCTATTGCTTATCTCTTAGATGCTTGTAAATAAATTAAAACTGAAAATCATGCAATTCTGTAAGCATTTATTAATTTCTGTTATTGCAAAGCATGGTGTGAGTTTTTGATATGGCTCCTGATCTCCAGAAGCCTATATATGTTTTTTATAAGACGTATGTATATACGACTATGAAACAAAGCAGAATTTGTAAAAAATATAAAACAATTATCAAATGTTGGTGTGCCTGAAAATTATAATTTTCTTCAGAAGAATTTGAGAAGACTGTTTAAGAGGTGACAATCTTTGTCTTAAAAGATGAGCAGGATTGTATCTATTGGAGATATGGATAGGTAAGATAACCACTGGGCAAAAGGAAAAGAATATATAGAACTACCAAATGCTTTGGAAAGTAGTATTATTGTTGTCTTTTAAGTAAACAAAGAGATGTATCAGAAGTAAAAAAAAGTAGATGGAGTCAGAACATAGAGAACATGACATCTAATTTTCATGGCGTATCAGGATGCTTAAATTATGTTTCAGTAACAACCAACCAACCTCCAAATCTTAGTAGTTTAAATGATAATTTTTTGTTTATATACATATATGATTTACTATAGACTTTGTTTCAAGTCATAGGAAGTCCAAAAAGTTGCCTCCTGTAACATTTGTCATCTAGATTTTTTCCAGTCACTAAATAAGGAGGAAAGAACATAGTGAATCACTTACTGATTCTTAAAAGCGTCCATCTGGAAGAAATACTATCATTTCTATTCATCATTTATTTACCAAGGCAGGTCATAAAACCATGTCTGACTGCTGAGAGACAGTATCTCACATTTCTACATGATATGCGCTAGGGCATTTACAGCTAAGGTAAGGATGTTAGTATTAAAAACATATTTCAGGATAGTAAAGTTTAGAGATGTCTTCCTCTCTGGAGAGATGTTCCAGGGTAGTAAAGATAAGACATTCTTTTTCCACTTCTAGAGAAGATTAGTTTACCTTCCAGAGTAAAGATAAACCCCCTCTGCTGAGATGGGTCTGTGACTAGCATCCCTCTGTATAACATCAAAGTCACCTAAACTCAGAATTCTCTTATCGTGCATTCCAGGACATGTGCAAATAGCTAGCCTTCACCATGTTGCCTCTATTGATTGAGACTTGAAAACAGATGCTATGATGTTACTTTGGCTGTTGCTGCTTTTTCCATGAGTGATAAACTCTTTGTCTCTGACTCAGAGGGCTCAAATTTTCTGTCAGGGTATAAAAAAACAAAACAAAACAAACAAACAAAAAAAACGGACTGCTAACTTGTCATCTAGCAAATAGAGTAAAATCTCAAACACTTTACAGTGAGCCAACACTAACTTCATGGAGGCAGGGAAGTACAGTCTTAACATGTGCCTGGAAAGAAGGTCTGGGAGCAGTAGTAACCCACTAGAATGATTACGATACACAGTAAAGAAACTAGAGATGATTCCTTTGGTTCACTGGTTTATCACTTTTTTTGTGGAAGATATCCTGGTTATAGTAACCCTGTGCTTAGACCCGGATAAGGAGGGTCATTAGGGGCTGTGACGCCCATTCTTTGGTGACTTCTTTATATCACAAATACAAAAATAAAAACAAAGAAAATTTGGAGACTTCTCTCACTTGTGATCTAATGTTCAGCATTAGTATAATACAGACTGATAACCATAATATTCGTTCTTGGATTAACATTATTCAGGTCCCAAGGAAACTCTTTTTTACATCTCTCCTTGTAGCAAAAGTTTCTTATAACTGAATGGCATGAATATGGTTGGGCTCTGCTGCTATTTATGTTGGAAACAAATACTATTTTAGGGTGTGTGGGGGGATCTATGCAGAGAAAGTGCTTATGTAAATGTTGTAGGCAGAATGATGGCCCGCTCAATAGTTTCAGAGTCTAATCCCCAGAATTTGTGAATATGTTACTTTATATGGCAAAAGGGATTATTGAAGATTAAAAGTTAAGGACATTGAAAGGGGGAGATTACCTTGGATTTCCAGGTGGGCCCACACTAATCACATGGGACCTTAAAAACAGAATCTTTCTCAGCTGCGATCAAAGTGAGATTACGTACCTATGGGAAAAGGTCAGAGAAATGCAGCTCTGTGTCTGTTTAAAGTTGGAGGCGGGATCTTGGAGCCAAGGAATGCGATGGCCTCTAGAAACTGGAAAAGGAAAGGAAATGGACTCTATTCCAGAGCCTCCAGATGTAAATAAAACCCAGTCAACACAGTTGATTTTAGCCTGTTTAGACCCGTGTAGGACTTCTGATCTACAGAACTATAAGATATTTGTTTGGATCCATTACATTTTGTGCTATTAGGGCAGCAATAGAAAACTAATAGAGTATGAGAAAAGACAGGTGAATTAACTTATCACATCCTTCCTCTAGAAAAGCATGGGTGCAACTGATTCTTAGCTAACAAATATTGTTTCCTATTTGTGGTTAGCACACATTTTATTATTTCTCTTACAGTTCCTATTTGTAGTTCATAGTATGTAAAAGAATTGCACATGGTAGTTAAGGAATGTTTTGTAATATTAAAAAGGCTATATTAACATTAAATATCTTTTATATGTCTAGGTGTAATATCTGTGAGTGCCCTACCAATATTTTACATGCGCTACTAGATGCATATTGAACACAAGAACCGTGAATATATTGTTATTATTTACTACAATGTGATTGTAGTAAAATAACCATTTTCACATTTATTCAAAAATTTTTGATACATACTTTTATATTATAATTGGCATTTCATATTTTACATTGTAAAATAGTTGATTTTATTTTTAAAGATTAAAATGTATATTTAATTTATATTTTTGAAGAACATAAATAAAATCTAATAAGTCACGTTCGATTTTTAAAATTAATTAAAACATTACTCTCGATAGAATTCAAATTATGTTCCAAACATAATTGTATCAACAAAATTATAAATTTTGACACTAAGGCTAACAAAATGAGCCTTATGGAATAAAATTAATAATTATGTATTTTTTGGTTAGTCATATAACCATTGCTGAACCATTCAGAATATACTAAGGCATGCACAAAAATAAATTCAATATTCTTTGGTAATTTGCTAAATTTTAATATAAACAGCTTTGTATGTGTTTTTTCTCTTATGAAAGCAAAATTGTGAAATAGGATGATAGAAAATATTATAATTAACAGTTTATTAGATAACTTCTAATTTTTAAATGTAGAGACATATGTTAAATGACCGTCCTTTTGTATTATTTCCTGGTCCTTGGAAATATTAAAGGAAGACCTACATTAAGTGTTGCTAAATTTGTAAGTAGTTTCTATGATCTACACATACCTGACCTTGTTCACAATTGTTCATATTACTGTTACTTTAAGTTTTATCTTGTTTCTTAACATTAATATTTTATGTCAAGGTTTTTTTCCATTTAAAATTCAACAACAACAAGAAAACAATGAATTGGCATTCGACTGAAGTTGCTGTGCATATTACTAGAAAAAAAAAGCCTAATGGAGAATAAATTTAATGTGTGAAATATTTATTATTGAAAGAATGACCACAATTTTATATTCCTTTCCAAGCAACAACTAAGTGCTTTATGAATCTAATAACCCCCTACACACATAGATAAATCTGTTACAGTTTATTCTTTTAATATATTTGAACTCTGAATATAAAAAAATCAAAATCCATTAAGGAATTTATTTATATGTAACATAAATTATAATGTGATAAATAATAAAAACTATTTCTGTAACAGAGCTTTCAGTAACTATAAAATAATTGTGAATGATATAAAAATATTGGCTCATAATTTACATGATACTATTTATTTTTATTATTCCTTGAGTATTCATTAATAAAGCATCTCACAAACAATAGCATGTTAGATTAGACAAAATACAATAAATCATAACTAAGGATGCTTACTCTAGGAATGCAAGGAGGCTTCAGTGTAGAATATTAATGCAGTGAACTATTTTCATGAGTTAAAGAGAAAAACTTGAAGAGCATATTAAATGTAGAAAAGGCATAGGCAAAATTTATCATTCTTTTATTATTCAAACTTCCTAGCAAAATAGGCACATAAGCAAACTTCCATAATCTGATTTAAAACATCTATTAAAAAAAAATAGAAAAAAACCCCTAGTTATTGGAAGCTGCCTAGAATCCATCCGTCATATAAGAAACAAGATCAGAAGGTCCACTAGCACCTTATTTTTCAATGTTGCTTTGTAGAACCTACCCTTTATAGTAAGGAATACCAAAAACAAAATGGAAAAAATATAAGTAATTAGCTTTCAATACACTGTTGATGTCGAACTAGGACATGTAACATATAAAAAGACACAATTGACAATAGTAATCAAAACTATATGGCACCTGGGAATGAACCTAATAGAATATTTAAAAGGCCTACATTGAGAAACTATAATCATCAATAAAGTACATAAGAGATCACCTGAATAAAAGCATAGTTTACTATTGGAACTCAATAATAATAACAATGTTAATCTATATGTTAATCTATAAATGCCTTCCCATTCAAAACCTAAAGGGTTTTTATGAAACTAAGCTATTTCTAAAATCAGTATAGAAAACATGGGCTATGAATAATTAAGAAATGTTTGAAGAAACAGGATCTTACTCTTCTTAAATATTAATATATGACATAAATCTTAAATCTTACATATATCACATCTTACTATGAAGCTATATTGAGACTACATGATTGGTATACAGATAGGCAAATAGGCTAATGAATGGCAAAAATGAACCAGCTTAATGTAAATATGGAAATTTGTTATATGGCAGAGCTAATAGATCAGTGGGGGAAAAAATTCTGTATCCATATCTCACTATCAATTCCATATCTAACAATTTCAGGTAGATTAGAAATTTAAGTGTTACAAGCAAAGCACATAACTTATAGGAAAATAATGGTGACTTTTTTTTTTTATTGTTAGGTAAAACACTTTTTAAGGAGAAAACAAAAATCAGTGTAAAAGTAGGAAGAAATTGAGATCATTAAAATTTGAATTTACAACACAGAAAAGAGCATAAAGACAAGCAGAGAGTAAAGGTATTTGGAATACACATCAACCTCTGATCCAGAATATTTATTTACAAAATCCTAATTAACAGTAATTAATTTTCAAAATGAGTGAATAGTATGTATAGTTGCTTCACTGTAGAGGATATTTGAATCATCAGTCAATATTCTAGTTACTACTTTGTTACAAACCATCAAGATTGGGCTCATTTGGAAGGTTCTCCCTTAGAATCTCTAAAGCAATTGCAGGCAGAATGTAGTGTGGGTTAGTCATCATTTTCACTGTCTAGCACTCAGGCTGGATGGCTAGGAAAGCTGAGGGTCGGCTAGGCATCTCGCCATACTGCCTAGAGGCTATTTTAGGTTTACTAATAACTAGACTTCTTACATGATGGTTGACTTCCCCCAGAATGAGCAAAAGACACAAAGATTAAAATGCCATAAATTGGCACAATGTCACATCTGCCATATTCTATTGGACACAGCAGGGGGAGGAGACATATACCTCAACTTTTAGTAGGAGGAGCTTCAAAGAGCTTGTGGCCATCTTTGATCTGCCACAAACTGAAAATAAATCTAAAGTAAGTTCAAACCATAATAAAATATTCTATACTTTATAAGCCAGAGGTTTTAAATCTGAAAATTGCAATTGCTAGTGAAGAGGTAAACAAAAAATCTCATTCCTGAGTGAATGGACATGGGTACAACTTTTTGGAAGGCAGTGTTTATGATATCTAGTAAAGTTGAAAATGCTCAAATCCTTTGGCTCAGTAATTCCATTTCTATGTATATAACCAAGAGACACTCTCACAGATGTCAATTAGGGTATTTGCACAAGTTCATACTATCATTCACTGTTCAATGTAGCAAAAAAAAATGCAAATTGTTAGATTGATTCTCTCCCAGCAAAAGAAAGTTGGAAAGGAAAGAGAAATAAATTTTCATTTGTACCTGCTATATTTAATATTTAATTTCATTTTTTAAAAACCTAAAATGAATCTTGGATAATGTGATGATTTACTAAAGCCTGGGAAGTTTGTTAGTGAGTGTCCATTATATTAATATGTTATTTTCAGTTGATAAAATTATTTTAAACATTTAATGAAGAGCACCTGAAAAAATTTCCAGTTATACTGGATTCTGTAATTTAGAGCTCAAGAAGTGTGTTGTAAGGGAGAAAAGATATTTATAAAGTAGTATACTATTTTTCTTGTTTTGCTTTCCCTAAAGTATTTTGTTCGATATTAATACTTTGTTAATAACTGACATTTGTTTAAAATGAGAATTTTTCCTGCCATTGACTTCATGTATTTATTGGGTCCTCATGTTTTATATTTTGTGTCTTATAAACTTCATAAATGATAATGTTTAATTAACTAGAAGTTTTAGTCATATTTATTTACCAATATATTTAGATTTGTTTCTATTGCATTATTTATGCTTTATGTTTTTCTCTTTTATTTCTAGTTAATTTCTGAATTTAATTTTTATTCCATTTTCCTCTTTAAGACTTAAATTACGCACTGGGTTTCCACTTTTTTTTAGTGTCTATGCTATAAATTTAAACATATTTATTAACATAAATAAAATACAAAGTTAATGAGTACCTAAATTCACATAGCAAAGAATAAAGGTAAACTAAATTTCTGTTATGTCTGGCATCTCTCCTCTCGATTAACAGACCTGTCTTTCCCATTACTTTAATTTTTAAACTCACAAAGTATAAATTATTATTACTGTTTTACAAATGTGCTTAGTTAGCTTTTTCATGTGTATCATGTATTTTGCACACCATTTTTCCTTGTAAGTTAGACTTTCTTTTGTAGACCATTTGCCATCATCCTGAAATAACATCTTTCAAAAATAACTTTATTGATTCTCCTGGTAGTATTCTCAATGGCGAGTACTCAAGTTTTTTGTTTTCGTTTTTTTTTCTTGGTCGAAATAGTCTATTGAAAAATAGTCCCATGAGATATAAAATTCTTGAGTAAATTATTTAATCATTTAAAGACATAATTGTGTAATTCCAATGTCGATGGTTTCCATTATCTCTGTCAAGGTGAATGTTGTCAAATTGACAATTCTTTTCTCTCTGAAACTTTTAAACTTCTAGTTTATTCCTTTGGTGTTCTAAAATTTCAGTAAATCCCCAAAGTGAATTTATTATATTTATTTTCCTCAAGATAAATTAGGATTTCAGAATATGAAACTGTTGTCATTCATCAATTGGGAGGTTCGTTAAGCATGATCTCTTTTAATATTCTCTTTATATCCTTATTTTTTTCTTGCTGGGGATCTGTTTAGAATTATGGTAGATATTTTTCCCTTTTCATCCTTCATGACCCTTAACTTCCTTTTTTGTATATTCTACTTTTTTGTTTTACTTTGCTACCTATCTCTTAATTCTTATTCAATAATTTGATCTTCTGCTGTTTATCATTAAATCATTTTCTGCATTAATACATTTTCCTTTCTAGAAATTTGATTTGCTTTTTATTCAGATCTCTCTGGTAATTTTATATTGACAAATTTTTCTTTATCCTTCTTTCAGTATCCTTTTTAATTTTTAATATAAACATACTCATTAAATTATTTTGAAAGATATGAAACTTGCAACATTATGATTCAACTGGTATCTGTTAAGGTCCTGTTTCCTGGCTTGTGGATGGCTATTCATTATATTCTCACATAGCAGAAAGGAACAAATTCTCTCTTAACTCTTATAAGGGCTAATTCCATTCATGAGGACTCCATGCTCATGACATCATCTAATCCTAATTATGCCCCACTTCCTAAAAGCATCACACTGGGGGAAGAGGGTTTCATTATATGAATTTAGAGGTGACACAAACATTCAGTCTAGAAGAGTAATCATTATATTTGATTTGGTTTCTCTCAATTTGTTTATAACTAGCTGTGTGAACAAAAGTTAACTGATCTTTAAGTTCCTCACCTGGCCATGTTTATGGTGAGGATAAATTGTAATGTTGCGTATAATTTAGCACCATGCTGACAAACTGTATGTGCTTGATATATGTTTGCAATTAGTAAAAGTAGAAAAGTCCAATTTGGTAAATATGATACCCTTGTCCTGGAACCAAGGATTAAAAGGGTCTATTTAATAGGTTTTTTTTGTGACCTTTAGGATATGACATTTCTTAAAAGTAATATGCATGCAGAATAAATAGGATCGAACTAGAAAAAATCTAAAAACCTTTTATTCTTACCTATTTAGTATTTCTTACTAATTACTTGTTAAGGCAGTTTTAAATTCATCTTTGTAGAAATGTGTTGTCAATGTAAAATAACTGAACTTTTGGTAAATGAAAAAAATAATTGATCAGGAATATAAAGCAATACATAGCTTTGACCACAATTTAGTTTTGTGTATATTAATATACATCCATGTAATTATTGCTGTTTTTCCAAATATTTTATAATGTTAATCATATTTTAGAGATGCAAAAATATTGTCCAGGTGTAGATAATGATTTATGACTATTTCTGAGATCTTTCTCTTTCAATTTATAGCTTCTATACTAGTGAAAAGTGAGGAATAAAAAATAATCTCATTTGTATGCAGTTATAATATCTGGGTTTTTCTACACTTTTCTATCAGTTTTTTCATTAAATATCTATTTTTTCTTGCTGAATATTTACATATATTGCTTGAAAAAACTGATAGTTTTACATCGATTCTTCTATTCATGGACAGTTTATAAAGAACATATTATTTTTTAAAGAGCTGACATCAATGCAGAAATAAGTTAAGCCAATGACCTAAAAAATATATATTTCACAATAAAAGGAAACACTAAACAGTTGAGCTGATCATTTGTCAATATAAGAAAAATTTAAATGTAGCTATTCAAAAATTTCAATGAGGCATGTTTTGTTAAGTATTTTAGTTCCTGGTTCTAGGTGTTACTGGTGTAATAAAAAAAAAAATTTAAAGATACTAAATATAAGACAACATGGTTCTAATTATATATGAATATGATGAAAGTTAAATAACTGTTATTAGCATAATTATATTCAACATGGAAGCTATTTTTTATCCTTAACTTCTTAATTCTCTACTTTTCCACTTCCAAAATCAATATTTAAAAACATAGTTGATCTTTGAATAACACAGAAGTTAGGGGCACCAACACCCATGCAGTTGAAGATTTGCTTATAATTTTGACTCCCCTAAACCTTTACTAATAGCCTATTATTGACTAGAAGCCTTACTGATAACATAAACAGTTGATTAACACATTTTATATGCTGTATGCATTATATACTGTGTTATCACAATAAAGAGAGCCAGAGAAAAGAAAATGTTATTAAGAAAATTATAAGGAAGAGGAAATAAATTTACAATTTTTATTTTTAAAGATCCACTTTTAAGTGGATCTGCACAGTTCAAACAATGCTATTCCAGGGACAACTATACCTACAGGTAAGAATAGTTTAAGTGATCTTTACAGCAAATAAACCTTTTCCCCAGGAGAGCCATAAGCAGTATCAATGTGGGAATGTTGAAAGTATTCATTAAAAAGAAAAACAAAAACAAATTCCAAACTCTGATTGTTTCTTGCCTATAATCAGGAAAGAGTGCAAATTCCCTAATTTTACATGACTCAACACCATGAACCTTAATATGGTTTTTGGATTTCCCCTTTAAGTTAGGTATTTTTCAACATGTTAGGATTATAGAGATTTCATGAAAAGATAATTTGCCATTTCTAAAGATATCTTTCCAAATAACAAGGGAATTAAATAGAGGTAAAGAAGTAGCATTCCCTAAGAGGAAAAGAACTTAGGATTTCTCAGTGCAATAAGTGACATTATAATTGATTATAAGAAATAGAGTTATAGAAAAGACAATGCTGGATCCTGTGTGTGTGTGTGTGTTGTGTATGTGTATAAAACCTACTTTATCCAAATAGCATTCATGAAAGTGTCCCAAACCATTTAATTTTGTATTTCCCTTCTTTATACTTGCAAGAGTAAAATTTCTCATAGAGACATATCCCTTTGTAAAATCAGCACTTTTCAATATCTGAATCTGTGGGCGCACTTTGAGTGTCAAAACTCAGAGCAGATCTTGGTAAGTCAGTAGTGATCTTCAGCTATTATAAGAAGCATACTTCTTATTTTCTGTTAATGATATTGGCTAGTTTCTGCAGAAATATCATGGACAGTATTCCCTTTAAAAGTGGCAACTTAAGTTTATGAAGCATAAATGAATGTGGCTTCACTTGCTTAAGTATTTAGTTAAATTCTTGTACCATTAAAACTGGTTCAGTACTGAAGCAATGTTAAAATCCTCTGTGGTAAATTCTTTGTGTCTGATCAATATGTCTATTTCTCTTCATGTTTAAAATAAATTATTTACAAAGATACTGTATATTTAATAGTCAAAAAAATGCAAAGGAATTATTAAATTAAACTTTAAAATGTTCTCCAAATCATAATGATCATGTAGATGAGACAGCTCAAAAATATGTTTTTTCTATTGTGATAAAAACATTAAATTTACTATCTCAATTAAAGTGTACAGTTCAGTAGTGTTAAGTATTTTCACATCGTTGTGCAGCAGATCTGGAGAACTTTTTCATCTTACAACATTAAAATCCACTGAGTACTAATTCTCTCTCCCCCAAGCTCTTGGTAACCACTTTTCTATTTTTGTGATTTTTCTAATTTTAACTACATTAAATACATCATATAAGTAGTATACAGTATTTGTCCTTTTGTGACTGATTTATCTTTCTTAGCTTAATGCCTTTGATTTTATTCCATGTTGTATGTGATAGGATTCCTTCTTTTTTAAGGATGCACAATATTCTATTGTATTATATACCATGTATTTTTAACCATTCATCTGTCAATAGAAATTTGGGTTGCTTCCACCTCTTGGCTATTGCAAAAAACGTTGTGATGAACATGGGTGTGCAAATTATTTCTTTGAGATATTGCTTTGTGGGTGTTTTGTTTGTTTGTTTATTTGTTTGTTTTTGCTGTATATCCAGAAGTGGGATTGCGGGATCATATGGTAATTCTATTTTTAATTTTCAGAGGAATCCCAGATTGTTTTCCATAATAGCTGAGATGTTTTACATACTAAACAGTGTACAAGAGTTCCAACTTCTCCACATTCTTACTATCACTTGTTATTTTCTGTTCTTTTGATAGTGGCCATCCTGTTGGGTGTGAGGTAATATCTCATAGTGGCTTTGATTTGCATTTCTCTGATGATTAGGGATGTTGAACATATTTTCATGTTCTTATTAGTCATTTATATATCTTATTTGGAAAAAAAATGCCTTTTTTAGTCCTTTGTCTATTTTTAAATTTTTTAAATTTATTTTTGAGTTAAAAAAGTTTCTTATATATTCTAGATATTAACCCTTTGTCAAATATGGTTTGGAATTATTTTTTTCCTATTCTATAGATAGACTCTTCATTGTGTTTTCTCTGTTACACAGAAGTTTTTAAGTTGTATGCAGTCCTGTTTGCCTATTTTTTTTATTTTTTTAAATTTTGTTGCCTGTGCTTTTGATGTCATATCTAAGAACACATTGCCAAGTCCAATGTCATGAAGCTTTCTCTATGTTTTCTTCCAGGAATGTAACAGTTTTAGGTTTTACCTTTAGGTCTTTAATCTATTTTGAGTTAACTTTTGTATATTGTGTAAACTTAATTCTTTTGCATGTGAACATAACATTTTCTTTAAAAGTAGTTGATTTTATTGATAACATTTAAATCTCTTAAATTATAAAATGGTAGATCATGAGCTGTATCTGGTTGACAGTGTCTTTTAAATTTTCACCTCTTTATTGATACTGGAGGGTATGTAAAAACAAAAGACAGCTACTTCCATATAAATTGGTCCCTTTGTAAAAATACAGGTTTCCAGCTTCTCTTGACACTTTAGCGACCTAGCCCTGTCAGCATGCCAACCCTTTCCTGGAGCCAGTAAGCTATTACACTTTTGCATATAAAACCAGCAGCAGGCCACTTTGCTATATTCACCATCACTCCCTGTTGTCATAGCAGCACTTAGGTCAAGTGGCAGGGGCTTTCAGCATCACTCTTCCACTTTTAGTCTTCTCATAGTAGAGTTAAGAGAAAAGCTAACCACTACATGTACCCTTAATCTATTTCACAAGTGGGAAAAGTAAAAATTGACCCAGAGGGCTACATGTTTCAAGAAAAGATAAAAAGTGCTTTTTTTCCCTGTAAGTGAAGAATATTGTTCAACCTGACATATTTCAAACATTCACATTACCTACCTACGCCCATAGGCATTTGAGGTTGCAAACCCTACTTTAAGCAGTAACTCATGGTAACAGCAAGAAGTGTGCCATAAATATTCTTAAAAGTTCATCATTATATATCTTGCTCCTGAGGGAAGCAGAAATGATAAAAGGTTTTATTAGAGTAGATAAGAGTACTTCTGTTCCATACACGCTATTTTTATTTTTTTTCCCACAAATTGAATAAAAGCCCACTGGCATGTGAGTCTCATGAAGTATGATACCTGACAAATTCTCCAAAATATTCAAAGTTGGCTTTTGATGAAAAGTTTTGTTCAGTTTCCTTTTCGAATCTGGTAATGTATTAAACTGTTTACTATTAGTAATTAAGAATAGATTTAAAGTGCCTATAGATTCTTGTTTTAACAAGATTCATTACTTTTCTCACACATTCTCACACATACAATGATAGGCTAGGTAATAATAATAGTTATTGAAAGATAAATGTCTCAATAAAACAGTAGTTAAATTCTATAAGATATTTAAACATGAAAATAAATCCCTTCAAGTTATCTAAAATTCTTGGTGTAAATGTAACATGATAGGGGAATTCTGGTAGCAGTTTAAATTTGAAGTACTTCATCCATTATGGTGACAAAGGTGGTTTTAGCAGCTATCGTTGCATTCCTTTAAAATGTCAAAGTGCTTTGGGTCCTTCCAAGATGAATGTCCTTTCTTCCTTGCCCTCTCATTCCTTATTTTCTGAAGATAGCAATGTTTACCAGTTTCACTGGCCCCAACTCTAGGTATTGCTTCTTTTTCTTTCCTTACAAATGACTTCAAATGTTCTTTATTTCCAGAAAAATTCTCCCCCTTCCATTCTCCCCTGGTTTTAGCAGGGCCCACCAGGAGCTAAACTTCCACCTCTCAGGGCTGCATCCTCTGATGTCCTCCCTTTAGTTTCTGTCTCCTCACTTTTCTCCCCCTAATACACATTCACTTCTCAGTTCACAGCAGTATGATTTGTGCTAACACCATTGCATCAATTCAGGGCTTGTGAACCTAAAGACTGTGGGGTCTGGCTGGCCTCAAATGAGAAAGCTGCCCTCCCTCGCCAAACTTTGTGCACAGCCAGGGTATTACAATCTCTGGAGAGAGTTGCAAGGACTCCTTTTATTTTTTTATTTTAAGTTATAAAATTATTGGCTTTGTTTACACTTTGGTATTTGTAATGGAAAAGGTGTGAAAGTTATAACAAAATTAAGAACTTTTACCACTTCAAAAACAAAATGCTGTAGTACCACCAAACCCCTTAAAAACTTATAGGAAATCAAAAAGACAAAATACATAAATACAACATCCTCATCAGATAACTATCAAAGTATTTATATGGTGATTCCATGCTTATTACAGAGTCTTTTGGATTATTGTTGATTTCCAAGTAGTTCAGAATCAGAAAAATGATGCTCTGTTCTATGTTCGGAGTAGCAGAGTGGTCTGTCACTCTGCTAATGCAATTAAATGCTATTTGGTTTTAGTGATCATTCTAAACCTATTTAACATGTGAGCATAGATATCTCTGGGGAACTTGATAAAATTAATTTCCTAAAACTGCAGATCTGAGGAAGAAAATCACAACCATAACAAGATCTCTAAATTGTAGACACCTAGAAAAACTGAAGTAGCATTCGTTTTTATTATTTATTTATTTATCGTTTAACAGACATTTCTTTGTTCTTTCTTTGCTTTGTCAGACATTACATGTTCTATCAGGCATTCTTCTAGGTGCTGAGTACAGGGTAAGGAAAGAGCCTAATTACCTGACCCGGTGGCTAATGCATAAGGTATATAAAATATAATGTAATCAATTAACAAGCAAAAATTCTAGTCAAGGGTTCTTACACTTGAGCACACATTGTAATCACCTGGAGAGTTTTTAATATTGTTTGTGTCCCTCCCCTAGAGATTCTGGTGTGAGTCCTGTGTATTTGAAGCCTTTATATGATTCAGATGTACAAGCATAACTGAGAGCCATTTGCCTAGAGTATTATGTTAACCAGAGATTTAAAGTAAGGAAATGTGATAGAACTTTTAATTTCTGCATTTCTAAAGTCCACTGGATGTCTAAAATATCACCTTAAAAATGTTCAAGGCTTCCCAGAGTTGAAAGTGTCTTATCTTTATTACAGCAGGGATGCAATTTAATGGTAATATAAAGGATGTCTGAAGGAAGATTAAAGAGTCTACAGATGGCTTGCAAAAGATAAAAGAAATTTCTGAATATTCTGAGAATGAAATTGAGAATCGAAAATATCCGCATGTCAAAGATACACATATGAGCTACATTTGGTTGAAGGAAGGAATTGGAAATGAGAATCAGAATTTTAGGGAGGATCGAATAATGTAGAAGAGGAGATTAAAATGCTATAGATAGATTGAATAGAACTTGAATGACCAAAATATTGGGATTACATTTTCATAGCTCTATCATCCATGTCAATGCAGATACTTCATACATGTACTATCTTGTTTTATATTTGTAGATTCCTTGATTCACTTCTTGTCACGGTTCCTAGTATTTTTAAGCTATATATATAAAAATCCAATATGCAGCTCAACTCAATTAGACATCCAAATGTTAGCGTGGGACAAAAACTAAACTTACCCCTAGGTCATGTCTTAGATGGAAGATTGATTATTATTAGAGATGTGACATAGTAAATTAAGTTTATTTGTGTCTTAATCATTGAATTTTAATATTGAAATGAGTAAGATGAATACTATTTCAGAGTTTTTAATCAGACAAAGTGAGCAATATGGTATATAACTGTTATGAGCATGGGTTCTAGAGCAAAGTTCATAATTTAAGGGTGTGTCCTGAATTCTACCATTTATGAGCTCTGTGATCTCCACCACAGTAATGAATCTTTCTATGCTACCAGCAATAGAGAAAAATCAGTAAAAGAAATTTTATCTTTTAAAAATTATTTCCAGTAAATTTTACCAGGATTGTTTTACAATTTTATGAAAGTATTTGATAAATTCCCACATAAATCCAATGGGGGACAGAAAATAATAAGAATGCAACTTAAATTTGGAAATACACAGTTAAAATATAATACTGTTTATTGCAACTCACTAAATCTCAGTAGTACATATTTCCATATTTAAATGGGAAAATATTAACCGGCTCATATAAAACCAGTTATTTGAGGTTTCAGCAATTAATAAATTCTCCATAATTACTTTTACAAAAGTCAATTTGCTAAAATATTCAATATATTAAAACAGGTAGACATGATAAGCGGCCAACTCAAATGTCCAGTACGTGGCCACCAAAATGTAGTTATAAGGCATTTATAGAGCTACTGATTATGTCTCCAGGGTCATATGGATGATTTTTAATCATTGGTGGATTTCCTTTTCTCTGTAGTTTATAAGAACAACAGTGGTTAATTATAAATTAATAAACTCATTCTATGAAGATAGAGCTTATGCATTTCTCCCAAAGCCTTTCCTTAAAAATGATTATATATTAATTAAATAAAGTAAATTAAAAGTTGCCTCTAAATCCCACATAACCCTGATGTTAACTTCCAGGTGATGTTAAAGAAAGTAAACTATTTAGATCCTCACTTGGCATCAGTTGTTCATTGCTTTCGATTCCTCATAATAATCCTCATTGAAACAAAGCAAGAATTTGTTACGATATTACAAAGTCAGGGTTTTTAAAGTAGAATACCCTTTAGCTTTGTTCCTAGGACAGTTTGCTTTCCTCCACTCTTGACATCACTGGGAGGGCATGTTGGAACTCTATACGTTTTTTCCCATGCAGTGGTTTAATTGATCCATTCTTTGTCATAGTGAATGAAGGGCTAGGATTTTACTTTTAGTCTCTTTCATGGAACTTATCACTACTCCAATGTACTAAGTGACTTACTTGCATTTTTATATCAGTGAAAATAAGTGATTTAATTCCTCACTTAATATATATCTTTTTTTCAAATAGAAGTGGGAATTCAATAAGTACATCCTTGACTGGAAATAGTGGCAAGCACTGGTTTCTTTGCCAGTTGAGGATGGTCTCTCTCAACTGCCCCAGGTTTTAATAACTAAAACTCCAATTCTTGAATAACTTTCATAGAAACAACCTTGAAAAGAAGGGACATTTGGTGCAAATATGCATGTGAGTTATAACACAGCAATCCTGTTCTGATTTAGATTTTTTGTTTTCAGGTCCTAGATAAGGTTAGGGCTAAACTTGAGATCTACTACTACTTAAAAAATACAGTGCAAATTACAGATTATGTCAGAGCAGTTTCTTCTTTTAATTGAATCCAATAGGTAATTTCTTCGAGGCCCCCAAAATATAAAAATTATTTAACAATCACAATGTGATAATGGCTTTTCCCTCTGGGAACAGATATAGGAATAGATATAGGAATGTATAGCTCATTACCAGTACTCAGTGTTGCTGTCCTCCCAGCAGGACAAGATTCTGCAAAATTTATAAATATGCTAAGCCTTTCCAAATATTTGTCATTGGTTAATAAACTATCCTGGTTAATATATCTCATAAAATATTTATTTCAAACATCAGGACTCATAGTTTCAGCTATGACTTTAGTTAAAAAATCTATGGGTTAGTAGCTTGATATATTTTCTTTAATTAAAAAGAATAATGAATTGAGTCACACACAGTAGGACACAGGTTGAAAACCTGTAGTGAAAGTACCTTAATTTGTCCTGCCCTCATGCTATTAACCTGATTACCATACAATTTAAAGTTAATAAATACAGGCTTAAATGAATTCAGACTAAAGTGTAAGCAATTATGCTAAGAACTTTAATAGAAGACACAATGAGTTTTAACAATTAATTTCAATTATATTTGACTTCTAAAAGTCTCAAAATAAATTGAATCTCAAGAATAAGATTTTTGATAGTCATGATAAGACAATAATGTAAATTACCCCCTGTCTTGTCACCACATTACAGTTTTTTTTGAAGAGAATGCCTAGCACAGTTTGAGTTGCAGGTCATGCACTATCACGATAGTATATTAGCAGAGAAGTGATAAGATTTATTCCCTGAACAAATGAAGTTTTAGGCCCTTATTTACACATCAGCAGAATATCCAGCTTTATTTTCTATATATCTCACTTTAACCAAATGCTTTGCTTCATTTCACAGAAAAACTATATTTGGTACTTTAGAAAATAAATGAACATATCCAATGTTTTTAGTCTGAGAACAACTGTATTAGAAGTAGGATCGCAGAATACATTTTTTAATTGACATCAGCAAATAAAGATAGTGTGGGTTCCACTCCATTTTTTTTTTTTTTGAAATAAAATCAGGCTGTTTTCATATGATTGTCTCAATTAAAAAATATGCGGAACTCTTGATAATCACATGAAAAAAGCATGTAGATACATTTTTAAGTGATATAGTTAGAATTAATATAACAACTTGCAATATATATATATTAATCCTAAGTTGTTATATTAATTTTATATATATATAATTTATATATATATAAAATTATATATATATATAAATTTTATATATATAAATAAAATTATATATATATAAATTAGAAGTAGGATATATATATATATATATATATATATATATATATATATATATATATATATATATATATATATATATATATATATATATAATTGTGTTCCGGACAGGGGAATTTAAAAGCCTTGGGAAAAATTCAAAAGCCTCAAAAGAAGTAGAGTTTTCCATATGTAATTAACTGCTTAATTTGCAGAGCTATTGACTGCTCTTCTGACATTATTATATCCACAACATAGTAGTTTAATATATAGCCTTTATTTTTGAGTCATTATCAGAGTGTATGCTACTAGTAAACAAATCCATAAATAGTTTAGAAAACTCAGAATGAGCATCCACTGTATGTGGCACATAAAAATAACAGTGTACCTGTATATTTGAAAAAACAAAATATCTTTTAATTTTCTTAAAATTAACAACATTTTTTAACTTTTAGAGGTTGTAAATCAACAATTGTAAATGAACCAGTTTTATTTGCTTAAAGTTAATGCAGTATAAGGGTTTCTTTATTTTCTGGATTATAAAAAAAAATTTTCTTCAAGGACAGCTCTATTAGTTTCCCCCTGCCATGAAACAAATTACCACAAACCTAGAGGATTAAAACAACACTCTTTTATTATCTTACAGTTTCAGCAGGTCAAAGTCCAAACAGCATAGCTCAGGGTCACAGAAGGCTGAAATCAAGGTGTCCACTTGGGCTCCTCTTCCAGGCACAATCAATCAGGTGGTTGGCAAAACTTAGTTCTAAAGATTAATGTCCCTGTTTTCTTGCTGGTGTGGGCCAGAAGTCACTTTCATTCCCTCCAGCTTGCCTTCAGATCCTGGCCCTCTCAAAACATGGCAGTTTACTTCTTCAGGACTAGTAAGAGAATTTATCTCATACTTCTAAGAGGAGCCCCATTTGTTTAAAGGCTCTTGAATTAGGTGGTATAGACCCACAGTAATTTTTTTTTTGATAAACTCCAAGTCAGCTAATTTGGGACCTTAATTTATATATATATATCTGCAAATCCTTCCACTTTTTTCCTGTAACAAAACTTAATCATTGTCGTATATCCATCATATTCCTCATCCTGACCACATAGAAGAGGAGGGGATCACATGGGTATGTATATCAGGAGGAAAGAGTCTTGGGGGCATCTCAGAATTCTCCCTACTATAGAAATGTGTGATACTTTCATTGTAAAATTTTGCAAATTCATAAAAGAGCTGAAACTTTTAATTCATTCTTGTGGTTAGAAAAATATATGTTTTTGAAAAATGGAGATACTGTCTTATTTTCTGCTTTATCCATCAGGTGTTAAAAGATTTTAAGAAAAGAATTTAAAAATTATTAATTTTGTCTATTGTTAGGTATATAAAGATTGTACGTAACAAAATTGTCCAAGATAACTAAGTTGAGTAATGGCAGAGTTAGGCTTGCCCCCATATCTCTGACACCAATCAGTGCTCTTACCAGTATTTTATTGTTCTTCATGAACAGATACTGAATTTTATTGTGTATATTTCTGCATTTATTGAGGTAGGTTTTTTTTTCTTAATGTATTTTACTTATTTTCAAATGTTTTACACACCTTGCATTCTTTTTATGGAGTCTTTGAAGATTAACTTTTTATCTTCGGTTTTCAACAGTTTTGTTTTGATTTTTCTTCATGGATTTCTTTTAATTCATCTCACTTGATGTTTGTGGAGTTCCTAGATTTTATCTTTTGATTTATTTCATCAATTTTGGAGAATTCCAAGACATATCTCTTCAGATATGACTTCTGTTTCATTCTTTCACTCTTCTTCGAGTTTAATTAAATGCATTTTAGATTTTCTCGGTGTGTATTTCACATCTCTTTACTTTCCAGTTACTTCTATATTCCTGTGAATTTTCCTCTAACCTACTTTATGTTCACTAATTTCTTTCAGCATGTCACATCTACCATCAGATGTATTCAAAAGTGTGTGTCTGTTAGGTTTGCGTACAATAAAATGCACACACATTTAGTGTGCGGATAAATGAAATTTGTCAATTATATATCCTTACAATGAAAATTTACACATAAAATATTTTCAGCCATCTCAGAAAATTGTCACATGCTCCCTTTTAGTAATCTCCACTCCTATAATCACTCAGTTTTGATTTCTGTCATCATTCATTAGTTTTGCTTGCTTTTGAATATATAAAATTATATAATAAACACTCCATGTCTTTGTTCTTTTTCTCAAACTAATTTTTGTGATTCTTCCTTGCAGTTGCATTCTTTTTATTGCTAAATAGTATTCCTTTTTATGACTATACCACGACTTATCCATTCTTCTGGTTTATGGACATTTGGGTATTTTCCACTTTTATAAAAGGATGTCTATAAATGTTTTTGTTTGTCAGGTTGTAGATCATTCTTCATTTCTCTTGAATAAAGTATGTATTGTGAAATTGCTAGATTATAGGCTAAGTAATCGTTAATGTTAAAGGAAACCACTTTACCCAAGTGATAATAACATTTTGCATTGCTTCCAGTAATATATGAGAATTCAGGTGTCTCCGTATCTTTGCCATATTTTGATATTATTAGTCATTTTTTGTTATTCTAGATGGTGCAAAGTAATATATCATCATGATGGTATCAATTTGCACTTCTCTGATTTTCATATACTTTTCGGCCATTTGTGTATCTTCTTTATGAAAGGTTTATTCAGATAGTTTTCCTATTTTGTCAATTGCGGTGTTTGTTTACTTACAATAAAATTATAAAGGTTCTTTACATATTCTGGATATAAGTCCTTTGTCAGACATAGACATTGCAATTTCCCCCCCACTAGGTGACTTGCCTTTTTATTTCTGAAACAGTGTCTTTTGATTAGCAGAGGTATATAATTTTGATTGTCTTGTTGTTTTGAGGGTAAATGATTTTAGGTCCTATCTAAGAAATTTGTCTTTCCAAAGACTTCCAAGATAGTGTAAAACTTCATCAAGAAGTTTTATATTAAATTTAGGATTTTACATATAGAACTATAACATTTCAATTTAAAGATCAAAATTCAGTGTTCTATTTATGTTGACTCTCATGATAACAGTGTATATCTCTATCTTCTGAAATTGCTTTTATCCATGTTTTGTAGAGGTCTAAAATCCCATTTGCTTTTATTTCTTTCAGCGATTCGATATGTTTGATGCTATTTCAAATGGTATTCTTTATGTTTCAATTGTTTGCATCTAGTTATAGAAATACATATAGTAGTTTAAGTTGGTCTTTGAATTCTACACTTGTTAACTTCACTTATAGTTTGTGTAGTTTTCTTTGTCTCAGATTCCAAGAGATAGTCCACATTAACAGTAATCTCCAAATAGTTTTCCTTCTTTATTTCTAACAGTTATGCCTATTTTGCTTGCCTTCTTGCACAAATTAGGCTCATCAGCACAACATTGATTAGATATGGGTAGTGAAAGAAGACATTCCTGATTTATTGTTCCAGACAAATATCTCTTAGGGAGATGTTTTCAACATTACTGTAATGGTAATTGCATGATTTCTAAAGTCATAAAATTATTTTCCAAGCAAAAGTAGCATATTTATTCATTCACTTAATAGTCATTTAATATACAGTCAGATACAAAGACAGAAAAAGCTCTTGTCCTCACGGAACTTATAGACAGCATAAAAACAAGAGATGGGAGCACTGATAATAAACAAGTTGATAAATAAGATAAAGTTTGTTACAGAGTATTACTAGTGTAAACAGTAATTGAGTACTTTTTTTTCCCAATTACATTACAACTTGTGTTTTTTAAGAGTGGTATTTCCTGTCTACCTTAAAATCGCCCTTGCCATATAAGCTCCATGTATCTGACTAGTATATTTAAAAAATAAATAAGTAAGTTATGGAGTGACAGAATTAAAAATATATAATTTTTTTTTTGCTTGGAAAATAATTTTATAATGAGAATATTTCTCAAAAAAAGTTAAAATGTGTTTTTTTTCTTTATCTGAGGGAAGCTTTATCTGAGGGAAGCTTTATCTGAGGAAAGCTTTATCTGAGGAAAACTTTAGCTGAGGAAGCATTACTAGACACTCACCCTTAGCAGAAAACTTAGTTTGTACCATCTATCACATTTTATTAGTTTTATACGTCTATTTACTCACGAGATTCTCAGAACTTTGACATGTGAAACCAGACAATGCTTAAGAAATAGTGCTCCCTAAATGTATGTCTAATGAATAAGTGAATTAAAAGCTATAAACATTGTTGATCCAATGAGTAAAATATTCAAGAAATTCTTCATTTTAGTATACTTTACTTATATATACCAGCAATTTAGTATTTGTCAGTTTTGCTATATTTTGCCAGGATCTCATTTCATGGTAAAAATGAAACTTTATAGTATATGTCAGAAAACATTATTTTCTATTTGATAAGGACATTGCTTGCATTTAGAGACAATAACTTTTCTTTCTGTTAATGCCATCATTCCTTCAAGAGCCTAAGGCACTGACATATATTACAAAACAAAAGGCCATACAGAAAAGCACTTTAAAATTTCAGCATAATATATAAGTTAAATTGATTTATACTTACAAGTGACAACTTTTTGCTGAAATTAGATGGATGTGTTCACAAGTCAATAGTTAAAGAAACTGAAAGCTGTGCCTATGTTCAATATGCATACAACGAGACACTGTTCACCAAGCTATTGTGAAGGAGAGCATGGCTATATACCCAAGTATCCAAAATGTCCAAATATTAAGGTTCTCCTAAAATAAACTTCTGGATTTAAAAAACAACAACAAACACAAAACACCTCTTGATTTTGTTCATCACACTAGGAATGACATCAGAATATCACATGTTCATTCATGGTTTCTGTATATTTAAAAGTAAGCAGAAGTCAATTTCAATGTAGAAGCAATATAGTTTTACTTTCTTTAAAATGAGCTATGCCATTATTTTCTTTAAAAATCAGGTTTTCTTTCTTTTAATCCAATATTTTCTTATATGCCAGAATAAAATTTTAGGTAAAATTTCTAAGTTAATAATCTCTATTTCATACATTCTCCTTTGTCCAAAATAAATACCCAACATATATGAAAATTTGAAGATTTGGGATTTAGTCACACCCAACTATAACTTTAATCTGAAATGCAGTCAGTTTCTAAATTTTCATTTATTCTGCCCACTTACATTAAACACTGGAATATTTACTGCTTACTTGCATGTCCATGCTCTCTTTAAAATGCTAATGCTGAGCAATATATTTTTATAAAATCTTTTTTTCAAACATACAATCACAAATAAATCAAGAATAGAAAGAGGAGACAATGAAAAGACATTACTAATTAAAATAGAATCAGTCACCTTTTACTGAAAGTTAAAGTCGAAATAAGAGCTCTACTGGTAATTCATTTTAACATGAACAGAAATAGCGACAGATTTAATGATGAAAGAGATGATTACTGAAAATATAGTTATTATTGATACAGTCATTTGGGATTGATGGAAAAAGGGACAACAGAATGTCTTAAGCAACTGTTGGTTTGAATCATATGAAATTACTATTTTTTAATCTAATAATACAGCAATTGCATGTGGTTCAAACAAATATAGTTTGCCAGGGAGTGTAGCAGTTATTTTGAATTAGTAACTGATCTATAACAAGCTACATCAACCTCTGAATACTAATGAGATCACATTAACATTTAGCATTGCATTAAATATTTCCGAGGGACAAAATTGCTCAATCACCAATACCCAAGTGACTCGTCAAATGGAGAAGCTCTATATTAAGTATTGGAAAGAAAGTGGATTCTCATATGTTTGCTCATGGGAGTGTAAATTGGTTAGAATCTTAAGAAAAACATTTGGCATTATATAAAGTCGAGCATGTTCTAAAACTCAGCAATTCCATCCTCAGATATATGCTTAAGGAAAACTCTTACATAGGTATTAAAATAAATGTAATAAAAAAAAGGCTTTTAATAACAAAATTCTTGAATGAAACCAAATGCACACTGACAGGAGAATAGATTAATAAATTGTGGTATATTTACAATGAAGTATTTAATAGGAGTAAAAATATATACAGCTACACGCAACAATATTGATGGAATCTCAATATACATTTGAGTGAAAAGCCTCCCTAATATTAGATAGAATATGATATTGGTTTAATAAAGCAAAACATTTTTTATTAAAAGTTAAACAGTGAAGTTTTAAAATGTGATAAAAGTAACATAAAAAGGCAAAATGTTGAACACAAGATTCAGGATAATTGTTACTTTGAAATGTTTTGGTCACAGAGAACATATTTACAGATGTAATATGTTTTCTGCTGTCCAGGTTTTGTTTTTAATTATTTCATGGACATTTATTATATTATTCTAGATAAGAAAATACCTGAATAAAGGAAAACTTCCTGTAGACAAATTCTGAGTGTGTCAGAAAGCAAACATTGCAAGTAATCTAATTCAATGAATATGTAGTTCAAAATAAGAAAATAAATGAATAATAAAGTTAAAACATGAGAGTGGGGTAATATTATTCCTATTTACAAATAAGTAAGCCAAGGTACAGTCAAGTTTATGAAGATATTATTAGTTAGATGATTCTATCTTATGAACTACTTTACAAAAGGAATGCCTAATGGCATATTTGATGGGAAATATGAGATCTTGCCCCAACGGACCATATCTGATCTATCATCCAGGCAGTGTGCCAGAAGTTTGTATCATTAGAGTACCTGCATTTTTTAATTCTGGCTTTGTTTTCAGAAAGTTCCCTGACTTTGGCGATCCAGTTACATGCTATCGCAGCTCCAGCCACATTAGCCTTGCTCTGCTCTGCTCTCCTTCTAGCATGCTCTTCCCAAGATGTCTCCTATTTTCCTAGATAAATTCTGGTCTGTACCACATCTTCCTTAAAAAAGGTCTGACATCACTGAACAAAATTGCAACCCACCCACTCCCACCTTGTCACTATTCGTCCCATTGTCTATTTTTGTTTTTTAAACTCCCTGTTTTCTTTACTAAATTTCTTTAACTTTGTACTTTATCACCTCTTTATGTAATTGTTCAATTGTTCAATATTTTTCACTTTTAATCTTATTACTATTTAAAATGTAAATACCTTAACCTTATATTTCTTATTTATATGTGGAGATAGTACCATTTTACTTAGGTTGGTTGTACTTTGAAAGCTGATAGCAGAAAGTACTTTTTTTAAAGTTACATTTTAAGACATTTTTATCTTATTTACATATGGTTATGGGAACATATACAAAGGGGAGCTCTACATCTTTGGTTCTCTGATGGAGAGTTTATACAATAAAGGATTCCAAATAAGGATACTTAATGTATAAACTTGTATAATTAGCAGTGAAGTCTCCCTTATTGTTTTCCTTCACAAGCATACCTGCCTAGTGATTTGTAGATTTTAAGAAAGTAGCTTTGCCGTGTGCTAGCTTGACCACAAACGATATCATAAAATTTCTATTCGCAGAAGCACCAAGATAAGTAGAGAGCCCTACGGATAGCTTTTGTGTTATATATATGAGTATCGGTTTGGGAAAAATGTTGAATTAGGAGTATCGCCATTTATCATGGAAATTAAGATATTTGAGAGATTGTTTTCTGGTATCTCTTTTTCTCAAAAAGTTTCTCACCAAGTTCAATGCACTGTAGAAACTCATTCAAATATTTTATAGTGAATCATATTTAGCTTTGGTGTATTGCTTCATTCGGGGCAATAATGAGGCTTGAATAATGACACTTGCGAATGGAATAAATATACTATGGAATAATAACAGCAGATTCCTCTATCCCTCACTTTGACTAGAGCAATAAACACTTTTAAGGTTTTAACACACATGGGGATATCATATATACACAAGCTCCAGTTTCTGCTGTGCTATCGCTCTTCTTGCTTGTAAGTGATAGCTTATTGTTCAAACTGCATTTTATTCAGTCAGCATTATCTCGTAATATAAATTGCCTAAATTTTAGCAGCTGAAATGTGTATAGTCTAGACTATAGGACACAAAAGAGACAATCCTTAGCAATACTGAAAACAACTGTGACTTGTGTATCTGAATTCTAGTTTCTCTTGAATAATGCTCATTTATGAAATTGAGATGTTTGCCTTACTGTGCCAAAAATAGCTTATATTTGTATAATACTTCACTCCAAAAAACATCAGATTTATAGTAGGGCTTTTATTTTTACAAAGAATTAAAAAATCATATCTAGATTTCAGCCAAAAATAAATTTAAGTGATTTAGTTCAACTCTCTCTTTATAGAGTAAGAATCTATATCAGTTATGTTTTCAAAATAAAACTGATCTGAAGTAGTAACCCTGGGTGACTAGAAAATATATTTTCTTTTCAGTTAAACACAAATATGATCAAAGAAAACTGAAAAATATTATATATTCTAAAGTTTAACACCCCACCAAGATCTGCACAGGAATATTTTAATTTTAAGTTTTGTGATCATTACATACATCTCAACCCTTTCAACATTTCTGTTGCTCTTTCTCATACACTTGGATAAATACCAAGTAAATATATTTAAAGGAAAGAAATATGGAAATATTTGACTTATTTCAGATCATATGTGGCATATTGAAATTATTTAACAGCAATTTAAATTGTTTGTAATCAAATAAGAAAGCATGTTAGCAATTTAATTGGATCCATGGAGTTTGAATGGATTTCCTATGCAGAGTTGTTAAACTGTAATCCTAACAATGGGCTGGTGCTAATCCTGTCCTTTTATTCATTTAGAGAGGGGATTTACCAAATGAAAAAAAATAGTGGAGAGGGCCTGCCTGGGTTTATATAGAATTATAGCACATTATATTTCTGGCTTTTGTTTTACCTGTATGCTTTATTTATTAAAAATGTAAATCTTCACATAGCCTTATCAAACATCACTCAACATAAATTGCCCTAAAACATTTTGATCCTTTGAAGGCCTCTGAAAAGCCAAAGTAGGTAACAATTAGATCATATTTTCAGGTCTATGCATGTTGCTGATAGAAGAGATCCAGATATGTGCTTTACTTGCAAAGGAATTTATAGACAATGATTTCAAGGCCATAGGTATTAATAATTAAGAAAATGTAGCAATTGGCATTATTTTAACATGCTATAAATAAAAATACATATGTACATATGTATTCTAAATACACAGTGTATGTATGCACATTGGGTAACTAAAACAGCACTTCAATGCAAACCAAAAGGATGTTAGTGTCAGGCAATGGAAATAAGTCAGCCCAATTTAGAGTTGCTGGGGAATATTTAGTGAAGGGATGAATACGATTATAGAAGAAGCAGAAAAACAGTGAAACATTGCCACAAAACAGTCCAAGAAGTCCAAAATCTCAGGAGATAACAGTGGGCTATTTCAAAAGATTGGAGATTGCATTCAAACAGCCCTAAGTTTGAATCCTGACTCAAATGCTTAGCTGTGACATTTATGACAAGTTTCTAAGAGTTTTAAAGCTTGTATCTGTCTTAGCTTGGGCTGCAAAACAAAATACCATCGACTGGGTAGCTTGAACAACAGAAATTGATTTCACATAGTTATAGAGGTTGGAAAGTCTAAGATGAAGGTGCTGGGCCATTTGGGGCTGTTGAAGGCTCTCTTTCTGGCTGTGTTCTCATGTGACTCTCTTTCGATGTGTGCATGTGAAGGGAGAGAAAGAAAGATTTCTCTTTTCCTTTTCTTGTAAGGGCATTAATGCCATCACGAGGGCCCTACCCTAACCCTAATTACTTCCCAAAGTCTCCACCTCCAAGTACTGTCATATTGGGGGTCACAGTTTCAGCATACACATTTAGATGGGTGAGGGGACACAAACATACAGGCTATCACAGAATTCTCTGGAAATGGCATACAACAGGCTTGGTTTGAATTGTGAAGATTAGAACAGAGTGAACTTGGTGCTGCTGCTGCTGCAGTTTATGAGCCTCAAGGGAAGGAGTCAACAATGGATCAAAACAAAATGGCCTCTGCTGGCAGAGGTCCAAGGCAAGAACACTCAAATTCAAATGGAATGTGATAGAAGATGTATAAGGAACAAAAGAACTGACAAATGGTTTTGAACTCTTAGCTTATTATCTATTTTTAAGATATGTAAGAAGTGGACAGAAAATTGAACGTGCTTTTAAAGAGAGAAGCAAATTACATTGGTAAAAATCGTTGGAGTGCTATGACA
The DNA here is from genome assembly GCF_902729225.1 of Pteropus medius. Lineage (NCBI taxonomy): Eukaryota > Metazoa > Chordata > Mammalia > Chiroptera > Pteropodidae > Pteropus > Pteropus medius. The sequence goes on from NW_024355205.1 coordinate 11,554,157, forward strand.
TTTCTCATCCTCCTCTTAAACCAAATAAGGAGAGTTTCACAAGAACCACAAACAAAGCTTCCTATATGTCCTCGGGTTTTACAGGCCACAGAAGTGAGCCTGAAACACATCTGAAAAATGCGATGCTAAAAGAATATCATGGTTTGCTTGAAGTGGCAGAATAGGCGACGAGGCAAAAGGTATACCTTTCCCTCGGACCAGATGTGGGCTGCAAGAGAATCTGTCAGGTTCTGCAAGGACCTCACCCAACTGGACTAAGACTGAGAAGGCTGTAAGACTATACAAGTGTCCTGTTAGGGCCAAAGCTGAGTTAGTGTAGCGGATGGCATAAAGGTCAGCTGGAGGAGACCTCAGTAACAAGCAGTTGGAAGATGATGGAGTGGGAGAAGGGATTCTCTGAAAAACAGAAAATTATTTCAAGAAAGAAGTCAGTAGTGAATGTCTGCCAGGTTGAGAAAGGGCCAACAGCAGATCTAAACAGAATTAAGCTCCACTTCTGACCCCAGATCACCTCTCCTCTGATTGAATCTTTGATGGGGACTGTGGGATCAGAAGATGGAACTAAGGAGGGAGGGAGGAATTGGCAAAGGAGGACATAATCTGATTTTTTTTTAAGTGCATACTTCCAGACCTGAAGCAGCAGCCAGTGAGAGTGGGAGAGAAATCTTAATATATTTGAGGTTCAGAGTTCTGATTATTATACTAACTCATGACTTTATCTCATTAAATTAAACTATTTTGAGGCTTAGAAATAACTGAGAACCTACTCATGAATTGATCCCTGAAGCACACAGAATCAAGCTAATGAGTAAGTTTGAAAACTGGGAAAATAAATAAAGTTGTCTTATGACTTGCATATGGAGACCAATATGTTTAATAAAATAGTTACATTACTGCATAGTGATTAATACTAATACTTCTATATTAAACAGTTTATAGTACACTAGTATTCCTTTTATACTTTCAGGAAATATTATATACTTTACAAAAATTTTCCCACCTTGTAAAATTAAAATGAACTTTTAAAGATTTTAGCATATAAATGTACTGTGAAAATTCTATTTATGTAGAAATTTGCGCCTATTGCCTCCATTCCCAAAGGTTAGGTATTATTGTCTCTGGGCATATCTTCAAAAACTTTAAAGAATATACTACTTATGGATCAAAAAAACACAGATTTCATTAACTAACTAACGTTCTTCTGGGCTTTGAGATCCACTTAGTGGAAGTGCAAGTCGTTGAGTTTCAGTTCTATTTGCATTTATGATGCTGCTGAAGAACAAACCCCTCTCAGGAATATCAATTATTAAAGGAGTATCTGCAGTCTAGCAGATAATCAGTAAGGAAGCCAACAAATAAAGCAACCCCAGGGATATGTTCTTCCAGCCTTCTGTCTGAAGTCCAAGGTACTTTTCTGGTTTACATAGCAGCTGTTGTCAGTGTCACTAAGAACAAAGCAAAAAGGATGCCAGAATTTTTTGAAGTACATTTGATTGCCTTTTTGAGTGTCATGAGGAAACAATATTTATTTTACTTACTGTTAAAAATATGAAGAGAAAAATAGGCATCTATCCATGTTTTTCTTTGGAAGTGGTTTTTTTCATAATGTATGTTCTTATTTTTAAAAATACCTCTAGAAATATTTTAAGTCCCTTTATATCAAATATTTCTTTGGTCACCAGTAAGGCATCACTCTGACTCTGTACTTTATCTTTAAGGTTATGTAAGGAACTATAGATTTCAAGGTTGCTATAAGCGAATAGATAATAGCGTTAATAATATTGTACATGAAATATTTTTATACAGAAAATAACAGAGTATATTGGTTAGGATTTAAAATTATCACCAATTATCATAAACATGTATATATATTATTGCTTTTTTATTACTTTATACTATGTGATAAAATGTACAATTTTAAAGCTGAATTTTGGAAATTACTGAAAAATTGAATTTTAAATGTGGCAACAGCATTGACTCAGCTGTAAGTTCTAGAGATTTATACATAAATTTATAAAACCTATGGCTCGAAAGTTAAAATATTTATCAAAGAATGTTATTTAATACTTAAGAATCACATAATTTCATTATACCATAACTCAGAATAATAAGAGATCAAGAGTTTCTATTTTTTCACAAATGCATTCCTAGAACTTAGAACGGTAACTGAACTTAATGCTCAAAAGATATTTATTAAATGAATAAAAAGGAGAATCATAACTACTGATACAGTATTGGTATCAGGTACTGATAACTCTTACTTTGGAGTCAGACAGAAAATAGTTTAAATCCCAGTTCAGCCATTAAATTCTTTTATTATTTAAAGAAAGATAATCTGGAACTTATTTCCAGATTACCACCTAATTCATAATGTCATTTTATTGGACCACCTGGCATGTAAATCAGCATTAAAAGATACAATTGGAATTGGCTAGAATGCACTCTATAGGGAGGTGTCTTCAGCCATTGGCTTTCCAGCCTTCCACCAACTCTCCCAGGGCTGCACTGCCTGAGCTGGGAAGCGCCTCTGTCTTAGCTGCCTCTACCTGGGTGGCCACTTCCTCACCCACCACAAGACCTTCAACCAGAGCCTGGCCGAGTGGAAGCTCTTCATCTACAACTGGACTATCAGAGAATTCCTGGAGTTCACCGCCAAACGCTGTGGCTTGATCTTGCTCTTCTACCAAGTCTTTCATGGGGACCTGGCTGTACTCTTTTCATTCACAATGTGAGCTATGCTTTGGGCTCTGAATGATGAAGTTCTAAATTATCGTGACCAGATTCCTAGTCAAGGACTTCTGATTTTTCCAAAACCAGTGACTGCATTGGAACATACATTATGTCAGATCCAAGTTCCTATAAAGGGTGCATGCATTGAAGACCTTTTAAAGTTTCTAAAGCCATATAATCTAGAAGAAAAGAATCACAGTTTGTCCTGACAGAGCACTTTTTGAATGAAAAGGTCCAGTGTGTGTTGCATATCAGTTTCTTGTTTACTTCAAGTATGCAGTTGGGTGAATTATCCTGATTTTGGTTATTTCAAGTGAAACTTGTATTTTTGTAAAAATAAATAGAATACTGTAATTGGATTAAAGTTTCAAGGAGAACTAAGAAGAGCATGTATTTCAAAGGATGAAAACACAGCAGTTTTATGAACTTATCCTCCCAATGGAATTATAAACTTAAAATACTTTCCATAGATATTTACAGCCATTTGTTGCTGTTCGGGTCATCTTTGATCCTAACAATACTGGGAAAGAAATAATAGTCAGGTGCAGGATTAATGGATCACCCAAACTGAAAAACCAGGATGGTGACAAGTTTTTAGGACTAGTTGTGTTCACTATCACAATGTATTCATAGTATTAGTAGGTTATCTCCACAGAGTAAATGCTGTGTTGTCTGTTTTCATTTTGTATAAATTAGATCTGCCATTGTAGTTATAAGTATACCTTGGAGAAAGGTGGAGTGGTACATGACACTGGGGTAACATCATAATATACTTCCATATCATCATGTTCAGTGTCCTCCAAAGTAACTACCAATTTCCTTTGCTGCCTTTTGAACCAGTGTGCCGTCACTAGGTAAGGACAGTAAACACTTGATTTTAAACACACAGAATCGGGGACTCGTCCTATTTTTATAATGTTTAATTGCCAAGTGTCTAAAGCTTAATGTGCTGTGCTATATAAATACTTTATGGATTTAATACTGGTTAATGTGTGTGTGTGTGTGTGTATTATATTTTAAAGTTTGGAGGATAAAATAGTACCTGACCAATATCAGGTGACTTTATTGCTGCAAGGAAAGTAATATATGGAGAAGTTCTGTATGTAAGGAATAAAAAAGAAAATAAAAGTGGATTCAAAAGTGTTGTCTTAGATTCTTTGTAAAATTATTATTATTATTATTATTATTTTTTACATGCTGAATTAGACTGGATCTTTTTGATTAAGAACACAAAGTTTTTGTTGTAAAATACATAAAAGAAATAGCAATGGGATTATTTTAGTGCTGTGACTATATTTCATAAAGTATATTAGGCCAGAAATGAAACAGCATTTTTGGTTAGCCAGTATAAAAATGCACCTAATTTTTTATGAAATTAAATTCATAAAATTTAAATTGTACAATAATTTGTCAGCTTGTTACTCTTTTTATTTAGCAGACTGTGGACTCTAATAAAAATATAAGTTGTGAAATATAAAAAATGTATATGTGCTGTTATTAAAAAACATAACTTTAAAAGGAAGGAACAAATATATTTTAATATATTAAATAACAAGATCAAATTCTGTTTATTTTTCTTGTAAAATCAATTTATTTTAATTGATCAACTATGGTAACATTTTATAGTGACTTAATATAATCTAAATGTATCAAATTATGATAAATAGGCTATTCATAATTTTCAAAGAAGTTCTATTTAATAGAATATTTGACAACTCCTTAAAGATTATTATAATTAGTTTAACTAGCATCAGCCTGCAGCTATATACTTAGAAAAGTTTTCCCGAGGCTTTGTCATCATTTTTTGTCTTAACGATTTTATTGACTATATTCCAAACTTTTAGATGTAGAAATATAATTTCTTTTAATTAGAAGTTAAATTTTGATACCCGAGGGAGTTAAAATTTAAAATGGTGTTTTTTATAGTACTTCTGAAAGTCTTAACCTCTGGTGAGTATTTAATGTAAATAGGCAAATTTATATTTGAATTTTAACACAATCTTCCTCTGGATTTGGAGAATTTACATATATTCTACTCTTAGTTTTTTTTTTCTTTAAAACAGAAATATTTTATACAATTCTATGGTGATAAATGATGACAATATTGATTTAAAACATTTCCTGACACACAGTAGGTGCACAACAATTTTAGTGTCCTTTTTTTCTTGAAAATGCTTTTCTTGCAAATTTTGATGATCCCTAGTAACTAAGTCTACATTTTTTTTCTATGAGAGAGAAATTAAATAATTAGATTTGGAAATTAGTTTTGAATATTTTCATTACACTTTTCTGTCTCACTGTGTTTCTCTTTGATCTTTTTCTTGCTAAATGGTCTCTTTTGGAAGAAAATTAGACTTTTTTGTTGATAATGAAAATATTGTTTAGTATGTTAATGTGTAGAGGCAAAACAGCATTAAAGTTCAGAAAAAAAATGAAATCAAGATCTTTGGGGTAGAGCTGGAGTCTCAGCATTAAGACTATCCACTCACAGGTTCTCAAAATTTTTGGGAAAGAAGCATGGGGAAAAAGTGAGGGAGTTTAATAATCTGTAATACATTATTCATGATACCTTGCAATATGCCTTCAGCACCATACACTTGAGTATTATTTAATTCCATCTTCTCCCAAATCCAATTAATTGTCAAGAATTTTCAAACCTATCTCCAATACTTGATGAATATCTCTCTCTATATATTCATCCTCATTATCACTACTCTAGGCACAATTTCCTCCAAGTTATTCTGCTCAGAATTGCAGTGCAAAAATACTTCCCAGTGTCCATCTGATGATGTTTGCTATTAACCGAATGTTTGACTTCACCCCTCTCTCAATCGTTATGTCGCAGTCCTAATTCTCAATGTGATGATATTTGGAGGTAGGGCCTTTTGGATGTAATTGAGTTTGGACGGGTTTCTGGGTACGGAGTCCCCATGATGGAATTGGTGCCTATCATAGTTAATTTTATGTGTTGAATGGATCTTAAGTGCCCAGATATTTAGCCAAACACTTCTGGGTGTATCTGTGAGGGTGTGTCTGGATGGAATTAGCATTCGAATCGCTGGACTCAGTAAGGCAGTTTCTCCACCCAAGGTCAGTGGTCATTTTTCAGTCCTGAATAGAACCAAAAGGCAGAAGAAAGAATTCAGCCCTTCCTGCCTGATTGCTTGAGAGGAATATCTTCTTCCCTTGGTACTTCAGGTTCTAAGGTTGTCACACCCAAACTGGAATCTACTTTTTGACTTTGCTGGTTCTCAGGCCTTTCTGCTTATACTAATACCACAGCTTTCTCATCTTCAGCTTGCAGATGGCAGATCACAGGACTTCTTAGCCTCCATAACTGTATGAGGCAATTCCTTATGACAAATCTCTTTATTTACATTTATAAATATACAGTCAGTCATTCAGATCCATGGGTTCTGCAATCATGGATGCAACCAGAATCAAAAATAGTTTTTAAAAAATGTTACGTTATTGCTGAGATGTATTATGTAGGTGGGCCTGCAATGGTTGCATCTGTACTGCACATGTACAGACTTTCTTGTCATTTATTTCTTAAAGAATATAGTATAGCAACTAGGTATTATAAGTAATTATAAGTAATCTAGAGATGATTTAACCCTTTTCTTGTTTAGAAGAAAAAAGTGCAGCTCGCTGCCAGTGTTCATTTAACATCATGCATGAGAATGCTGTGTTTTCTAAGATTTGACATTTTCAGCAATTAAGAATTATTATATTTTGTAAATAGACTACTACTAAAAACAGAATGCTATAAATAGAATGATGTCGTTTGTTTCCAAAGACTATTGATATATTACAACAGTGCAAACATAATGATAAAAGTGAGACATTTCGTGGCAACATTTGGGGGTAAGGTTAGGACAGTAATCCATGAGTTACCTCGTGGTCAATGCTACAGCCGTAAGAGCCTCCGGGAGTATTCTAAGGGTGAACTGGAAATGAGATACCATACAGGAGAATATCTGTAGGTTATATGTAAATATTATGCCATTTTATGTAAGGGACTTGAGCTTCCACAGATTTTGACACACACACGCACAAAATCATCCTGGGCATTGATACCCGGGACAATTGTGTATGTGTGTGTATGTGTATGTGTGTGTGTAAAACTGGCTCTTTTTCCATATTAGAGAACTCTAATTATAGATTTGGTACTGAGAGTGGATCTAGAGAAACAGATTTTTTAAGGATGAGTTTTCTGAATTGGTTCTAAGGTTTTGTTACTGGCGCTTAGATGTCTGTGTTGTGTGAGACTGAGATTCAGTCTTTGGATCCCTACAAAAGATAGCGTGAATGTTTGTCACTCCGAGAAGAAAGGGCATACAAAAATTAGCAAGCAGAAGCGATTTTATTAAAGCAAAGTACACTTGGGAGAAAGTTCAAGTGGGCACCTCAATAGAGAATTGAGTGCACTGAGAAGTTAGGATGGGGTTATATGGTCAGTAGGGCTTCTTTGTTCTCCCTTTGTCTCTCCCACTTCAAATAGCATGAATTCTCTGCTCTTCCCTCAGACCCCTCTTACTCCAAGCTTGGGCATGTGTAGTGTCTGCTCATAGATGGGAAGTCACACACCTGCACCACGGCGATTTTGAGATTAGGTACATGCTCAGTTAACTAATTTTGCTCAAAACCAGTTGAGCACCCTCAGAGTAAGGTCATATAGTTATCTGTAGTTAACTGACCATGAGGGAATGAGGGTGTCGCCAGAGTTATCAGACATCCTGTTCTATACATTTTATTGCTAAACTCATCTTGGGGCCTTGTTAACCACTGGCTCATATCTACCTGTCTACTCACCCCATCAATTTCTGCATTTGGCTTTCTAATCTGATTAGATTTAAAGACGAATGACTCTTTCTAGTAGTAAAAAGCACAGAATGTCTATGGTATGAAATGTTTATAGAGATATACAACACTTGTCAATGTCCCAAGGGGAGGATCTCAGTCAGTACCTAGGTCACACTGATTGGAAACTAGATTCTCTAGGCAGCAGCTTTTAAAGTATGCAAATATATACAGTCTTGTGGGACCATGAGCATAAGCCCCACTAGCTACCAGAGCCTGCATGGCAGCCACAAAACTCGGGGTGCCAGATGTAAAAACTAGGTCACAAGATATGTGTAAAACTGCCTTCTGGAGTGCAGTAGAGGGAGAGAATGCAGGTAGCACCCACCCACCATGGTCTCTGAAGAGGATTATAGTCAACTCTTAAATGTGTGTTTAATTAGAAGCCAATTCCTTAAGCCTCAGCTATGAAGAATAACTGATAGATCTCTTTGGCGAAAGACTGTGTGCCTCAGTCTGTTATAGCTCTGCCGTGCCCTAGGCTGGCAGCTGATTAAGAGCTCTTTCTTTATTAGTTATAGTTCTATGAGACTTGCAAATATAAGCCCTCATGGCCACCAGAACCAGGTGATCTAGAGGGGTTTCCTCGGTGGCAGCTGTAAAAATTGGAATACCAGATAAAGTTACAAACTCCTTTCTGGGAGATACCAGTGACCTGAAAGAAGACAGGGAGAGTGCCAAAATGACTCTGCCAGCTTTCATCTTTGGAGAGTATAGTAGGCCTCTATAGTGTGTTAGATGCCGATCCTTCAGGCTGATGCTTTAAGATAAGCAAATAAGCCTCTTTCACAGAATGTCTGGGTGCTTTCTAGTCAGCTGTCTCTGTGCTGGGCCATGGGGCTGGTGCGTCCATATGTGTGAGCTCTTTGAGAACTGTTTCTCAGTTTGCTATAGCATTGTGGGTTTCATGGACACAAGCCCCATTGGCTTTTAAAGCTGCATGTTTTGGGGACTTGTCTCTTAGGTACAAGTCTTAGAAGCTGGGGTGCCAGATGTGGATTTCAAACCCTTTGGTCCTCAGGGAGAAGCTCCAGGTTTTGAGTTCCCTCCTGATTGTGGGTCTTCATGCTGGGAGTGGGATTTATGGAAAGATTGCCTCTCAGTCTCTCCTGCCTGCTTCGATGTAGGTTTTTTTTCCCTCAGTTACCCAATGCATAGAAGTGGCTCAACTAGTTTTGAGAATTTTTTCAGAGGAAATCGTTCCATTCGTAGCTATAAATTCAGAGTGTCCATGAGAGGAAGTTAATTCAGGGCCTTTCTATGTCACCAGCACTAGCTGAACTGTTTTTGTGTGTGTGTGTGTCTTTTCCTCAGTGTGATTCAATCGTGTTGTCATAAATCATTTTTCCCTCTTCACTTCTTTAGAACTTATATGGCATTATACTTTGAATAAGTTCTATGTTGATTTTTATCTTCTAGTCTGTTTAGCAAGGTGCCCAATACACTTTAAGTACACATAGAGATAAGTTAGAACTCTAATGTGTGAGTTAAAGTGATGCTCTGCACTAAGAAAAAATATTGTTTCAGAGTGATTCCATTTCAATTTTTACTGTGATAAGTTTATGCCATAATCCTTCACACCGTATACTTTTATTTTAAAAGGATACAGGCTTCTTTAATATGTGGAAAGGATACAGCATCTCTGTTTGGAGATGGCACAGTTTTTTACAGTGTCTACCTACCAGGGTTCTTTCTGTATGCTCTTGGCATACTAGGCAACTGGATATTCAGTATCTTGGCTTTCTATTTCCATTATTGCTAAAGTGATTTTATGCAGGGATTTCATACTGGTTATTGAACTGGCAGATAGTCTTGAGAGTTTCGTCCCTATTCATATTGGATCCTCTGGGACTCTAGACATCAGTTGCCAGTTCCTAAGTGAATTTCCATATTCTTTGCCTATTTCCCTCTGTTCTACTGAAGTTTCCTTTTAAAACTCTTTTTCTCCATGAAGTTCTTCTTGCATTTCTAATGATTTCTGCTTTGCGAATTTAGCTGCTAAGCTATTAGATTTATATAAATTTATTGCTGTTTTACCTTCTTGGTAAAGTGAACCTTTTATCTGACACAATATTCTTCACTGTTTTCACGCCTTTAACCTTAAACTACAGCATGTGCATGTATGATGCTGACAAAGCCGCTTCGTGGTTTTTTTTTTTTCTTTTTTCAGGTACTAACTTGACAAACCCATTTTCATCCTTTCTTTATTATTGGTTTTAAAACTGTTTCTTATGACCTCATTTAAACAGATGCTTTGAACTCTGTCTTTTAATAGGAGTCAATTATATCCACACATCGGGCAAAGTTTACATATAGTCGTCATGCTTCTTCCATCTTGCTTTATGTTTGCTGCTTATTTTAAACCACCCTTTCTGATATTCCCTTATTCTTCTGCATGTTTTTATCAAGTTGATATTCATTTAATGTTTTCTCCACTATAATTTTGTTCTATTCACTTACTTGACCCTACATTTATAATTAGATACAGACTTCTCTATTATTCTTTGACAAGAAAATAAATATTTTCCTATGATAGCATATAATTCCCCCACCAAGATGATCTGTGTCACCAATCCCACTAAGATTAGACATAAGAAAACACTTTTATTTATCCAGTATCCTCTCTTCTCTGCCTCTACTATGAGGCCTTTAGAATGTCCCTATTCCTGACTGAACCAGTTAAAAAATTTAATTATTGACTATGATACAAGTTTTCTCATAGTTTTGCATGTTCCTTCTGTTTCAAGTGTCTTTAAAGTTTGGATTCTGTTTCGGATCCTCTATTGTTTGGTTTAAGTATTTTTTCAATTATAGCCCTTAGATGGAATACATGACATCATTATATTTTCAATCATCTGCCTATGAGATGATGACTATTGTCAGTAGGTATAAGATTTGGGGATATATAATTTTTTCTCAGTAGTCAGCAAATGTCATACTATCTTCAAGTTACAAGTGTTACAAATGAGAAATTGGATGTTAGTCCTTTTTCCTGTGTGGGTAACATTTTAATGTTATTACTAACAATATTATTAACATAGTAGAAATTGTTATTATGCTCTAGGAACTTGAAGATTTTAGCTTTATATGAAAAATTTTAAAAATTATTATGACTAGGTATATTTCTTTTTTTTATTAATCTACCTTAGAATCCGATAAGTATCTTCATAACCAAGCACAGGTCTTCCTAAAGCTCAGATTCCCTCCCATTGTTTGTTTAATCATTACCTTTTGCATCTGTCTTTTTTTCCCCCTCTTGAAATATTATTTGCACATTGAGTGTTGTGAATATCACTTCCATGTATCTTTTTTCTTATGTTGTATCCCTTTATATTTTTTCTTTGCTCTTAGCAATATTTTTATATTTCCAAGCCACTAATTTTGGGTGGCAACACTGACCATTCTATTTTTTATTACATAAATATGCCATACTTAAGAAACAATGTAGGTTTTTCTCTGTCTAACCTTCAGAATGCCTTTTAGCTCTATTTTTATTTGGTTTTGTTTTCAATCATCCTTCCCTATCTGCTCTAATATGCTAAAGTTGTAACAGATCTCTGTAACTAGGGCCTGCTGAGACACACCATTAATTTTCTTTGTTGAGTGAGTTGGTTTACTGAAGCTCAGGTTTCATTCTTGCCTTACCCTGTGCAGTGACGATTTGTCAGTAGAGAATGTGAAAACTCTTTCTTGCATGGGCCAATAGTTACAAGTGGGATTCATGAAGGGTAGCAGAACATTTTACTCCAAAATATGCCACTTTGGTATATCGATTATTTTGAATTAAAGGTACTTAAGAAATAGCCAGTGCAAGGACTGACTTTTCTTTGGCCCATGATAGCAGGCAATTACATCTCTCATGTGAAAGGTACCCTCCCTGTACCTCATCAGCAGAAACAAGGAATTTAGGGCTCAGAAAGTTGTATAAACAACCCCATTTACTATCCATAGCCTAAATGTCTTTGTTTTGTCAATTCTGAACAAATTTACTGTTTCTTTGTTTAAAAGGTATAAAAGCTTCCTGTTCTGGTCACTTCATGTCTCCATTCTCTTGGGAAGGCTCCCATGTACGTGTAAAAATTCAATAAAATTTGTATGCTTTTCTCCTATCAATTTATTTGTCAGTTTAATTGTCAGAAACAGCCAGAGACCCTAAGATGGTCAAGGAATACTTTTTCCTCTGCTACACTTGTGAGGCCATGGAACATGGAATATTCTCTTTATTCTGTATCCCCTCAAGCTTTCCCAGTCCCAGGGGTGGTCTCACATCTCAACTAGTTCCTTCATTTCCTTGCCTTGGAAGAGATTAGGGTGAATTGTAATCTGTACTGGCCAAAATGCTCAGGTAGCCAAAGGTCATAGTCTTCTCAGGATACTTTGCTTTGAGGACCTCACATCTGCTTCTTCACTCTGGTGTCTCAAAGTTCACCCAGGCCATGTAGGAGAAAGCCAGGTAACAGTTCTCTACCTTGACAACCACAGAGCAAACATTCCTCTTTGAACCTATGTGCCTTTAAACCCCAGTGGTTCTTTGACTTACATAAGGCCAATAGACTAGAAGTCTCAATGGCAGAAAGGAAGCTGGATCCCCATCATCATGTTCCCAGAATCATCTGTTTCTCCTAGTGTACTCTTCCAAGTGTTCTAATACTCCTTTCTATGACCTCAAGTTCTCTAGAAGCAAGGATCCTCTCCCATTGCTTTATATGCAATTTGTTCACTTTATTCAGACCTTCGGATTGTGCTCAAGGACACTTAAAACATTTTCTTTCAGATTCTCTTGGTTCATACACTCAAACTCCACTCTGTGCTCTTTTCTAGTGCATTAGTTTAGGCCATTGCTGACTTAAGTGGGTAATTCAGCTGCTAATTGACTAGCTCAGCTTTACACATTTCTATACACAATTAAGTTTAACTTAACTGATGCGCATATGATTTATTTTTTTAAATTGAAAAATAGTATTGTATGTACATATGCATACATCAAGTTTCCAATATTTTTAGAGAGGTATTTTAAGTCCACATTAAATCTCTCCAAATCACCCTTAATAAGCTTTAAAAGTCACTCTGAAAAATACAATGTGACTGTGCTGTCTACAGAAACTTCTTAATACTCTTTGTAGCTGAATTCATAACACTTCTAGAATTATTCTTTTGCTGTCATTTGTAATTAATTCCCTCTGTGGGTCACTGATGAATGTTCTGTGAATGTGCACATAACAAATGCTACAAGAAACAAAACGTACAAATACAAACTCTAGCTTGTGAAGTGCAAGTAAATCAGTTGTGACCAGTTCAAATGATCAAAGTAGTTTATTCAAATAGAATATTTTGGTGAGTCACCATGTGATATTTTCAGTATCTCATTTTATTTCTAAGGTAAAAGATAATGTACAAAATAAACAATAATAATAATGATAAGAGTAGATGCTTACTCTGTGCCAACTAGTCACTTAGTGCTTTAAATATATTGTATCCATTGATAAACATAACTCAAATTAGTAATGAATTACTTTTTTCTCATTTTATGGATAAGGACAGAAGCATAGAGAATTTACTGAAGGTGTGCAAAATCTGACAAATAATGACTGATAAAGCCTGATTTTAAAATCATGTTTGCCTGAATCTGGGTCTCCCTACTAAACTACAACAATATGGAATTTTAAGTTTATTCATAAATAGCTATGTAAAATAAGGAAACAATAAAAAACTTAAGTAAACATATATGCAAATATCTGAGTTATTAAATATGATTTTATATAATTAGCAAATGTTTTAATAACCATGAAATATCTCTAAGCATAAATCCATGTAATCCAGCATTGAGAAAAAATCTATAAAATAAATAATAAATACTGAGTTCTCAATTTTTCATCATTCCTGCACAAACATATTTTCTCATTTTTAATGACAATTGTGAATTTTTATGCTCTTAACATTATGGCAAAAATTGAAAAATTATAAAGAGAAATGAACAAATAGGATAGGAGATGTTACACACATCTCTATTAGACACTGATAAATCTGGGCATAAATATAGTAAGCATGTAGATGACTTTCACCACAAAATTAAGATTAGTCTAATATGCTCAACAAATTAAGAACATATATATATATATATTTAAAATATATATTTAACTTATGGAACATATATATATATATATTTTAAATATATATATATATTTAACTTATGGAACACTTATGAAATAACTGCATGCCAGGTGAAAAATGTAAGCCAGTATCATGCAAGTTGTGTTCTCTGACTACACAGCAAGTACATTGGAAATTAACAATAAAAATAACATCGAAGTTCCCACATGTTTAGAACTATAAGAAGTCACTCTTAAATGAGTTAAATGTCTCAATTTTATGTTATAAAGTGGAACTTTCCAGAAAAAGATAATTTTATGTGGAATTCAATGATATGCAAAATAATTAACATGAATTTAAACAAAAGGTCTGTGTAAGGTTTTGCTTTTCAGCCCTCTTTACTATCAGATTAATTCAGTATTGATCAGTAAAGTTCTCTTTAAACTTAGCCAGGAAAATATTAGGTTACATCAGTTGATGTAGTATATTAAGGAAGAATGTCTTTATTGTAAGTCAAATAGGAAATGCTTACTCAAGGCAACAAAATGAACATACATAATTTAAATGATATTTGTTTTTTCTTCTATATAAAAATATACAATTATATAAAGCATGCATGATTTTTATATAAAACTTAGAATCCTTTTTAATGAATTATATAGACAGAATAAATTTAAAAATATGTTTTAAAGTTATCCATCTTTCAAAATTCTGGAAGGTTTAAAAATTTGCCCATAATTATTTACAAAAGAGAATAGCTTCACTTTATTTTACTTTGTATATTCTGATAAAGGCTTGAGTCAGCTTCCTTACTTTTTCAGCTTGCTGGTTCCTACACTGTCCTGGCAGCTCTGCCATGGTTGGGTCCTAGACAGTCTTCATCAGGACAACCATGCATATGGGTCCTGAAAAAAAACATTTAGTTTAATCTGGAATCCATCCTGCCACCTTTACCTTGTTCAAATCAACTCTGTGTTTTATTTGTTTATTTCGGTTCAAAAAAGGAGCTAGCAAAAATAAGAGGTCTAAATTGATCATTGATAGCTATCTTTTTCTATGGTTTAAACTTTATTTTTGGAATTCAATAAAAGAGAAAACGAAATACTTATTTCAGAAAAAGAAAAATTTTTTCTACATGGTTGTCACCTGAATATTTTTGTTTCCAATTTGCCACTGGGAGAACTGAGACAATTTGGAAAACAGTGAGACTAGAAATAATGACATTTCCAAATTTAGAAAGAGATAAAATAATCTTTGTATATCCACTATTTGATTCACAATTTGTTATCAAGTAATGGCATATTTACTTGTTTCCAGTGATCATTTCTTTAAAGTACAGAAATTTTAATAAAGGCAAGATTTATTATTTATTATTATTTCTTGTGGTGTATGTGTGTGTAATATACTTTCATTTCTAAAATATTTTGTAAGGAATTTGTTTTGGTTTGATTATAATAATCGAATAACCATGTGTGTGATTGTGTGTGTGTGTGTGTGTGTGTTTCTTTGGGGGGGGAGAATTTCAATGTCACTCTCTGTCATGTGATTCTGTACTCCACAGGTATGCTTAAAGATTTGGCTACATAAGCCTTCTCAAAATGCTCCAAGACAGCATAGCCAGGTGGCATATGCCATATCACATACACATTGTGATGTCCTTTAGCATTCAACAAGGAGAACTCGTCCCCTTTATCCTTCATCCGAGTGAGCCACATTCAGACAGATCAATATACATGCTAAAAAGAAAATATGAAAGAAAACAATTGATTACATCAACCACGCAGAAGCAATTAATTGTTCTGATGTGATGAAATTATTAATAGCTCAAAGAAATAGAGAATTGGTGATCTAAATAATTTAAAAACACATTCTAATATTTTTGTTACCAATTTACCATTGAGAGAAATAAGACAATTTAGAAAATACTAAGAATAGAAATAATGACATTTCCAAATTTAGAAGATAAAATAAATTTGTATATCCACTATTTGTGTCACAATTTGTTATCAGGTAATGCCATATTTATTTGTTTACATTGATCACTTCTTTAGACTAAAGAAATCTTAATGACTGAGAGCAAAATAGCTCTTATTTATCTACTTGTTTGATATTTATGTACGTAACTGATATTTTTATTTATAAAATGTTATGTAAGGAATTTGTTTTGGTTTGATTATTTATAATAATGATGGGAATAATTGTGTGTCTTTTCCTAAGGCGGGGAAAAAATGCCTTTTCTGTTTTTCAAATTATCTCTTGAAAAATTGTGTATAAATTACATGAAGAAAAGAGAATTATTTGTATCAGCAAAATGAAAAAGAATGATCATTTGGGTCGTGCATATTTCTATCAGCATTCTAAAAAGACACTGAGGAATTCATGATGCCCCTCAGGGACCTGGTCAAGCTTTTTAAGGTCACTAGAAAGAACCATTAAGAGACAGCAGTAATCATGACACCATTCTTATAGACACCATTCCTAACTTTCCGTAAAGTTAAACTATGTCTAGGGATAAATGAGTATATCCTGCAGCTGAATTTACAGAATATAGCATCAATTTTGACAAGTAATTGGGACCTAAATTTTAGAGTTTACAAAATCACTTAATATTAATCAAATTTTATCTGTGATAAAGATTTCATGAGTTAAACTTCAAATATTGATATATTATTACATGTAATTTTACTTAAACTATTAAAGCAGTAAGTAATTAACAGAAAAAAATATTTAAAGTTATATATGAACAGAATCCTTATCTGAGAAACACTAACTCCAATGAAACTTTCTACTCTGTCAGAAAAATATAATGTGCACCAAAGTCTATTCAATTATACTTCAACATATTTTAAAAAGCTTACCTTTTCATTAAAAGAAGTCCTACTCTTCAGCATTCAAAATCTATTAGTTGATTCTCACTGAGTTTTATATAGTCACTGTTCTTAAGGTTGCTTAGAGGCTAACAAAATATAATTAAAACTAAAACCTTTGTAGTAGAGGTGGAGCTTTGCATTTTGTTGGTGTTTTTTGAGGTAGGGATATTGACATTTATTTGTTTTCTGGAAACTATATTCTCCATCAGGAAATGAAAATCTTTATCTAAAGTATATTTCAAAAAATTAGCAAAATGACATTTTTTTCTGATCATATCCTTTGCTTGAGACACCAACTTTCTGCATAATATGTCTCTGGAAATTATAAGATTCACCAGAAACATGTGTACACCTCTATCATTTAGGTGTGAGTCTTCAAGTAACAGAAACACAAATAACAGTGATTAAAAAAAAATAGTGCTTTATGTGTTTCAGATGTAACAAGAAGACCTAGAGTTAAGTTGCTGCTACAGTAATCTTGTGATCGAGCCCATGTATTCCTTTTTTGTTTTTATTTAAGTAAACTGCTTGTTCTCTTATGCTCATAAAATTCTCATGAAGTCCTAGACATTCTGTTTTCTTTAAAAGTAGGAAAAATAGAAAAGAGGAAAGAAGGGTCACTACATCTCTTACTGGCCAGGGTTGTGTTAGAGCTACTGTTAGTGGCAAGAAGAACTAGACAAATGAGTATTTCTTTCATAGCATGGTAGACACGTGAAAAAGGAAATTAATATTAGGTATAAAAATGAGACAAAGTACAACATTCCAGAATATCCATAGTAAACACAAATATTTCAGAAAAATATAGATTAACAAATGGAAATCCTTTGCCTGCTCTTATAGATTGAATTAGGTGCCCCCACCACTAAAAAAAAAAATAAACAAATAGAGAGAGAGAGAGAGAGAGAGAAAGATGTTAAAGGCATAATTCCCAGGAGCTTAGAATGTGACCTTGTTTGGAAATCGAGTCGCTGCAGATGTAATTGGTTAAGATGAGGTTATACTGGAGTAGGATGGGCTCTAATCCAATATGACAGGTATCTTCATGAGAGGAGGGAGGCACAGAGAGAAAATGGCCATGTGAATACACAGAGACAAAGACACATGGGGTAGGTAGAGGCAAAGATTGGAATTACGCTGCCACAAACCAAGGAATGTCCTGTGCTACCAGAAACTAGAAGGCAAGGAAGGGTATTTCTTCAGAAGCTTGAGAGAGAGCACAGCCCTTACAATACCTTGATTTTGCTCTTCTGATGTCCAGAACTATGAGACAGTAAATGCTACCCAGATTGTAGAACTTTCTATGGCAGCCCAGAAAACTAGTACATCCACATACCCAATGTCACTCAACTTCAGAGAAATAATTTCTATTTAAACTTTACTGAATATTTTTCCTTAAATTGATCTATATCATATATGTATCCATATACATATTTATATGGATATGTATTAGATATTACTTGTGTACTGCTTTATATCTCTCACTGCTTCATCTTTTGCAACACCTGTAATACCAGCAGCCAGCGCCAGGGCTGCAACACCCACTTCATGCTGACAGCATCTCCCCTGAAGCACAGTCAGCACATCTTTCACTGCTAGTCCCTAGGGCTTCTCTGATGCTGCCCTATGGAATGCCTGCTTATCTTACAGGCAAACTTGTCTGGAAGTTCAGACATTAACAACTCATGAAACACTTAAATAATGGAGGAGAGAAATTAGTGAATAAATGCTTCTTTCAATTCTCAGATTTTTAAAAAAGGTTTACAGTTTTATTAGGATATAATTGACATAAAACACTGTATAAATTTAAGGTATATGGCATATAACTAGACTTACATATATTGTAAAATGATTACCATGATAAGTTTAGTTAATGTTCATTATGTCATATAGATACAAAAACAATTTATTTCCCTTGTGATGAGAACTTTTAAGGAACCACTTAGCAATTTTCAAACATATCACACAGCAGTGCTTATGATAGTCACCATGTTGTACATTACATTCCCAGTACTTATTTATCATATCACTGGAAGTTTGTCCCATCGACCTGCCACTTTTATCCAATCCCCTCAATCCTTACACCCTGCCTATGGTAACCACATCTGATGTCTTTTTTTATGTTCATGGGGCATTTTTGTTTTTGTTTTAGAGTCCACATATAAGTTAAATCATGCAATATTTGTCTTTTTCTGTCAGACTCATTTCACTTAGCATAATGCCCATGGATAAGGTCCATCCATGCTGCAAATGGCAAGATTTCCTTTTTCTTATGGCTAAATAATATTCCATTGTATATTCATATGTTACTACTGCTTTATCCATTCATCAGTTTATGGACACTTAGGTTGTTTCCATGTCTTGGATATTGTAAATAATGCAGCAGTGAATATGAGTGTTCTCTAAACATAGTGTTTTCATTTCCTTTGGCTATACACACGAAAGGTGGAATGTTAGATCATATAGTACTTCTATATTTAATTTTTGAAAAAACTCCATACTGTTTTCCACAATGAGTAGCTGTTCAATTTATAACTGCACCACACAGGTTCCCTTTTCTCCATACTCTCTCCTGCATTTTAGATTCCTTATCTTTTTGCGATAGCTATTCTAATAGGTGATAACTAATTTTGTTTTTGATTTGCATTTCCCTAATGAGTAGTGATGTTAAGCACCTGTTTATATATCTGGAGGCCATTTGTATATCTTTTTGTTTTAATTTATTATGGTGACATTAAAACAAAATCCAATAAATTTCAAGTGTACAATAAAATAATATACCTTTTTTGGAAAAATATTCAGCTCCTTTGCCCATTTTAAATCAGACTACTATTATTTTGCTGTTGAGTTGTATGAGTTTACAAATGTGGTTTGTAAATATATTTTCCTTCCTGTAGTTTGTTCATTTTCTTGATCATTTCTTTTGCTATACAGAAGCATTTTAGATTGATGTAGTCCTGTATAAGATTTTGTGACCTTTGCTTTGGGTATCAGATCCAAAATGTCACTGCCAAGACTCATGTCAAGGAGCTTTTTTCCTATATTTTATTCTAGGAGTTTTGTGATTTCTGGTCTGACATTTAAGTCTTTAATTCATTTCAAGTTAATTTTTGTGAATGGTGTGAGGTAGGGGTCTAGTTTCATTCTTTTACATGTAAATATCCCGTTTTTCCGCACTATTTTTTACAGAGATTGTGTTTTCCTCCACCGAGCGCTCTTGGCTCTCTTGTCAAATATTTCTGTACCATGTTTACATGTGTTTATTTCTGGGCACCTAATTCTGTTTCATTGGTTTGTGTCTATTTTACCATATTGTTCTGATTATTATAGCTTTATAATATAGTTTGACATCAAGAAATATGATGCCTCCCATTATGTTCTTCCTCAGGATTGCTTTGACTATTGTGTCTTTTGTGATTCCATATGAATTTAGAATTTTTTCTACTGCCATAAATAATACCATTGAAATCTTGATAGGTATCGCATTGAATCTGTGGTTGGTTTTGGGTTGTACAGAAATTTTAACAATGTAATTTTCTAATACATGAACACAGGATACCTTTTTATTTATGTCTTGATTTCTTTCATTAATGTTTTGTAGTTTCAGTGTAGAGATCTTTTAATTCCTTGGTTAAATTTATTCCTAAGTATTTTGTTTTGATTGTTAATGGGATTGTTTTCTTTATTTATTTTTCAGATATTTGTTGTCAATGTATAAAAACTACTGATTTTTGTATGTTAATTTTGTGTCCTACAACTATATTGAATATGTCAGTTATCTATAACAAGTTTTTTTTGGTGGAGGCTTTAGGATTTTCTAAGTATAAAATTATGTGCAAATAGAGATGAATTTAGTTCTTCCTTTCCAATTCTTTTCCTCTACGCACCCCTCTTTTCTTTTGCTAGCTCTGGTTAGGACTTCCAGTACTGTGTTGAATAGGAGTAGAGAGAGTGAACAGCTTTATCTTGTTCCCGATCTTAGTGGAAAAGCTTCTAAACTTCCACCAGTGAATACGATGTTAGCAGTAGGCATATCACATACAGCTTGTATTATGTTGATGTACATTCTTTCTATACTTATTTTGTTAAAGGCTGTATCATTAATGGATGTTGAATTTTGACAAATGAATTTTCTGTGTCTATTGAGGTGATCATATGAATTTTTCTTTCATTCTTTAATGCGGTGTTTCACATTTATTGATTTTCGTATGTTGAAATATCCTTGCTTCCCATGGATAAATCCCACTTGATTATGGTGAATGATCATTTTAATGTGCTTCTGAATTTAGTTTGCTAGTATATTATTGAGAATTTTTATGTCTCTATTCATTGAGAATATCAGCCTATAGTTTTCTAGTAGTGTACTGGCTTTGGTTGCATAAAATGAATTTGGGAGTGTTCCGTTTTCTTCTATTTCTTTAAAAAGTCTGAGGAGGATCGGTGGAAATTTTTCTTTAAATGTTTTATAGAATTCACCAGTGAAGCCATCTGGTCTTAGGCTTTCTCCTTTGGGAGATTTTTGTTTCTTAGTTCAATCTCTTTGCTAGTAATTGTCTCTTCCAATTTTCTATTTCTTCCTGATTCAGTGTTGGTAGATTCTACGTTTTTAAGAATATTTCTATTTCTTCTAAGTTGTCCAGCTGTTTGGCATTTAGTTGTTCATAGCAGCTCCTTATAATTTCTGTGTATTTCTGTGGTGTCAGTTGTAATGTCTTCTTTTCCAATACTTTTGTTTATTTTGGTCATCTCTTTTTTTTCCTTGGTTAATCTAAAGGTTTGTCAATGTTTATCTTTTCAAAGAAATTTCAGTTTTGTTAATCTTTTCTATTTTCCTGTTCTCTAGTTCATTCATTTCTTCTCTAATCATTATTATTTCCTTTCTGCTAACTTTGCATTCAGTTCTTTTTTTTAGTTCCTTGAGGTATAGAGTTAGTTAATTTTCGTTCTTTCTATATGTGTTTATTGCAATAAACTTCTCTTTTAAGACTAATTTGTTGCATCATGTAAGTTTTTTTCCCTCCATTTTTCTTAGGATACTTTTAAATTGCCATTCTAATTGTTCTTTTCATCCGTTGGTTGTCCAGGAAAGTTGTTTAATTTTCATGTATTCATGAGATTTCCAGTTTTCCTTCTACTATTGTTTCTAATTTTATGCCATTGTGGTCAGAGAATATACTTGCCATAATTCCAGTTTTCTTGAATTACCTAAGACATCTTTTGTGGCTTAACACAGTCTATTTTAGAAAATGTTTCACGTGCACTTGAGAATATGTATTCTGCTGTTGAATAGAATGTTTCGGCTATTATTGCTTTAAATATACTTTCTGTCCCTTTTTCTCTTCTTTTCTGGATTTCCATAACACTGATATTGTTTATTTTTGTTGTCTTCCATAAATCCCTAGGTTTTTTTCACTCTTTTTGTTTTTCTTTGTGCTCTCTGACTGGATAATTTCAAATGTCTTGTATTCTAGGTAATCAAGTCTCCATTATGCATGCTCTCTATTGAATTCTTCAGTTCGCTCACTATGTCCTTCAGCTCTAGAATTTTATTTTATGGTTTCCATTTCTATGTTAAACTTCTAGTTTTGCTCATGCATTATTTTTATAATTTCATTTAGTTGTCTGTATGTTCTTACATTTTACTAAACTTTAAGAGGATTCTTCTGAATTCTTTGATACTTTATAGATCTCCATTTCTTTAGAGTTTGTTATTGGAGCTCTGTTAGTTTTCTTTGTTGGTGTCATGCTTATCTGATCTTCATGATTCTTGATTCCTTTTGTTGGCATCTGCATATCTGTGTAAGAAGTTTCCTTTATAAGCCTTTATAGGTTCATTTTAGCAGAGAATTCTTCACCTGTTTGCACAGTTTAGTGTTCTGAACATTTCAGCTGGCAACATCCTTGGGCAGATGGTGTTTGCTATCAGGATCTATTTTTGGGTAAGGCCACATCCCACACTCTGAAGTCAGTGAGTGTGTGTGTGTGTGTGTGTGTGTGTGTTGCTGGACAAGAAGTATTAGAACTGCTGGCTTTATTTCCTGCCCAAGTGAGGCTATAGATTGGATTTCATAATTGCCAGGGTTCTCTGGTTAGCTTTCTAGGTTGTTGGAACTGAGTACTATACTCAATACTAGGCAGCAATATGAATTAGCTTTCCTGCGTTGGTGGAGTAGCAGAATGGACCCCAAGGCCTGCATGGCTTGTTGTTGGGAACCCAATCAGGCTAGATTGTGTACTTAATTTCCTGGCCAGACAGGGCCAAAAGTTTTGCTCTGTAGAGAGAAATAACACAAGCTGTTCTATTTAAGTGCCACTGAAAGCAGGGCTGTAGAATGGGCTATGCAGTTCTCTGCATGCTCTGGTCAGGTGTGCTGAAGACTGTGTTCAGTAGTGAATGGGGCTACAAATTAGTTTCCCTGCCTATGAGGGGCCCCTTACAGGCCCCTAAGCTAGCAAGGCTCTAATTTAGGGGATAAAATTAGGCAGACTATGTACCAAGTTTTCTTGCCAGTCTACCATACTTGCTATGCAGATGGGTAAGGACTCTGTCCAGGTTTTCCACTCAAGTGCCACTGTAACTGGAGTTGCAAGATGGGTTACACAGAGTTCTGTGAGCTCTGGTTAAATTTCCTAATTAGTTCAACCTGGAGGCTGTATTCAACTTTAGTTGTGGTTATAAATCAACTTCCCTGCCTGGTTGGGGCTGCAGTATAGGTTCCAGGGCCAACAAAGCTCTTTGGGAATCAAATCAGACAGACTCATTTGATAAGCTTTCTGGATATAAGGAGGCACTATCTTGGCTCTGCATCCACAGAGCCAATGGTTGGGCTCTCTGCTCACATGCCGCTATAATTGGGACTGAAGGATGGGCTACTGAGATTCCTAGGAGCTATGGTTAGGTTTTCTAGTTAGCAGGTTTAGAGGTAGTATTCAGCGAAGGGCAGGGTTATGGATTAACTTCCCTATCTGGGAGGAAGGGTGTGCAGAGCAGGCTGACAAGACTTTTGGGGAGTTAATTGGGCAGACCTGTGCACCAAACTCTCCAGAGAGGATTGTCAGCTTGTATATGCAGAGCCGCTGGCCAAGTTCTTTGCTCGAGTGCTGCTGCACCAAGCCATTTCCCAGATGTTCAGACCAGGCTTCCTTGGCAGGTAGAGCTGGATACTACTCTCAGCATTGGGTGGGGTTATGACTTAGCACTCCTGCCTCAGCAGGAAATATGAGGAGGGGGTGCTGACCAGCCTCCAGGACCAGCCTCCAGGACTAGTAAGGCTCATTATTCGATATCCCAAATCAGGCAAATCTGCATTCTGCTGAGTTCTGCTGTTCCACTGTCTTGGCTCTGCAAATAAACAAAGCCACTGATTGGGACTACTATTTGGCTGCTATAGATAGGAACTCAATCTGACAAGATCCAAGCACTTGTTGTTATGAGCCCTTCCTGCTTCTCCTTCACAATCCGATTCGCAGTGGTCAAATCCTATGGATTCCTCCACAATCCCTATGAAGGGAGACTGGAGTGGGGACTCCCAAGAAGTGACCCACAATTCTGAGGGAGCTAGATGTCCATCCTGGGCTCTCTTTTCCCTTCGGAGGAACAGTAGGTTTAAGGGAGACCTCTTAGTGCAGTGCTGTGCCGACCTTGGGATAGACAATGTGGTCAGCATGCAGCTGTCCTCACCCTTCTAATGGGGTCTGTCTTGGTCTCTCTGGCACAGAGGGATGCTTTAGCCTCACTCTCATGTTCTAGGATTTTCTCTGTGATGTCTCAACCATG
Organism: Pteropus medius; assembly: GCF_902729225.1. Taxonomy (NCBI): domain Eukaryota; kingdom Metazoa; phylum Chordata; class Mammalia; order Chiroptera; family Pteropodidae; genus Pteropus; species Pteropus medius. The sequence goes on from NW_024355205.1 coordinate 11,578,487, forward strand.
AATAGCATTGTGAGGGGTAGTGAAGTTAAGAATGACATAGTCACTATCTTGGTGATGTCAACCAGAGATAATTATAAAACATATTTTAAATTCTGCAAAGATTCCAGAAATATTGAACTCTAATTGACCACAACTGTGACCAACTTAATACTGCCTAATTTTATGACTTCCATCCTAGTTTCATTTATTTTCTCTCCACTTCTCCTCTAGCTACTGCTATTGCCATGAGTAATAGTATCCTATTTCTGACCATCAAGGTGTTTCTGTCTTCTTCCAGCATTCTAAAAAAGGCTAACTTGCTGGCTTGCAAATAATATCAACTCTTAAGGCCACTTACAGTTAGTTCTTAACAAATGGAATGGGAAAAATTTATGACACTTTTTACTATTTCTGGTACTTGATAAAATAAAGAGCCATTCAAAACCATCAATTTGGACAATATCATGTGGTATCAAGTAAAACAGCTTTTTCTTCATTAATGTTCACTTGGTTGGTGATGGGTCATGGCAGAGCAAACAAAGATTCCAAATTAGTTACAAATTTTCATATCTTGGGTATTGTATTGCTATAGTATAGTATGTATTCTGACAGTGGATGAATTCTAGTCCCATATTTATTTTATTTTTACTATATATGTACATATATATTCATATATATTCATATATATATGAATATATATGTACATATATAGTAAATATATATATATCTCATATATATGATATCAGTCACACAGACACACGCGCACACACACACACACATATATATATCAGTCACTTATATATTGGTTAATTAGTTCTTGTGGACTCATGTGTTAAACTTTTCTACAATAAACATTGAAGATATTTGGAGAAAATACCAGTAGTAGTATGATGCTTCCCTAGATAGCAGAGTATATTTAACTTCACTACTATCATATTTAAATCTGTGATATAATATAATAAGTATTCATTGAACATATGGTAATCTTGTGAAATTTAAATCAAGAATGAGGTGACATATTCGAATAAAAGATTGAAAAAATCAGGGCAGAATAAAACTTTTTTGTCCTTGATCTGTATCTCATAGTGGGATACAGAACCATAAGAGAAGAGAATAGTTCACTCTTCACTGAGCAAAGGAATGAGTGCTTCAATTTTCTCAGTTGTTCTTCCACTGACTTTGACAAGGAGCATATTCATTAATCAATTTTAAGAAGAACAAAATGAAATGGAGGTTGAGAAGTTTTAGTGGGAAGAAAAACTATACTGCTGTAGGTCTTTGATACTTTCCACATGAATGTAGGTGGCAAAATGTTTATTAAATTAGTAAAGTATAACAATATTGTACTATTTTATTCTCTACTGCTAAAATGTCAAAGGTTTTCCCATTTTTACAAGAGAAAACAAGCAAGTCTACATCTCTTGTAAAGCATGAAGGTATTCCAATTGCACTACAACTTCACAGAGCTTTTGACAGACTTAAACTAAACATTGTCAGCATATTCATATAGTAAATTTTAATTTAGGAACCTCCATAATTTAATTTACTTAGGAGCCTTCTCCATAGTGGCTGCACCAGTTTACATTCCCATCAACAGTGCGGAGGGTTCCCTTTTCTCTACTTCTCCCAATGTGTTCTTTATCTTTTGATGACATTCTAACAAGTGTGAAGTGATATTGTGGTTTTGTTTTGCATGTCCCTGATTAGTGATGCTGAGCATCTTTTCATGTACCTGTTGGCATCTGCATGCCTTCTTTGGAAAAATGTTCAGATCTGTTCATTTATCAATTTTTTTTTTTTTTTTTTTTGCTATTGAGTTGCATAAGCTCCTTATATATTTTGAATGTTAAACCCTATTAGATATGATTTGCAAATATTTTCTCATTCTATAGGTTGCCTTTTCATTTTGCTGCTGGATTCCTTTATTTTGTAGAAGATTTTTACTTTGATACAGTTTCGCTTGTTTATTTTTACTTTTGTTGTCTTTTGTTTTTAGAACCAAAAATATCATCACAGTGGCAAGGAGCTTACCACCTGATTCATTTAGGAGTTTTATGGTTACAGGTCTTATATTCAAGTCGTTAACCCATTTTTAGTTCATTACTATGTATGTGTAAGATAGTGGTCCAGTTTTATTCTTTTCTCTGTGGCTGTTTGGTTTTCTCAACACTATTTATTTAAGAAACTATCTTTTTCCCATTGTGTCTCATCTCCTTTGTTGTAAATTAACTGACCATATATGTGTGGGTTTATTTCTGGTCTTCTGTTACATCGATCAATTTCTTTTTTTTTTTCTTTTTTTTTTTTGTCGATACCATAGCTTTGTAATACAGTTTGAAATCAGGAAGCAAGATGCCTCCAGCTTTGTTCTTCTTTCTCAAGATTACTTTGGCTATTTGGGATTTTTATGGTTCCATACAAATATAGGGATTGTTTGTTCCATTTCTGTGAAAAATGCCATTGGAATTTGGATGGGGATTGCATCAAACATGTAGATTGCTTTGAGTAATATAGACCTTTAAAAATATAAATTCTTCCAATCCATGAGCATTGTGTATCTTTCCATTTATTTGCATCTTTTACAATTTCTTTCATGTCTTGTAGTAAATATGTAAAGCTAATGTGGGACTCAAAATATGTTTTACCAATTGAAAGAGAGCAATTTTACATGCCTTATTAAAAGGAAAGAATGTAGTTGGCCTTGTCTCCAGTGCCTACTTACTGTAAAAGAAGTTCATAATTTGAATTAGTCATATAAACCAGTGCTTTTATTTCTTTACTGTGGCTCTTTGTATCTACATCAGAATCACTTTTGGGGCTCTTAAAAAGCATAGATGACAAGACCTTAACCTCAATCCACTAATCCAGAGTCTCTAAGTCTATACAGTTCTGAGATCTTTATTTTGTTAAATGTTGAATTTCATGCCCAGCCAGGTGCTCTGTTAAATAAATAGATGCTCTGTTAAATAAATGCTCATGTTTTAGTTACTTTATTTCCTCCTTCTTTCTGGAACAAATAGGACTTATCCTACAATAAGTTATAGTAAGAAAAAGAGAAATAGGACTGTTCTGGGCCCTTGGGATAATGTGAAAACAATCTTGAAAATAGGAACTTGGGGTAACTTGCTCCTCACTCCTGGGGACTATGGATGCTTTTGTATATTTTCAGAGTACAGTTGATACAAATGAGTTTGAACTGTGCAGTGTTTAAGTGGATCTACGTAGTTCAAACCCATGTTGTTTGTTTAAGGATCAACTACATTTTCAATCTGTGAATGGGAATCTGCATAGGCGGAGAGCAGACTTAAGTTATATGGATGTTTTGTGAATTGGTTCTCCTAATCCCCACGCTGTTCAAGGATCAACTGTACTCTATAATTAATGGAAATAAGTTTTTCTCATTTTAAATTGAGAATAATAAAAATGGAAAATTTGGGAAAAATTGGTTAAGTAAATTATGGGTCAGAAAGTAGATTAAAAATTGTGGTGACAGCCTGTTCATACTTTCAGGCCTTAGTTGACCAAATCAGTTTGTCTATATTCTAATTTAAATATGTGTCATTAAAATAGTCCTAAATCCTGATTGGCTGTTAGAACCACTAGGGAATATAAAATAATCTAGGCATCATACAAACCAAATCGGAATCTAACAATGGGGACTGAATATCTGGTAATTCTGTGCAGCTAGGTCTGAGAATCACTATTCTAAATTCCAAATTTAGGAAATGCTTTGCAAGCTAATTTTAATTTTGCAAAATTCCATGTAAAACCATGATTTAGAAACCTATATGTGTTTAAAGGTGTCAGGGATTTGAAAATACGTGGAAGAAAATCAAACAACAAAATAGAAACATAGGCTCATATCTTGAAAATATTTTCAAGTTTTATTTAAAAATCAAAGAGTAGCTCAATATATAAACAAATAATACAACTTAAAGGACTTTAATAATTTCTATTTTTAAAGTGGGTGAAAATTTGATAAATAAAAATGGTACTATTTGTTTTTAATATCAAGCAAGGATCTTTCTGAGAAAAAGTGACAGAGGAAGTAAAAGAAAATATGATCCTACAGTCTGAATAATTATGTAAGAAAATCCTGAGTAAAAGAAGAAATCCAGAATTGAATTTTAGTAGTTTTATGAGAGTTAAGTCAGATATTTGTCTTTTTAATGTTTTCTGCATTGAACATATAGTACATATGTGATTATAATATACATATCTTAAATTATTAATAATAACCCTCTGGTAAATGTTTTTAGAATTGACTACTGCTTTAGTTTTTAATTTTTCAAAATTTTTACTTAAAAAAATATATATTTTAAAAATGTTAATTAAAAAATGATATGGCCATTCTATTAAAGGAATGCATAACAAAAGAGAAAGAAACAATCTGAAAGAGAGTTTCCACAAAATATCATTGCTTTCTAGTCTGATTTCTTTCCTAGTTGTGAGATCACCTCATCATAGCAGCCATGGAACCTATTTTCAACTTCAGCAACACTGGTTTACATTGTGAAGTTTCAGGCACTGACAGTAAAACATAAATTATAGTTTTTGTGGCTCAGCACTGCGACATTTTTATATGTGACTTATACCTGTGAAAAGAGCACAACGCAATAATTGCATTGCTGATGTATTTAATTTACAGGTTGGATGACTAGAGAAGTGTGTTTCAAAGTGTTCAGTCTTGTTAACCATAAAGTACAAGCTGGAGTATTCTTTTCAGCTGGTGAAGTAAGCAGATGTTTTAGCTTTGACTTCACAAGCAAGAAAAGACAAGTCATTTTCTTGTAGTTTTCATTCTCGCTCTCATATATATACACACATACACACACATATATATATGCAAAACTCCATTTGGGATATTTTTCAGTAAAATCTACAACCATGAATAAGTAGAAAAATTATTACAGACCTAAACCATTTTACTTTATCACTGCACAAACATTTTTTAAAACCAAGCCTTGGACCTTCTCTAGCAACCAGCTGATGACTTTTATTCACACTCAAAGAGAAATTAGGCAACTTCATCAGCAAGTGGCTGGCTCATATCAATTAGACATGACTTTTGGGGAGAGTGGTATTGCAGAGAGAGATATGTAGTCAGTAGTGTTGAACTTGACCACTAATAATAAAGAATTTTTATAACCTCTTCTTGGACAGTTAGCTTATATGAGTACTACAGGATTAATCCTCTACAATGAGGCTATAGACAGGGCCACACCTCGAGTGACATACCAAGTAGCCATACACCAAAGTAAACAGGTGCTTTATGAATGTAATTGTAATAACACTTAATTTTCTAAACAAGATAAACTCATAATTTGTGTAAATATTTGCCATTTTCAATATTTTACTTGAATTAACACTTTGTATAAACAGGTTTTACTGTATAGTCTTTCCTTGTTACTTAGAGGAACCTATGACCAGCAAGATTATAATAGTGAGGCTTTAATTCCATGAATCTGATTCTTTTGTAAGATTCCTTTTGAGAAATGTTTAATATATATTTCTGTCTACCATGAAAGTAATCATTTCAGTCCACCCTGGGCAGGTAAAATAGCATCATATATTAAACAATTAAATTTGACTGGCTTACCATTCATTTATTTTATCTTTAATTTACTCATTACTGAGTACCCACTATGTGCCAAGTACTACTGTAGGCTCTGGGAATTCAACAAAATAGATTTAAAAATCTGTTCTAATGTTGCTTACAGAGAAAGAATCAGTGGAACAAATGTCCCTAAAGTAAGAGTGGATAGAATATAATTCACAAGTAGAGGTATGAGTCCTGGATGCCAGTTGATGAATAGAGGGGTGAGTATAGTATGTATAATCATGGATGAAGGACATAGCAGTGGAAGCTTGTGGACAATGTTTACTCTTACATAATGATCCCAATTCTTCAAAAGGAAATGTAGTAGGTTTAAAGAAAAAGAACTATGTGTGAAAGAGGTATCTGAGAAAATGGTTCAGAAAATATAGTTTGGTTTAGCAGCAGCACTAAGGGTTATTTTAGTTTTGTGATTAAAAAAAAAAATATATATATATATAAGACCAGTTAGCACGACTGTATTTTTTCAGTCATATTTGGCCACAGCATATAGGCCTGCAGTAGGTAGACTTTGGAGTTTGTTCATGTGAACATAATGAAGGAAAGGGAAAAACAAGGCAAGGGAAGATAAGAACTGGTAATCATTTGATTAGATGCTTGAAATTGAGATGGTAGAAGTGCTTCAGTTAATGACAATGGCATTAACCAAGTAGCCATGAAGGATAGAAAACAAAATCATTGTAGGAGAGATCAAGGAAGAGGCAAAAGTAATGTAAGGATTATCTTTCTGTATTTTGTAATCATGCATCTTATAACAGGAGATGTAGGCAGGTAGGAGACCATAGGAACAGATGGTGACTATGAGGGATAGCACATGGTTACTTGGAGAGTTAAAGAAAGAAAAAGGATAGCTTAGAAACAGCAGTGATGAACGAGGAGGGCAACTGTTCCACCTGTAAGAACTGTGGATCAAGGGGTATCAGCGAGAAAAAACACGTGAGCTTGATTTCGCAGAGCAGAAATATGAAGAGAAATTTCACAGGCGAGTGAGGTTTTTTTTGCCTATGATTGTGTTCCATAGGGAACACTAAAAGAATTTCAGCTATATGTTTTGATTTTGCTCATGAATGTTATCAGATATTTCATTTGAGTGTTAGGAATTTTTCTATTTTATATATCTACCCTTTATCATCAATATTACAAGTATATTTTTGGTTTTCTTTTGAATTTGAGAATATAGAGTTATATAAAAGTCATTTGTAATTTTAGAAATCTGTGGAGTGTAAGAGAAAGAGGACTCAAGAATTAAAATTGGTTTTTATCACATAATAAGTGTCTCAAAATAATTAAGTAACTGAACTCTTCTTCAGACTGTGATGTTTACCTATATAGTACATAGGCAACATCATCTTCAGAATATTTATTCTGTTTGATCTGTTGGTTCATTCTTATATCAGTACTATACTGTTCACGCATTATATAGTAGATGAAAATTTATGGACATAAAAGAGTTCCAGATATCACATCAATGCTTCAAAGCAGTATGCTAGTTATTCACATTTTTCAGTAAAAATATATACATTTCTCTAGAGAAAATGTCTGAAAGGATACACATTAAAGAGCTAACAGTGGTTATTTCTGGATGTTAGAATTAGAGATGTTTTTGTTAATATTAGTTTCTCATTCTCAAAAAACATTGAAATATTAGAAAATGTTTACCTTTTAAAACATTACAAACATGTTATATACAAACAACCACTTAAGGAAACTTTGAAAAGAAATAGGGAAAAATAAACCTGTCTCCAGTTTCTCTGTGCGCCAGGCAATCAGTCTCATTTCACTTTGAAAATGTCATTTTTTTAAGGCTTTTTCTGGTACCTCCTGTCACCCATAACATGTTTTGCATAGCTAAATCCTATTTATTTTTCAGACCTCAACTTAACTGTTACTCAAAAATTTTATCGAGGAAAACTGTCATCACTTGGCCAATGTCAATTTTTTGAGTCCTTGACAACTCCACATGGTAAGTAACCACATTGTTCTAGACTCTTGGTATTTAATAGAGAGGCATATACTAGGCAATCGATATATGATACATAGAATGAATGAAAAAGACCGATATTGTTTGTTTAGGCACAAGTTTACTTACCCTCTGTCTTATTAGGCATATAAACAGCCAACTAAGCTTCTCTAGGTCTCAATCTCCTCATCTGAAAGAAAATAAGAAAGAGTTCTATTTATTTGTTTTAAAGATAAAGATTACATAAATATATGAAAGGCACTTAATCTCTGCATATGTAATGAACACACAATTGCTGATCATGTTATCATTGTTTAAAATTTCCAGGAATATGTTCTTATGAAATGAAATGACTAACCATTGCAATGAAGAGTACAAATGAAAATCTTTGAAAGAATGGCCAACCAACAGGGCAGGGGTAGAAGTGAGAAGGGTAGTGGTGTCAGTGTGTAAAAGATCACATTAAATTATGAAGCAATCTGTCAGCAAAGTGGACTGAAGTTCTGGCACAGTGTTTAGCAGCCTCAAAGTGAAAGTAAATACATTTTAAATGAGAGTTAGTAAACAGTGGAGAGTTAGTATACTACAAACTACTGCAGCTTTAGATCAGTGGAGGGGAGTTCTTTGGTAGAATTCCAGTATAGTTTATGCTAGAGAGAAACATAATGAGTCAAGGACTTGAGACGCACAAAAAAGAGAGGCTGAAGCTTGTTAAATAATGTGATATCCTCTATTTCTCCAACTAATTATAAATCAGACTATTGCATAGACTAAGATTTTATCTGAGAAAGATAGTAGTAGGATAGGAGGCCAAAAATTATAAAATGGAATTAATAGAATTTATTTTAAAACTTTAGACCTTCAAAAGTGCTTTCTAGCCCACACCATTTTCATGAGTTTAATCTCAGTTAACCAATGACATCTTATTACTATGCTTCTCCCTCACTCCAGTCCGTAATTTTGATAAACAGAAGGAAATTTCCACACTTTAAGTTTAGATCATCATCATCATATATGTTCTGTTAAACAACAAAAACATAAAGGGGATAATTTTTTTTTGGAAGCTTTGATTACAACTTCTCATTATTTCATAGATATTTTAGATAAAATATTTATGTAAAATATTCATTGACAAAATATTAACTGACAAATAGGTCTTGGATATGAGAGCTCTTTTTACAACCACTTTTATAAGGTGTCATGTGAAGTTTCCTTTAATAGCTTCTCAAAGTTAAAACTTGAGCAGTTGAACCATAGCCAACAAGTATTTTTACTTTTGTATGATATTATTGCAAGCATTCTCAAGCCTGATTTTTAATTTTTGTGAAATTATCAAATATATATTTAAGTAACTTCCTATTTTGGACATACATATTTTATATAATACAGTCAATGTTGGTTTATATTTTACTATAGATATAGAAATTATAGTTAAAATTTTTTAAATTTTCTCTAGCTTAAATGAAGTAAATACTAAGCTATTGATATGATATACTACTCATTAGTTTGTGTTTGATCTCTAGAATGACCTCTCTTTGGATAGTAGAGTAAATAGTAATATTTAAGTAAATATTTAAATGATTATTAATGTAACCATATTATAGTTATTATATTCTCCAAAATTAGAGTTAATACTTGATTTGGTAATCATTTACAATCTAAGCAGTTCTAATTGCTAAGCTTTTTACAAAAACATTAAAATTGTCCTGTCAGACTTAATTGAATTGTGTTAAGAGGGGAAAAAAACCTATTTTCAGTTTGTGGTTTGTGCATGTTCTCTCAAAATTAAATTTTTCAAACATAAAAATAAGTTTAAAGTACTGTTCAGTGAAACATTAACTTTTTAAAAAAAAACGCCTACAGCACCAGGTACGCCTAGATGGTCTTCCATCTAAGTACTAACCAGACCCAAACCTGTATAAATATTTTTTTTTTAAATACAATCTTGGGATTATAAAAAGCTAGCAGAAAAATGGACCTAAGAGATTAGATAACCCACCTATGTGTTACAGAAGAAACAGCAGAAAATTGAATGACTTTCAAATATTAGATTTCTCTTTTACACTATAATTTCTATAACTCTCTACATTGTTTGCTACCTTTCAGTCCTATGTTATTTCTTCAAATATTGGTAAACACATTTTTCTTGTTGGGCACTTGGTTTATCCTAAAAGATGAATAAGAATAGCACAGTACATCTGCAAAATATTTATCAAAATTATTAATGCAAATCAGCATTTTCTGACTCATCAATAAGAAAGTATCTACCAATGTAATCACAAAAATACCTACACAAGAATAATTATTGAAGTTTGAAGACTGATGTGGCAGATTAAAAATAACCACAGATTCTTTAACATTCCTCCTATGGAGAAGTGAGAACTCTCTCCCCCATCTCCTTGAAAATATCTTGACCTGTGTTACTGCTCTGTCCAGTAGAATCTGGGGGAAATGATGCTTTGTCAGTTTGGAGCATACCCTTTAAGACAACTGGAAGCATCCAGTTTAGGTTTTATGAAGCTGTGAGTTGTTTTGTAAGAAGACCAGTTACCATGCTGAAGGTACCATATGGAGAATACTTGAGACCACTTTGAAAGAAACCCACTGAACCCAGTTCTCCAATTATCTTCACCAAGGCTCCAAACATGTAACATGCATCTTATATCATCCAGCCTGGCATCAGCTAAGTAATACTAATGATCCCAGTTTATACAGAAAATCACCTAGCTAGGTTCAGTGCATATTCCCTATTCCCAGAAAGATGAGATACAATAAAGTAGTTGGCATTTTAGCCAATAAATTTTTGAGTTTTAGGGTAGAGTTATGCAGCAATAGGTAACTGAAACAACTGAAAACACGTCTACAATGAAAGAAACAATTACACGTAGAATAAGTCAGCTCTTATTACCCAGAATAGAATGATCTCTGGCAAATTAAATACAAAAGTGAGCTACAAAATATTATATATAATTTTCCTGCTTTAGACTTTATTACCAAGCTATATACTATATCAAAAGAGATGGCCTCAAAACTGGTAAAAGGGCTTGACTTTGGGGGAAATTTATATATACTTATATACATATATGCGCATATATATATATATATATATATATATATATATATATATATATATATATATATATATA